>NC_068348.1:29809727-30117782 GCF_014633365.1 Diospyros lotus | reverse complement strand
CAGTTTGAGCTATTAGACCATCTAATCTACTAATTTAAACTAACAAACTCTATGACAAAATATGTATATATATAGTTATTTGATGACACTCAGATACGTACTTTTAGGGATTCTCATACATTAATTAATGTATTATATCAGTGCTTAAATATTACTAAAAATATCATAATTAAGTGTGAAAATAGTATATCTGTGGTGTGCATTGGGAAGCCGTTTTAGGTAAAGGAGGCCCCCCTGAGATTTATTAGGCTCATTTTTATGGACCAGCTGTTAGCGCCCTGTAAAGCATTGCATTATTGAGATTTTACTACTATATATATTTATATATATATCGAGTTTAAATGTTGTGTATTATATGAAATTAATTGGGTTTGCTTTGAATGAATATTGCAGATGGGGCAAACATGGAGAGGTGCTTGGAGAACTGTGCAGGCAACATATGTGGCCTCAATGCTTGAAGTAGTATTTTGTGTTAGTCTCTTAGTTAGGCAATAAGCTATTGGGTATCTGTGCTTTGCTTCAATTGGGTTGTGGGAATGGAAAAATCTTAGGCCTTGAGGCCTTAGGTGGAGGGGATGATGGTATTATTATGTAATGGACGTAATGAATGCTTTGGTTGGTCTGTTCACAGTTTTGAGACAGCGCCTGACGCAAAGAATGGTCTATTGTATTGCCCTCAAATCCTTCAGATATTGACCTCAGTAACGGGCCATGGCCAACGTTGATAGATGGCCTTAGTTAATGCCATTCATCAGTCTCATTGATTTTTATATGTCAATATCATAGAAGATGACGTTAAAAGCAAGAATAAATATATCTTTTTTTATGAGAGGGGTATTTATTATATTTTATTTTAATAATTTAAAAAAATATTAAATAATTAAATAATTTAAAATATGATGTAATTATTATTAGTTAATAAAATCATTTAAATATAAAATATAGAATATAATAAATATATATTTTTAAAATTATTACTTTCCTAAACATAATGGTCACCGTTACTCTACTCTACTATAAAATATAAAAAGAATGAGTTACAAAAGAAGGAGTCGTGGTGAATTAGATTGAATTACGAATATTTGTTTGATAAATTCATCTAAGTTTGATTTGATAATTATTTTTAATTATAATTAATCAAAATACTATTTAGTGCTTATTAGTAAGATAATTTGTTTAGGTAGTATTTATTAAAATGAACAAAATAAGATTGGAATACGTTTCCAACTAAGTTATGAAATGATCAAGATAATCTTATGAAACATTTCAAAATTTCTATTAGATTGTTTGTTAAATTTTTTGACATGCACCGAGTATTGTACTTTTTCTTTTTATCTATTTGTTAAAATACATATGATAAGCACTGAAATGATGATTTTTTTTACCAAAATATCAATATTCCAAAAAAAATTTCACAAATAAAATCAATACTTAATACTAATATTTACACACAAAAAAAAATTATTGTTGAGCCAACTTGATCGTATTAATTAAGTTTTGATGATTAACAAAAATATTTTTATGATATAAATGTTTTCTCTTACTCATGCAAAAAATAAATTTATTTTGAATTAAAAGATAATTTTTTTTATACATGTTTTCTTATTTTAATCATTTATATCTCAAAACTTTATATTTAAATTTTCAAATTTTGTATCAAATGAGAATTATTTTTAGATATCTTTTTTCTTACTCATACAAAAAGTAAATTTATTTTGAATTAAAGAAAATTACTTTTAGACATGTTTTCTTCTTTTAATCATTCATGTCTCAAAAACTTATATTTGAATTTTCAAATCTTGATTTTTCATGTAAAAATAAATTTATTTTGAATTAAATGTGAGACATGTTTTCTTATTGTTTGAGAAAACTTAAACATTTTTTAAATTTCAAACTTCATATTAACCATTTTTTTAATGACTAGTGTGTTTGGAAGATGTATATATATATATATATATAAGGTGAGTATGGAGGCTCAAGAGATAACAAAATTGATAGAGCCTTCAAACAAGAGTAAGAAGGTTCGAAGTGCTGAAAGTGTGCTGATTGGAGGAATTCTCAACCGTTGGTGATTTGCTTGTAATTGTCTTTGGTTGTAAGTTTATTATTTTTACTCACTTGTTGTGTAAGAAGATTGTATTCGCTAATAATATGCTAATGGTTCTGACTTGGCAAGGGATTGTATGTTGATTCTAACTCCAATTAAAAAATAATGTTGATTCTCTCTAGTGGAACCTTAAACTAAGTCTTGAGAGAGAGGAATAGACTCTTTAGAGTCGAACCTCTGTAAATTTATCTTGTTCCTTATGGTTGTGTGATTTTATTGTTATTAATCTTACTGCAATCATCACATATTAAGATCACAAATTTAAGAATTTTCAAAAAAATTAATGTGACGGCCATAAATTTTCACATCGATATTTATTTACAACAGCAGAAGCACATTGACAAAATTTCATATTTTAGGGGCTCTTACTTACAAATCATAGCATAAGCTACACAAGGCTAACAAAACGCTCCATATGAGCCCCTGTCCACACTCACCTCCAAGGATCTTTTAGGTCGGGAGAGCCCTGCACACATAACTATCTGCAAGGATTTGATACAACTAAACTTGGTCTCGAACTTTCACTTCCTTAATCTGGAATGATGTTAAAAACAACGTGAACTACGAGGCTCAGCAAGCATATCTGAAATAAATGGGCATCATATTCATAATTATGGGAATGGCCAATCAGGTCGAGTTCATATTGTGTGTCGTGCATCGACATGCACGTTCATGTTCACATTACCTTTTATATCATGCACATGCTTAATAAAATACAAATAGCCCTTAGGCTTAATATGCTCAACAATATCATGTATAACATCAAAGCTTATACTATTCATTAACCATACGTCACCCTCTTTGGCATGGCAGCACACGCCTAACCTGCCCAGACGTCGCTGGCACAGCGATAGCAGTGCCCTCACTCAGAGGCCGAGGGGACGAATAAACTTCACTTGATAAACATATATAAAATATCATGCATGATCATATGCAACTCACACCACCATGTTTATGCTAGGGACTTTACACGGTGGTTATGGAAATATTTATTCTGATAGGTCCAGGCAAAAGCTCATATTTTCCACATTATGTAAATTACATTTTTGAAACCATATTGGTACGTTCCCAACCCATTTACTGCATAAGATATTAGCCCCAATATTTGCAGGCAGACATATTGATATTTCATACGATTCCGGGGTCAAGGTATGAACCCCTATACAACGTAAGTATTTATACCACTTTACTTTCGAGATTATGGGTAACGCACTTTGCTACTCACATTATTAGTTGATCTCACTTATTTGATAATATTAAATATTAGATGGAAGCTAATCAATTAACTGCCACAATTACATTGAATCTCCCCAACTCTCTAAGAACTTAGCCCCCAAAGGGTTCGGCATCATTCCCAAGGAAAGTAGGGGCGATACAAAACCCCGTGACGGTTAGAAATAAATATCTCCATGAGTCACGTATATAGTTTCAACATCAACTCGCATATTATAAAATGGTCACCACGCGTATTTGCATAATTAATCCATGGAATCGAATTGAGGTGAGGGAGGGTTTAAAATATGAGAAACCACGAAAACTCTTACAGGAAATGAATAACATGAGAGAGGGGTTAGGAGCTTGCCTTTATTTGGCCGATTCTTGCCTCTTTTGTGCTCCCGATGCGAAGTAAAATGTTCTATAGGAGATAACAAGATTACGGCTCAAATTAATTAAATCTATGGCATAAAACACATAATCTAACTGTGAAAAATACATAATTTAAACATATAATATTTATACTAATATTACCCAGTTACCTGATCACTTTAAACACCGTTGAATCTTCAAAATCTCTTAATTTTTCTCTAACTTTCTTTCTTCCCAACTGCTGATCGCGTGCCCTTTTTCTCCCATTTCTTCTCCTCAATTCTCCTCTCTATTTTAGCAGTAGAAGTGGCCGAATTGGCCATTGAAATGGCCAAAATTGGCCTTCAAATACTTGCTGCCCAAGCCTCCCTAATATATATCAACTTAAGTGACTTTTAAGCCACAAATTGAAATGGCCAGGGATGGGACACGCACACACACATATAAATATATATATATATATATTAATTAATTAATTTAATTTGATTTTATTAACTATTTTATTAACATTATTATTTTTATAAATACTTTCAATTAATTTAATTAATCACCTTAATTTTCTATTTCTTCAAAATAACATAATTAAATATTTTCACTTAATTCCTCAAATATACCACAAATAAATATTTTTCCAAAATTTTTAAGTACTCCAAAATATCCTCAAACACCCAAATTAATTATTCTTACTTGTCTCCAAATTTTGGGTTATTACAGTTAAAATTATTAATTTATTTTAAAAACCTAATTCATCCCCTCTTAGGTATTTTTTTGGGCAACAATTCTTATTCACACACACAAAAAAAAAATACTTTAATAGCAGCTTGATATGAAAGCAAAGTAGGTGTTGACGGAGACGAAGAAGGTGCTGACGAAGGCGACAACAATAAGCAAAGTAGGCTGTGGTGGAGGCGATGACCAAAGAATAAATAGGTTGCGATGGATGCAACAGCGGTCGAGAACGACACAAAAACTAGGAAAAATAACAAGAAAGAAAATGAGTGAGAAATAAGATGAAAGAAAATAAAATGAACAGGTGAAATAAAAAGATATGGGTGAAGATTTTATAAGAGGGGACATATGGGTAATTTTCTACCTATAAAATCTCAGATAAATTTATCTGGAGATAAAAAGAGATAACTTTATATGTAAAATTTCATATAAGAAGTTACATGACTTTATTTTAGTGAGTTGGCATATAAATTTAACAGATATAATAAAAAACACTTGATTTAAAAAAAATTAATATCTTACTTTTTTTCGATCTATATCTTGATTAACAAACAATCGTAACCAAATACACTCATAACTAAGAGTTCAAATAGACTCCTAACTTACACTCCATTCATAATAAGGTGATGGCGGACCGATTCATAAAGTATGAGAATATATTTAAGTTAAAAAAAGTTTATGAATACACTCTTAATTTTTTTTTAGCTCAAATATATTTATGTATTTTAAAAATTAGACTGATTTGGCCTTATTTCTAATAAACTGGAAGTTATCATCAGTCATAGAGTGAAAGTGAATTGATTCCTAAAATACATAAATGTATTTTTAAAAAACAGGTTGAAAAATAATTGAACTTTTGTCCTTTTAAATAATACGTATTTTATTTTCTTTTTATAATACATATTTTATACTTATATGAAATGCTCAATATAAGATCAGAAAATATTTTAAATTTTTTATCATATTATTTGTTAAATTTATTGGAATGCATTAAGAGACATATATGTCATTTTTTTTTACATGTAACGTTTAAGATAAATTTATCTAGAGATGAGAGAGATAAATTTATCTGAACAATTTTAGGTAAAAAATCATGTGGCTTATTTTTTAAGGGTTGTCAGATAAATTTAACAATCTTTATATATAAAAGTAGGATAGTCTTGAAAAAAAAAAAATCCCCAAAAACTTGCATTAATAATTTGCAATTAATACTTATTGTATTAATAATTTGTATTTTGTAATTTGCATTAATAATTTAAATCTTTCAATTGCTTTGAAATAATAAGTAGTAATAAAATTTTCTCCCAAAACTTGAATTAATAATTTGTAATTAATACTTATTGCATTAATAATTTATATTTTTAATTTACATTAATAATTTAAATCTTTCAATTGCTTTGACATAATAAGTAGTAATAAAATTTTCTCCCAAAACTTGCATTAATGATTTGCATTTAGTACTTATTGCATTAATAATTTATATTTTGTAATTTACATTAATAATTTAAATCTTTCAATTGTTTTGAAATAATATATACTAATTATTATAAAATTAATAATAAATTTTAAATACACGAATTTTTTAATACTAATCATTGATTTTCAATACATTATTATATGAATATTAAATATTTAATTAATCCGTCAATCAATAAAAAATAAATACTATCTATGAGGAATATGAATATACACTTAAACTATTAATTAAGTCATAGAAAATTATTTATTTATATAAAATTTTATATTTATATAATATAATATTATATATATATAATATATAATATATAGTAGAATAGTATGTAAATATTTCTTTCCTCCAAAAATTTGCCAAACTATTTTTTATATCTAAAATTTGTATTAAACTTGCATGAATTTTTCAATGCTATTAATTAATCAAAATAAATATTTTCTATTAAATCTTCTCATCAATTAATCCATCAATCAATCAAAAATAAATATTATTTATCAGAAATATGAATAAATACTTAAAGTATTAACTAAGTCACGAAAAATTATCCATTAAATAAAATCTTATCTCTGTATAATATAATAATATATAATATATTATATTAAAGTATAATAGTTTGCAAATTTTTGTTCCCTCAAAAAATCTGCTTAGCTGTTTTTTGCCTCTAAATTTTGTATTAAATTTGCATGGGTTTTATGAGAAATATTAATAGACAACTTAAACTATTAATTAAGTTATATAAAATTATTCATTTATTTAAAATATTATTTTTATATCTTTATTCTATATATATTTATATAATATTAAAATATGATAGTCAAACAAAGTATTTTGTCAAGTGCCAATCAAAGGTGAATTTTTTCCCTAAAAAATTTGCATTAAATCAAAAGTAGTGATTAATTAATTATTAATTACTTTAATAATTATATTATAGTCTTGAAAATGTGATATCTTAACAAATTCATAAAAAATTATTTAAGATTGTCAAATGCTAGGGTTTTTCATTGCTAATTAATATTTAAGGTGTCACATTTTTAAGACTATGGAAGAAATCAAAATTCACATTTTTAAATTGTTGTTATTATTGAAAAAACTTACTCTAACTCATATTTAAGAGTTTTAATTTATATTTATAATTATAATATAATAAATAGAAAATAACAAACGTTTTGAGTGGATATATTATAGAATTTATAATATTTATTTATAAATAAATATAATATAATAAATAAATAAAATTATAAATATTTTGTCAAATAACCTACTTAATGTATTAATTATTCGTTAACACATTGAATGACAGTACATTGAATTAAAAGTGTTATCCATTAGCATATTGAATAGCGAATAATTAATTAAATTTAAATTTTGATAAATGATTAAAGATTAAAAAAATTATAATTATCAATTCTATTAAAATTATTTAAAATAACAAGTTTATTTTTTTATTTTTAAATTAAACTCTTCCGTGTATCACACGGATTCACCACTAGTTATAATGAAAAGTACATTTTATTGAAAATGCTTCTTATACCCCATTTTTTTTTAACCCATGTATTAAGTAACAAATATTACTGTTCCTTTTTGGATACACGGATTCACCACTAGTTATAATGAAAAGTACATTTTATTGAAAATGCTTCTTATACCCCATTTTTTTTTAACCCATGTATTAAGTAACAAATATTACTGTTCCTTTTTGACCAAATGAAGCGATCGGAGGCGGGCTCACAACGGCATGGTGCAGGCTCGAGCGACGGGTCTGTCAGGAGGGCGGCTAGCAGGTGCAAGTACCCCGACGCTCGAATGAGTAAAAGAGTAAGGAAATAATAGTGTATCAGTATATCAGAAGGTATAACATATATTGGTTCTGAAAATAACTAGCTGATATAGGAGGAGGAGATGTTCTATTGCATGCATGCGTCTTGTATCTGTAGGTGATGAGACTAAGTATTTGGCGTCAGTAAAGGTTCTCAGGTAGCAGTATAGTGGTGATGTGATATTTGTTAATGTGTATGAGATTCGCCGTTAATAAGGATCTAATCTAAGGCAGCTGCGCGGATACCCAACGAGGGTTGCAATGATACTACGGCATACTAGCACAAGGGCCAAGAAATGGGTTCGGACGGTTCAACTACCTAAGTAAGTTAACTAAAAATTGACAGACTCATATGTGAACGAAGAATGTACTCGATTAACTACAAAATTAATTCTCTAAAAATATTTGAGATCCTTTTACTTTTTTGAATTTATATAGACTATGATGCACGTAAATGTCTCTTGGCATTATTTCGACATTTCAAAGTAAAAAAATAATACTAAAAGAATATGTTTTAGCTGTTTTTACAATTTTAGAAATATTTGTTTGGCCTTTTTATAATATTAAAAATACATTTCTGTCCAAAAAAAATTAGAGATACTAAAAAATTTCGTGTCTAACTAAATTCCATTTCTAATTCAAAATTTTTAATTTTTTCCAAAATTTATTTTCTCCACGTTTACAAAAAATATTTTTAGATTGAATAATAAAAAATAACTACTTTTGAGATTGAATAATTATGTTTTATAATTTTTTATATTTATAAAAAATATATATATTTTTTATTTATGCCTTCCTATTTCTTACAATTTTTTTTTTGAAAAATATCATTTGCACACAAATGGTGAATTTGATCCAAATACAACAAAATATTAATTTTTTGATTGTTTTATGATTCACTTTTATTATAATACAGAAATTTTATTTTACATAGGCTTTGGTTGCTCCTCCGATTATTTTCAGTTAAAGTTTTGAAAACCCTAGAATGTCATAAAGGGCAAAGCTTCTTCAATCTCCCCAATCCCTCTCGGCGGCCGAACCCTGTAACCTTACGCCGCCACCGTTTTCTTCCCTTTCTTTATTGGTATTTTTCCGTTTCCCGGACCAAATTCGAGATCGGATTATGGCGTCGAGCAACAACCAGACGGTGCTGCAGTTTGTTTCTTCGTCGTCGACTGCAGCGAGCTTGTCGGCGAAGGTCCATCCTCTAGTGATCTTCAACATCTGCGACTGCTACGTCCGCCGTCCTGACCAGGCGGAGCGCGTTGTCGGCACTCTTCTGGGCTCCGTCCTTCCAGACGGCACCGTCGACATTCGCAACTCTTACGCTGTTCCGCACAACGAATCCTCTGATCAGGTTTGTTTCCTTAATTAAAAAAAAAGAGATGAAAATAGTAAAAACGCACCAAAGCTACGATTATTTCTATGGCTGATACCGTGGAAAACCTGGCTAATTTGTGAGATCGTACTAGATTGAACTTTCACGGTGGGCATGTATGGAAATTGACTAAAATCATGAACTCGTAACTCGCTCCAAGTAAATAGCTGGGGGTGCTGTGTACCGCCTGTACAGAAGTACTTGCCAGACAAAATAAAATTCATCCAAAAATTCGTTGCTATTTTTCTGTTTTAATCCAGCCGGTAAACAGATGAAACTTTCAGTTACTTCGATTCAGCGTTATTGTTGGAATTAGATGATGTTGAGCTGTCCTACTGCATTAGACAACAACTAATTGTGATATTCTCATGTAATTAGAGCTGTTCAAATTTGCATTCTGGAGAGAGCATGAAATTCACCTGTTGTGAGATTTCAGTTGTTTTTTCTTGGTGTGAAACTGGGGGTTCTAGAGGAGGAGACCGGTGTGCCTGCAGTAATCGTAGTTTCCATCGTGCATTGTATAGTAATCATAGTGATCTTTTAACAACGATGACTTCTGTTAGTGATGAAAAATCTGAATTCAGCAAAGTCCCCAACTGAAAAGTTCATGTAATTTTAGGCCACAGGCCACATTTTCTTGTCCATATAAACTTAAAAATTATGGTGAATATATCAAGCTTAGCAAAGGAGCCCAAGTAATCTAATGTGCAAATAAATTTAGGTCCATTAACATGACAACAGGGTGGAGCATGATAGATTTTGTCATGGGGTCAGTCAAAGAGTTAATGTATAAGTACAACTATATGCATTCATACATATTAATACAGGCTTAGCCAAGTTAAAATGCTTAAAGTAAAAACTAAACAGAAAATATATGTACCTCTTTATTTTACAACACTATTAAATTTTTTTTTTCTTGGTATTAGATATTGGGGGTGGGTGGGGGCATCCTTACAGAAATTATAAATAAATTTTTAATGCCATGTGAAAATTCATAGTTTATACGAAAAAAAATTGAAACATGGTGACGGTCCGCCCCTGTATAACAGTGGTGATTAGCATTAGCAGGATCAGTGTTATTAAAGGCGCACTTTGGGCGCCTGGAATGCTTCCATGCGGGCACTACCAGCAAGGCGCACCTTGGGCTTAGGCGTGCTTGGACTTTTTTAACTGCTTTTTAAGGTTTTTATTTTACTGTTTATTAGTTTATTAATTTTTTACTGTTTAGGATTTATATTTATTGCTTCAACTACAAATTTAACAATAAGTAAAAGGGCTACTACTTCAAATGCTCCAATTGAATTTGAACTTGATGAAGATGGACAGGGAGATGATGTGGAAGAAGAGGATATTAGAGATGATGCTTCTAATGATGAAAATATGGAAATGTTTGATCTTAATGATGAGGATGATTGTTAGATTATTTAAAATGCATAATTTGTTAATCTTAATTAAGATTTAAGACCTATAAATTATTTAAGATTTAATTTAAGTTGACTTAAGGACTTTTAAATTGCATCTTTGGGCATTTTTTATTGTTCTTTTCATTAATATATGTTGAATTTTTTAATTTTTCTTGATAACATGCTTGTGAATATGTTATTAGGAGTTAAGACTTATCTTATACTTTATTCTTCAACGAAAATATATATTTTTCATTTTTTTTAGTTAGCGTGTGCCTAGTTCCATCAGGCGCGCGCCTCACTTTGCACCTTAGGCTCCAATACCCTTTTGCGCCTTAGTGCACCTTGGGCCTTTAATAACACTGGGCAAGATAATAAATTTCATGAATTTGCGCTAGGCTATTTACTTTAGATTGTATTTTGTTATATGATTTCTGAAATTTTTATTGCACATTTGATGTCTATGGATAAATTATTATTATTATTATTTTTTGGCTAAAAAAGGAGAGTAAGAGTAGATGCATAAAAACAATTGTGTATTGTCATTCAAGTTGAACCCTACCCTCACTTTGTAGAGTGTGAATGGAGATCAATTTTCATTGCCATGATTTTCTGACCCCGCATTATCACTCAATTAACCAATGTTTCTCTAAACTATTAAGTAGGTTGATAGGAAGTCGGAAGTCCGCTTCTAGAACTCAAAATGTGCAGGTTGTTCTTGTGGACAAAATCATCCAAAGATGCTGCTCCTTTCCAGCCTCTAAAGTATCAGACTTGGTCAAAAGCATTTTGCCAGCAAAAAAGAAAAATAAACGTGAATTTTCCACTATAAAATTTTAACTTTTCCCAGAATAATTGTATGCAATTAAGATCTTTTTGAAAATTTTAACTTTCTTGTCATAATTTACTATATCTTTTTGAAGTTATAAACTATCTCATTTTTCTTGAATCATGGCCAGGGCATTACCATCTGATAATTCCAGTTTATTTAATAGACAAAGAATGGGGCTTTTCTTGTGTGCCAAACACTTCCTTTACACAATTGCATGTCTTTGGGTTCCTAGTGTTTTTCTCCTTAATTATTGGTGTATTAAAAGTTTGATTAGATTGTATGATCTTCATTGCCTTTTCCCTTCTTTTCTCTTACTCATTTGCTGCCAACTTTTCAATGATTGTAGGTTGCACTGGATATTGAATATCATCACAGTATGTTACAATCCCATCAGAAGGTGAACCCGAAGGAAGTGATTGTAGGATGGTAATTTTCACCTTACTACCACTTTTTTCTCAACATGTTCAAGAAACCCTTGACTGGATGTCCTGTTATATTTCCTATGATTTCAACAAATTCACATTTTTTGTGCTAGTATATTGTTGCTTACTTGCTTTTCTTATACAGTTGGGTATGAACTAGTTTAGTTAATGTGTCTAGCTGTTATATGTTGGCTTTTGCCAAAATGGTCAATGCAATTAAAAGACTTCAGCCTTTTAATGAATACATTACTAACTTGTTTAGCCTAATTGGTGAAAGAGAGAGGCTAGTAATTTTGTTTTACTATAAGGCGGTGTTTGTTTTCTTGGTAACATGATTATTTTTAACTTCATTAGATTTTATATTCTGTGTACTTTTGTGAATAAAAGTTGTCGATGAGCTTATTTGATGGTACTGTTAATCATTTACCAATTGTTTGTGCTATGATGCAAGGTTTTCATGTGAGTCTTGTCTGATTTGCAATATTTGTTGTTAGGTTTGTTCCAATTTGCTTATTTTTATTAGACTTGGTTATTGTGATGCAATGTAAGATTATACTTATGTTCTACTAAGTGTCAGTGGCAGATTATATGGTGTGAGTTGGATGATTTTATTGTTACACAAACAGTTGGTTTTTGATGCCATTAATTCTTTGTTCTATGTAGTTGACTCATCTTCTGTTTATAGTTATGGTTAATGGGGAAGAATTACACAAATAATTTGCTGTCATTCTTTACTTTATACCGACTCTAAAAGGATTCAGCTCTATAAATATTGCTGAGTAGCTTAGTTTGTGGTGAAGTATCTACTTAAATCAGCTAGTAGTTGAGAAAAAGATGATGGGACTGATAACTTGCTGTAAAATAGGTGACCTAGTGATAAGGTCAAAGCCTCGAGCAAAATGGGAAAAAACATCCAACAAAGAAAATGCAGGGGTACTTCTATTTACAAGTTCTTGAAATGAACATCTTGCTAAAGAATTTAAGAAAAAACTGTAGTAGTTTAAATTTTTATTCAAACAAAAAAGATAAAAGGAAAAAAAAATTGATTTTGTTACTCGAATAATTTAGGTGGGATGCTTGAACTGGGGAAGTGTCCCAATATTTCATATGATCTTAAAATCCCTTTAAATATAAAAGGAAAGTTGTATTGGACAACTATAAAACCATATTTATTTATGGGTCAAAATATCAGATTGTTTTAAGTACCAATATATTCAAAATATAAACTTGACTGAGATAAAGATGTTGTGATTTATGTTACGCCTAAAAGAACCATACAAAATTTGGTAGTTGACAATATTTTGATGTTGAGGATAGCATATAAAACCCTGCACACAAGAGGCTGCCAGAAATTCCCTCATGCTATATAACTCTTTCCTCCACCAACCATCTCATGTGTGGGACAGGAATTCACTATCGCTATAGAACTCTTTCCTATTTCACAAACGACCTCATGCAGCTATCTTTCAGTGATCATAATGTGTGCTTATGTTAACGGAAGCTGCCACTGTCACACAGAATCAATTGTGATTGTCATTTATTACCAAGATTTCTGGGATTGCTCCTACAACATACCTTGCCTCCCTGTGCAGTTGATGTTGAACAGATGATTTATTGTTGCAACACAGTGGGACCGGACCATACTTAACCGTTGTATTTTTTACTATGAATGAGTGCCCATGCTTGAATGTGTGGCTTGGAAATTAACATGGTTTATAGGATCTCTGCCTCTTCCCCCCCCCCCCCCCCCCCCCCAACCCAAGCCCAATCTTATTATAGATATGTAATCTTGACACCTCTCGACAGTTTTGGTTTCTAATTTGTCTTTTGAATTTCGAAAAAATTAATGAAGATGGAAAACAATTGGAGCGTAATGGATTAAATATTATCTGTGGCTGGTCTTTTTTGAAAGTTGCTTGTTGATAGATCTTTACACACCCATTTGTTTTGTTTGCAGTAGTTGCTTTTTGGGTCATAATGATACAACTTTCCTTCTTAGGGATCTATTTGCAGGCCTATTTTTTCTAATAATGATACAAAGGTTTCTAGTTGTTATATTAAATGGGAACACTAAGAATCAATTTGCCAGGATGTTTGGAATAAAATATTTCCTGATCTGGCTTTTCAATTGTGCAGGTTTTCAACTGGCTTTGGTGTCACAGGCGGGAGCGCATTGATCCATGAATTCTATTCCAGAGAAGTTCAAAACCCTGTTCACCTAACTGTTGATACAGGATTCCGGAATGGAGAAGCTAGCATAAAAGCTTTTGTCTCTGTTAGCTTGTCACTTGGAGATCTCCAACTTGCCGCACAATTTCAAGAAATTCCTTTGGATCTACGCATGATTGAAGCTGAGAGGGTTGGCTGTATGTATTTACCACAATTCCCTGGTTTCCTAGTTAAATCTTCATAACATTGAAACTAATGCATTCACACACGCACTGTATATAATGCACAAATAGATGTTCGACCTTTATAAGTGGAGTTCATTTACAGGAGCCTTTTCATGAATTAAAACACTTATAAATTTTTTGAAAGAGAATAAAACTCAAACCAAACTTTTTCCAATTCCAAACCTTTGACATTATTTGACTGTTAAAAGAATCTAAAACACTTGGTTGATGAGGCATATGAAGATAGGAAAAATATTTAACATGGTAAAAAAAAAACCACTTTACAATTTTGAAGAAAACAAAATAAACCATTTTTACGGTTTCTTTATAAAAGATGAACTGCACAAACAGTGGTTTCAAATAGTTGTGGTTTTACAGTGCTAGTTTGTTTGTTAACATCAAAATTATGTGCTTGTAGCATTTTCATAACCCACTTCTGATTTGAGACCACAATTCTTTTTCTTCTAAATTCTTCTGCCTTAGCTGTTAACTTGGTATATTTAAATTATCTTTGATAATTGAATGATGAAATTCAGTTCTTTCCTAGTGCTACTTCTATTCTAATGATTTTCTACGAGTTGTATTATGGCTTCCTGGCATGTTTGCTATTATTAACTCCCAGCTGCTGGGTTGTTATCTATCAAAACATGTCCATGAAGTCTTCATACAAAGTTCTTTAAAGCAAGATACATCACTAGCTGGATGGATTTATACGTGATGCAAATTCTGACTGGAAAAGTATATCATTGCAGTTGACATCCTTAAGACAACAATGGTTGACAAACTACCAAATGATTTGGAAGGAATGGAAGCATCTATGCAGCGGTTACTAGCTCTGATTGATGATGTCTACAAATATGTTGATGACGTTGTGGTAAGAATTTAGGTTATGTCCTCTCTCCCCCTCGTGTTTTTTTACCTGATTCAATGTCTTTTCTTTTTTCAGGAAGGCCGTATTCCGCCAGATAATAGCATTGGGAGATTCATATCAGATACCGTAGCTTCCATTCCCAAAATATCACCACCAGCTTTTGATAAGCTCGTGAATGATAGTTTACAGGTAAGAATGCACTAATTACATCACTGGCATTGTCTGTTGGCACATGCTCTGATGCATCTTTGATTCCTTGTGCAATCATGATCTGTAATACAATAGGTCTGAAAATCTTTTCCTTAGACACCCTAGAGTCCTCTAAAATGACTTTGGTCCATGACTACAATATTTTGAGGATGATTAGAATCCTTCGATGAAGTTACTTTGCATCTTAAGCTGTATTGATGTCAACCTTGAAGCAAAATGGAAATGAAAATGAAAATGAAAGTGATTTTCATTTCTTAGAAGACTCATAGAAATTCCTATTTCTTTTTTTCCCCCCTTTCATTTTCAGCCTGATCAGACAAAGTGATAAATTATGTTCTCTCTTTCAATTCTCATATTTATCTGAAAGCCAACAAAGTGACAAAGTCTGCATGGTTGTTGATCGGATTCTTGTACACATTATTTAGAGGTGCCTTTTTATCTTACTAAACCAAATTTTCATTTTACAGGACCAGTTGCTGTTACTTTATTTGTCAAGTATCACAAGGACACAACTAAGCCTAGCAGAGAAGCTGAACACAGCTGCTCAAATCCTGTAACTGGCCGGCTACATTTCCTGTCTCTTACCATTCCGAAGATTTTTCCAGCCGATACACTCTGCTTCCTTTTAAGTTAACTGGCGCTGTGATGATTGGCCTACTTGTGAATTTGGGGCATAATCTGATTCTGAGGAAATATTTGTATTACCTTTTTATGATATTCAGCATTGGATTGACGTTTGCTGATTAACCATCAAGATTACATGTAGAAGCAGTAATAGTTTTGTTATGATCTCTGGTATTTGAGGTAGAGGTTAAGTTCTGCGGACTTGTTCTGGTTTCTAAGAGGCCTTGAAACAAATTAGAAATGGCCAAAGTTATATATGGATGGATGGAGGTTCAAATTTTTTAGGGTAAATTATATGAAATCTCCCTGCATTTAGAGTTATGTGTAACTTATTTTCTTATGCTTTCGACTATATCAAAAAATTCCCCTTGCACTTTTAAATGTTGCAATTAGTCATAATTTGTTATTTTTTTTATATAATTTTATGTAATTTATTAGTTGATTAATGTAAAATTTTGTATTTATTTGATATAGTGAAATTATATATGTAGAAATATTGCAATATTTTGAAAGTGCAGGGTTTTATTTGATATAATCGAAAGTACAGGGGATAAGTTACACATGAGTCTAAGTGTAAGGGAGGTTTCATATAATTTACCGATTTTAAGTGTTATTGTTGGTCCCCCCCCCCCCCCCCCCCCCCCCCCCCATCATCTTCTCTTTTATCTCCGATTTCTGGAGGATTAATCATCTTGTGATGCTGTAACCACATCTAAAGTCTGACATCAGTGCAAGAATGATTTAAGGTTAGATAATACAACTCAATTTGGTGGGTCCTTTTGTTTCTAAATGATTAGCAGTGTTTTAAACCCATTTTCCCTTGAGTCTGTTGTCTTCAGATACAGAAAAAGGGTTGCCTGACGGAATGGATAACTAATGTAAATATTGCTGTATGTTCGATATTTACTTTAGACAGATTGAAAACGTTTTAATCTATACTGTGGATTTCACTTTACTGGATCAAGGCATTAGAATAATTAAAATTTAAGATTATTGTATTTATTTTGGTTAAAGAAGTTTGATTATTTGGTTAAAGAAGTTTGGCTAAGAATAATGTTAGAAATCATAATTGATAATGGTATCATCAGTTATGTGTCGCATCTTTATTAATAAAAAAGTGTTAGGTAGAGAAAATAATAATGCATTATCTTAATTTCTTATCATAAAGCGACATTATACAATTAATGACACCGTCATTGGTAATGATTCCTAATTAACATTATTCTTACGTTAAATTAGCCATAAAGTTATTTATTACTTCATTTATTATTGGACAAGTTATTATTATTTTTTTTGAATTTTACCTTTATTAATTATGGAAATGCTACGGTTATTTTTAAATTATTAATGGTTAGAGTTTAATCGGGTTTGAATGCTTCATTTATTATTAGTGATGCATAAATTTTAGAATTTTATCCTTATTTTTTGAATTTTTCTTAGTGTTCAAATAGCATTTTTGTATTAATTATACAATGAAATTTAATTTTTATTAAATTTAAATTTAAAATTTTCTAGTGTGATAACAATTATATAAGAATTAATAGTTAGGGATGAAGTGACTTTTCATTTTAAAATTATTTTTTTTATTTTTGAAAAATTCATCAAAAAATGATAAAATTTAAGAAAAGATAACTCAGACTTCCCCCATTAACTATCTCACTTAAACCCTAATTAACTTAAACTAAATTAATTAGATCATAATTAAATAAATTTAAATTTAACCAAACAAAATAAAAAATCAAACATAGGAAACCCGAAAAATAGAACTTGTTCTTCACCTAAAGAACACAACTGCATGGGGGGGGGGGAGAGAGAGAGAGAAGAGACATTATCTTCTTCATTCTTGACATTAGTAGTCTTATTCTTCATCGTAGATAATGGTTGAGATTCTCTGTCGGTCTTCTTCCTTTATTCCTCGCTTTCTTTTTCTTTATACAGCTCTATTAACAACCATAAGGAGGAAGGCAAGTAGGTGGAGAGAGAAATAGAAGATAGATGAATTTTTGGAATGCTTGATTGTTCTATATTTGAATCTTATGAGCTAATTGATGTTGTTGTAAATTAACTCACATGTGTCTTCTCAACCTAATACGAAATTAATTATGTCGTCTAACTACGCTTCTTTTGACAATAATTTTATTCGGTTAGTAGAATTCATCACCTATCGTCTGAAGAAAAAGAATAGACAATAAAAGGAATGAAGAATTGCTAACAACGGAGTAGAAGAAGAAGAAGATGAATAAAGTCGACAACAAAGAAGAAGATGCCATAAATAATATTTTTTCTATTTTTTCATCTCTCTTCTTGTGATTGTTGGCGTGAGAAGGGTTGATGTTGTCAACCATTAGTCAAATAAAAGGTTTTGACCTATTCTTTGGCATTTTCTTTGTTGTTTTTTTGTTTTTTTTTTTATTTTGTTTGATTAAATTTAGTTTTAATTTAATTAGGGTTTAAGCGACGGAGATGGTAATAAAGTCTGTCAACTTACCATTCTTTTTGGATTTTCTCAATTTTTTTTTTTTATCTTTTGATGACTTTTTGTAAAAATAATAAATTTACTTTTGGGATAAAAAGTTGCTCTGTTAATTTAAATTTGAAAATATTATGTAATTGCTATTGTTATAAAAATTAAGTTTTATATTTAATAAAATTTAAAATTTATTATATAATTGAGACAAGGACAAAGTTCAATTTTTTTTAAATAATTTGGCCTCAATCTCTAAGTAGTTATAACAAACATAAGCCTATGAGACTCTAAGAAAAAAAAAAGATAATTCTTTTTGTCTTATGAAAAATAATTTCTCTTATTAGCTTTAAAATATCATTACTTAATTAGATAAATATATATTTCTCACATTAACTATTAGAGATCAAATCTTTTTAGTATATAAGTTCGTAATTTTTAAATTATATATTAAGTATACATGTAATTATTGTCTTTGTTCCCTTATAAGAAGAAAAACAGGCAAAAAGTAACAAATTAAATAGAGGACAAAATAAAATTCATATATTAGGCTAACAAAGAAATTGTTTCTTAAACTTATCAAAAAGAGGGGAAAAAAATTAAAAGAGGAAACCTAGCCAGCTAGAAGGAACAATTCTTGAGAATGAAAGGTCCTGCTGATTACTCGTCTCTATACTTACATATATAGCTTAAGCTAAGCTATATCTTCCATTTTATTAATCTCTCCGAACATTATCCATTCATTGCAGTCGAAACAAAATCAATGGAGACTCTCCTATTTAGGGTCTTGACAATCTAAATGTCTTCTCCTTCATCATCTCTTTGATTCATTCGGATATTCTTTGAATTTGCACCACTGCTCTCACTTCCTCAATTTGCTTTTCAAAGCTAATTTTTTGAATCAATCGGAAGTTGGCGGCGGCGGCAATGGATGTTGTTGGCCGCATGGCGGAGGCGGAGGCGGAGGCGGAGGCGGCGGCTGTACACATGGGTTTACTGGCGGCGGCGGATTTGGCGGCTTTGGGTGTGGTGGTGGGGCATAAATCGGCGGCGGGGGCGGGGGTGACAAGAGCGGGGTTGGCGGAGGTGGTGACTTGAGGCGAGGTGGAGTTGGCGGCGGCGGCGGAGGTGGTGGTGGTGGTGGTGGTGAGTTTTGAGTGCAATTGCCATGTGGAGGCGGCGGTAGCGGCGGCGGAACAGGCGGCGCACATTTGAAAGCTTTACAGTCGATTTTCCGTGCCAAGAACACCTTACACTGCAACTTCGATCTTTGATTCTTCCTCCTGGCCAAACAATTCCTCGAATTATCAAAACCATTCAAATTCAAACATTCCAACGCTTCACTCTCAAAGAAATTATAATCGTAGCCGAAATTCTCCAGCCCCGGAATCGAACAAATTTTCTCGGAAACTTTCCCGGAAAACATATTATGAGAAACATCCAAATGCTGCAAACCCATCATCTCCCCGACACTCTCCGGCAAACACCCCATTATCCGATTAAAGCTCACGTCAAAAACCGTCACATTCTTCAAAAGCCCAATCTCCGGCGGCAAACAAGAACTGAATTCATTGTTCTTGAGGACAATCTCATTCAAAGTTCTCGCCATTTTCCCTATACCCGCCGGAACACAGCCGGAAAACCGATTGTTCGACAAGACCAAGACGGAAGCTTTCGAGTTCCCAATATTTTCCGGCAATCCAGATGTAAAACGATTATCATTTAGAAATATCGCGTCCAACTCTTTGTCGAACAGTTTGTTCGGAAGCTTACCTTCGAACTCGTTGAACCGAAGATCGAGGTAGTGGAGCTCGGGAAGATTAAGAACATGGGAAGGAAAGTCGCCGGCGAATCGGTTGTTACTCAGATCTAGCTCGAATAAGAGTTTCATGTTCATGAAACTGGGAGGGATTTTGCCGCAGAATCGGTTGGAATTCAGGTGGAGCAAAGCGACATCGTAGAGCAGGCCGAGTTCGTCCGGGAGGTGGCCGGCGAGGTCGGCGTGGTTGAGGTCGACGCCGGAGACCGTGGTCTGGGATGGCGTGTCCAGCGCCGGCCAGCAGAAAACGCCGGTGTAGTTGCAGACGCCGGAGCCGACCCAGTTGGCCGTGACATTCTTGGGGTCGGAGATTATGGAATTTTTCAAAGCTTGTAGCGCAATGTAAGCGTTTTTGAGCCTCGGGTTTTGGAAAACTAGAGATGGGTCGATTGTTAGAGAACTGGGTTGAATTTTCCAGAGGCCGCCATTGTTGAGTTGAGTGATTTCTTGAGCTATGGAGGCGCCATTGATGGAAGTGATGAAGAAGAAGATGGAGATTAATGGTGCAAGCGCGTGCATTCTCAAGGCTCAGACCAATGGGAGAGCATAGCCACAATTGGGTAAAACTGATTCACTTTGGACTTGAAAATAATTCTTCTATTATTTCACAATATATGGGATTGAAACTCTCACGTTTAAGTTAATACTATAATCATTAAACAAAAAGAGAGGAGAAAGAATTGCTGGTTGGAGAGAGTAGTTTTCTTTCAATATTTATACACACATGTTTAGTGGGCATTCCAAAGGGCAAAAAAATTGGATTTTGTTTGGACAGAGAGAAAGCGAGGGAAAATTGGGTAGGAAAAGGGGGCAGCTAATTGGCACTGGATCTGAGGGGTTTCTCGTCATTGATTGCAATTTTATGATAGAATATTGTTGAAATTTTAATGGGTATTTGAGCTCATGCTGCAAAGATTTCTGAGTTACAGTTTTAGGACCCAACAAACTGATGAAAGAGTCGTCTCCACTCTTTACTGTTTACTCAATCAAAGCCATGACTTGGTACTTCCACTATTAGCTTCAAGATTTTAAAATACAATAACAAATTAAGAATAGCAAGCCTTAATCAACTAAAATTAGTAAGAGAGGCAATGGGCTTTCTTTGGACTTGTAGTACCTCCTCTCTTCATCCCATTTTCTTTTCCTATTTTCATTAAATAATAGATTTACCTTAATGGGTATGTATTAAAATACCATTAGTTCGATTAATTTATATAAAATTTAAAATTTATTTTTTTTTTAAATTATTGTGTATTTTCAATTCTATTTTTTCTCATAATTTTCTTTTAGGGGACATTTGTTAATCAAGATATAGGGTGAAAAAGCCAAGATATGAGATGCATTCCGGACTTCTATCATTTTCAACATTATGTCAAGTTTATCTAATCACTTTTTGATTTTGAAACTCAAAGAGTGAAGTTGACCATTGACCTTTCAAGTTTCACATTATATATTCTCAAGAAATATTGTGCTTCAATCTTTCATCCTCATTCTCTGTGAAAATTATTTTTTTTCATTGTAAATTATTAGCAAAGCATTTTACCAGCTAGATAGTTAGATTTATGAGAGAGTAATGTGCTTCTAAGAGTTGCTATTTTCATTATCCCTCTTGTATTATATATTTCCTAGCAAGTTGTATTAGAAGAACTAGCTCGTATACCAATTGGTGTAATATATAGGCAAAGGCAGATCTAGAAACAGATTTGAGGGAGGGCTGGCCCCCAAATCCATAAGCCATTAATGAGGTTAAGGAGGGGCTGCCTAATATTTCAAAATTATGCCTAATAAATTTGGGAGACCTAATAAATCTGGGATGCTCCAGCCCGTGCCTACCCTCTTCTAAATCTGCCCCTATATATAGATTGTGATTTGTATTCATGCGATTCGAAAGTTTTAATATATGTTTAGATCTAATTTCATCAATGCATGCATATAATACAAAAAGTTTGAGATGTGCTTTAGAAAACAACTTTTTGATGTGTTCAACCTAATATAAAAATTTAAAAATTAATTTTTTTATTTTCTAATTTTAAATTGAAAAATAGAATTCATAATTTCATTTTAAATAAATTTTTATTTGAAATTTTTTCAGAGCACAAGCTACATTTCCAATTGATCAACAAGGAGATTGGTTAGAAACTTGTAATATTAATTATTAAAAACCTAAATCCAAAATGTTCCATAAATTTCCTCATTATAGTCTAATATCAATTTTGAACTTTTTTTTTTTCTTGAGAATCAATAATTGGGTTTTTATTTTTTTGCCTTTTCATGATAAGTTTTTCGTTTTACTTATAACTAGCACCATAAGTATGAGCCTCTAGAGTCAAATTATCTCCTAAATTACTATCTATATTAACACTTGTGTATTCTTATTTGTTATTATATAAATCAAGAATTAACACATCTCCTACTATATATATAATCACCCCCTTTTATTTCCTTGTCTACAAATTGAATTAGTTTAGGTTTTACACCAATTCTTGGATAGATATTTAAATTTTTTGGTGCAAAATTAAAGATTACATGAGTCATAAGCATACATTTTCTCAAACCGTGCACATGTGATTACATGAGTCAAAAAAATTACTAGAATTTAAAGAGTGATGATGATAGTCATAACAAATTCCTCCGTCATATACCTCTCTTTCCATCTCTCTCTTGTTTCTCTCTAATTTTTTTTTATTTATATATATTTTTTATATTCTTTCTAACCCATAACTAGATTTTCTTCACCTTTATTATAAAAATTTATTTCATCAATCATTAATTTGTCCTCAAGGCCCACAACTTTGGCTTTGTCTCATGACTCTATTAAAACTAACGAAGATCTTTAACAGTGGTATTGTAGTATTGAATAAGAGTTTATGAGTGACCCAATTGATATGGAGTTCGTACAAATAAGGAGTGTTATTTGGCATTTGATTTACGTTTTTGGTTCTCCAAATTAATTGAAAAAAAGTTTTTTGTCAATCTAAACAGATTTTAGTTGGGTCAAAGTAGATCCTTTTTGTGTATATATTGATTTTTAATGTAAATTATAAGTTGAATCTATTAATTATTTAGTCTATGCCATTTGGGGTTTGATTTTGTTTGGTAATCCATTTTGTTTGGGAATTAATTTGGTGTTATTGTTGATTAAATCTTTTCTATTTTTTTTCCAAAATGTCATTCCACTTCTTAATCTCAATTAAATTTTCATATTTTCAATATAATAGCTTTCCTATTTTCTAAATTTTAGAAACAAAACAATGTGTTATGCCTTCAAAAAAATAAATGCAAGGGTGATTATATTGTTATTTAGCTTTTAAAGTCAAAATTCTATTTCCTTCAACTAAAAGTGATCTTTAATCACACTTTTTTAAATAATATTTATTTATGGTTTTTAAAATTAATATATAATAATTTATTTTTATAATAAAAAAAGTAATTAATTTTTTATTTTTTCACATTTTCCATGTCAATCTATGAAATTGCTTCAATTTCATGAAATAAAATTAATGTTCTATTATTTGTTGTGCATGTACAATAAAATTAGTTTTCTATTACTTACACATGAATAGTTGTGCCATCTTAAGATGTGATTAATTATTTTTACTATCACAAAATCTTATAAAATATTTTCTTTTAAAGTTCATTCTCTCTCTCTCTTCGAGTGTCTCTTTGTTTATGAGTTTTCTTTTCTCTTTAACCTACAACTAGGGTTTTATCTCCTGGCAACTGTTATGTTGCCCATTGTCGAACAACATAACAGTTGCTCGATTGAGAGAGAAGATGTGTGTTTCATGCATGTGACGTGGGCCCCACATGCATGGGGCTCACCTCCTCTCTCTCAGTCGAGCAACTGCTATATTACTTTACGATGAGTAACATAGCAGTGCCTTTTATCTCCTTTCATTGCGAAATTCTCTTTCGCTAATTATGACCTTGTCCACTAGACCCATAACTTTGGTTTTGTCTCCATACTTCATTACAAATAGTTATGTTTTAAGTAGTTATGAATAATTTGGTTTAGATGTAAACATATATTAAATATTATTTAGTTAAATTCAAAATTTTTAATTGAGAGATAAATAATAGATGTACACTGAATTGAATCGAACCACTCTATAATTATTATCTATATCGTACATTTTCATCTTGACATTACTTAACTTCAAAGATTACTATTTTATTGACCAAATTTTCATACTTTTCAAAAAAAATTTCAAAACAAGCCATTTTTACAAACGCTCAATTCACCTATCTTGTAATACCACACCATTGCATTATTCTAATAAATCTAGGTCGAATAAGACAAAAGTTGAGGATAATTGCATGAACTATTTAATCGCTCAAACAATATCGATCCGTTATCTTCCAACTTGGACAACGAGTCACTTAAAAAAAAAAAATTTGAACAAGTCTCAAAAAAATTCTATCAACTCTCACTATTTATAAATTATAAATTAGCTAATTTTATTCGAACCCTCTAAAATAACATTGAATTGAGATACGAGAAGAGATCTAGTCTTATAAATGATCTTTTGACATTTAATTTTTTTATTTTATTAATGTCAAGTGTTTCGAGTTAATTATAAAGCTTCACAAAATGGTGTAAAAAATTAAGTTAACAGATAAAATAAATTATTTTTTATTAAAAATAAATCTTAAATATTATATCACATTCTTAAATTTTTTATTAATAATTAATAATTAAAATACATTAAAAAGCTCAAACAAACAAAATGGACGACGCAACGTAACTCGGTTACGTGGCAGATTAAATGCCGCGTCAGATATATTTGTCTAATTCAATCTAATCCATCCACGTCGGCAGACCCGCAATTTCAAGCTTCGAGGTTCATCTCCGGACACGTGTCCGAACATCTGCGTTGCATGATTTTACGGGTTGTCTGTCTCTTTCCTTCCGACCTCGTGAGCTGTGTCCAACTCAGATCTCCACCCTCCATGTCTTTGTCAACTGTCACGCGCAATGCTAATGTACGCTCGTCCTCATGCTAACTCCCCTGGTCCCTCACTCCTCACCCTCCATTCTTATTACTTTTCAATATGAAAAAGAAAAAAAAAAAATATTATTATGTTACTTGAGTTAAACCCCAGCTATGCAGGGGATAAGACCGAGAGGTCCTCTAAATTTTATCCACATCAAACCATCGTTATATTACTCGGAGAATATAACAATTTTGAATAATCTAAGTCAAATTTAGGATATAGGCAAACTCATAGCGCATTCGTCGGAGATATTTTGATGGGACGGAGGGCATTTGAGTAAATTCACGTACATTTCAATCGATCAGACGGTCAATCAATTGGATAGTTTCGGACGTCGCTTTCGAAGGTCTTTTCTAAACCACGGATTCACGGTCTTGGAAGTCTCGGGAGGGAGAGTCGAAGCTTCCAAGGTACTATAAAAGCCCCTCCCATTCGAAGCTCATCGCAATCGGATCACATCTCGCTCGCTCTCTGAAGGCTAGGTTTATCTCTGCTTTTTGTATCTCTGCTTTTGTTCTTTGAAATTGCGCGCAGACTGGGGATCGGACGGCGAGAATTTTGGTCGGAGATTCGATCAGTCGGCGACGAATTTAAAGTTCGTTATTTGTGAATTGGAAATCTTTCTAGCTAGTTTTCTTTGCTTCCTCGTTTGCTTTCGTGTGGCATTTGTTCTTGGATGAAACGGCAACCTTGTTTTCTGACTTCTGCTTGAATTTAGGTAGGGATCTCACCGAAATGATTAAATTTTAGGTTATCTGAATGATTAAGATCGCTTGGTTGCCAAGAAGGCTTTAGAATGGAAAGTTAGAGCCGTTATTTTGAATTTTCGTTTCTTTTGCTTTCTCTTTAGATTTTTAGCGACTGGCTTTTTTGCAATTGATTGTGAAAGAGCATGAGAAGAGAGGATAGAGTGGATGGAGGGCCACTAGCAATTTCCAATTCCTAGTTCTAGGTTATTTGTTTGGGTTTCTATTTCTTTGTCGTGTATTTTCAGATTGGCTATTTCCATTTTCTAGTTTTTCTGTTTGTTTGTACGTGCGGGGGCTGGCGTTAGCTTGACTTTATGAGGTTGTTGCTCGCTAACGAAATTATTATGCCATTCATGAAATTGTTACGTGTGTTGTGCACGATCTAAATGTCAAAAGTACGGTTGATTGTTACTTTCTTCTTAATGATTCTTGTTGTTGCTTATTTGTTGGGTTCTGCATGTCACTGCCTCTGTTTTTTTCTTTTTCCCCTTTTTTTGTTACTTCTGATCTGTTTGCTGTTTGTTGGTATGACATAGGGCTTGCTGTCTTTGTTTAAGCATGCCATTTATGACAGCCTTCTTGTTTTCTTTCTTAAATTGTGAGAGTTGAAGCTGAGAGAACGATTTTAATTTCAACCACTTTTACTTCTGCCGGTCCTTTTTGTGACGTATGCGCTGTTGCCATCTGTACCTGGTGCAACTATTGTTTGGTTTCCTGTCGGTTTGGTTTCGAGTTGGGTGCCTATTTTACCATTCTGGACGATATTTCATGGGTTGCTATGGGTTCGTCTCCATTAATTTCCCAGAATTATAACGAGAATGGGAGACATTATGTAGATGCAACAATGCACGTCCATAATTTGACTAGCTTGATGAGGGGCTGATCTTGTGTGGGGACATTTTTTGTTATTAGGAATAACTGTAGGGTTTTAAAACGAGAGACATGAAGCATTCAAATCGCGTATGGGGTTTAGACTGAAGAGTTTAATTTTAACTTCATCATGAGGTATATGTACCTACCTATTCATAGGGCACAAGTACAACCCTTTTTTTTATTTGCTAACTCGGTTATTCTTACTATGTTTTAAGCTATAGAAGATTAGTCATGGAGTTGCAGGTGCAACAAGCAGAGATTAATTCAATCTTTATGATTAAAGACATAGGATCTGCGGTCATCCAGATTTGATTGCTCAGGGTTTTTAGGGTCCCTGATTAATCCTATTGATTTGGGATGCTTGATTGTGTTCTATGGTACATTGGCTATTTAGTCGCAGGTAAAATTATTCATTCCTTACAGGCCGGTTTAGGAAACGTTTGCTCCTTACTTGTGTAAGGAGCTAAAATGTAAAAAGACGAGAAACCTAGTTTTTCCTTGATCCGATTCTGGCATTACAGTATCATTTCCTTTATCTACTTCCCCAGTTAATTTTAACCGTATTAAATAAGGGCCATGTGCTTGGGGACAATCAATCATGTGTCATTAATCGGTCATGGTGTTAAAAGTCTGAATTCTAGGAGTTAAACAGCATGTTAGCATACTTTTTCATTTCCCCCATGTTTTTGCCATCCAAAGTTCTTGCTTCATTAAAGTCTTCTGACACAGAAGTTCAGCTCGGTGTTGGAAAGAGAACTCCTTTGATCCTTTGAAGAATTTCATCTTGCAAATTGGGAAAACATAGATAGTATAGGAAGTTTTTACTTTCAGCCAAGCAGGCTCTAAAGTTAATACTTACTACTCTTAGATTGCTGGAAGTGACTAACACTTAAATGAGCTAGATTTGAATTGAAGAGAAGCCCATGGAGAGCTTGGATGGTAATAGAAGTTGTTTGGGTAAGTTTCACTTATTGAAGGGGATACTGGAGTCACTGCAGATTCACAGACCAAGGTAGGCTTGTCCCTGTAAACAATCAGCTAAACTCCCCTCTGCAATCTCACACACAGTTCTCCTGAATTTATTACTAATTTCAGAACACATTTTTTGACCTATTGCTTTTACGATAGGTTGGTCTATCCATTGATGGTGTCCAACTTAGATGGCTATGAACTTCTTGAAGGATCAATCATGCGATGGTTACTATGCAGACCTGAAGGCTTTGGCGTACCTCAGTGGCTGCATTTTTTAGTTTTATATTTGGATTCTTACAGATGCACTTGCTATGATGAATGCTTCTCTTGGAGTTTGCTGATTGGAGCTATCAACCTTAGTTGGATTATGTTGTTGCTGATTTGAATTGGTCTTCCGTAATAGACGAGAAAGCAACATTCTCGTGGGTTGTTTACCTGCTTGGTGGGAAACTTAGTTATGCCTTTTGGGCCTTAGCGTTCTAGCTTAACTTTCCCTAAATGCAGGTACTTTAGGCTCATAACAAGCTGCTTGCTAGTCTTTAGTATATACATCAAAAGACTAAATGGCAGATTTAGCAGTCAGCCATTCAAAGGCTCTGAACTTTGAGCCTGATAACCTCCAGCATGCCACCAGTGAAGAACAGGCTGAGTTGCAATCCCTGAATCCAAATGGAGAGTGTGTGCCCATTGAAGAACCACAATATGATGTGAAACCCACCACTGGTACAGAGCTGCTCGATAAAGGATACATGCAGTATGGGTATGGTTCTTGTTCTTCTCATTTTTAATGCAGGTTCCTCGTATTTATTTATTTGCAACAAAACTTTATTCCTCCTTTGACAGGTGCCCTCATTACCGAAGAAGATGCCGTATTAGAGCTCCATGTTGTAATGAGATATTTGATTGTCGTCATTGTCATAATGAGGCAAAGGTTAGCTTTATACTAGTTCACATTCATAAATTTATTTTTGTTATATGTGTGTTTTAGGTAATAAGGGCCTTGTAGAAGATATGACCATAGATAGAAATGATCAAGCAGCAAGTATTCATGTAGCCTACCCCATCTAGT
This sequence comes from Diospyros lotus, assembly GCF_014633365.1. Classification (NCBI taxonomy): domain Eukaryota; kingdom Viridiplantae; phylum Streptophyta; class Magnoliopsida; order Ericales; family Ebenaceae; genus Diospyros; species Diospyros lotus. The sequence goes on along the minus strand of NC_068348.1, from coordinate 30,088,998 downwards.
GGGATTAAGGCATGATGAGTTGTTATTATGTGTGCGCTGTAGGTGGTTGTAGAAGATAATTGAGGATGGGCCCCAGGGCTAGAGCATGTCACCATATAGACAAATATGCAACTGGTGGTGTGGAATTTAGGAAGTAAAGATTGCTTAAATAATCTACTGAAGATGCATGCACTGTAAATTATAATTATGAGCAATCACATGATATCATAAAAAAACTGATATGGTGTCAAATCAGTCTTGTGAATTTGGTTCCATTATTCTCACATGACAAGATACTAACTCACTTTAGGTTATTACTGTTAGATGTGTCAGATCATTGAATTTTTCTTCACTTCATAAGAAGTCAGCTTTATAGACTCTGTTCTGTATCATATTCTGCCAGTTGCAACATTATTTTCAGACTGATACATGCTTAACCATGGCCGTTATCAGAGTATCGGATTTAATGGATAAGGATCTTCTGTGCCTATGCTATCTAAAGCCCTTAGCCAGGCTGTTAATATACTATACTATAATACTTGTTGGCGATTCATTTTAGGTTTAATTGATTATTACTTTGTTTATCCAGCTAACCATTTTTGAATTGAGGAGCTTGATAAGAGTGTACTACCAGAGATACTTGTTTTTGTTACCAATTATATACACCTTACAGATCAGATCAATGTGGTGCCGTTTCATAGTTTGCCTTTGGACAGTAGATGTTCAATAGCATTTCATACTCTAATGATGTATTCATAAATTGGTTGCAGAACAATATCAATGTTGATCAGAAACATAGGCATGACATTCCACGCCATAGAGTCCAACAGGTAGGCCCTTGTACATATCACACCTGTTTTTCCTTCCTATATGATGCCTGCCACACTACTTCTCTGTGGCTGGTTCCTTGTATTTCTTTTATAGTTTCTAACACTATAACACCTTAGACCCTTTACTTCTTTTTTTCAGGTCATATGTTCTCTCTGTGGCACTGAACAGGAGGTGAGTTGAGTTTGGGTTTGTTCCCACTTTGTTCTTGTCATTACGATAGAATGGAAGCTGACTTTTGAACTCGGAATGTTATATAGATTTGTTACAGATCTTCCATCAATTCATATACTCATGTACTTGAAATTTTTGTTCTTTCATGGATTTGATGGGGAAAAATTGAACTTTTGAGACACATTAAAATTAGAAACCAGGGGAAAAAAAACTGAAATTGGCCAATTAATAATGCCTGTTTGTGTCTTATTTGTATCTTGCAGCTAGATTCTTAACTGTAACCTTTTCTGGTGGCTTCTGTTGTAAACAGGTTCGGCAAATTTGCATCAATTGTGGTGTTTGTATGGGAAGCTACTTCTGTGAGACCTGCAAGCTGTTTGATGATGATGTGAGTGGATATTTTTCTTCTTATCTCTATTGATCTTTCCTTTATTTAAGACTCTTTAGAGGGATCATTTATGGCAAAGTAGAGAACCATCATGCATCTTTAGACAGGGAATTATGATTTTGCACAGTGTCATTTGTCCATGTGTGTTGGGGGGAATAATGGGACAAACTTTGCACTACATATACACACACAGAGTGGGACATTGTTGCTGTGGAACTTACAGTCTTGAGTTTTGAGTTTATGGTTTGTGCTGATCTGTCTTATTTTGTCATTTACAGACATCGAAGAAACAATATCATTGCAATGGCTGTGGTATTTGCAGGTATAACTGTTCTCTCTTCTCAGTTTGTTGTGTTTTTCAGCATCTAAGTTCGTTGTTGTGTAGTCTAAAAATGAGAGAGAACAGAAATGGAAAGAGTCACGGCACGAGTGATCCGCTCTTGGAAGTTTGATTTTATTGGTGGGTTGTGAAAAGAAAAGATCCTTGAGTGATCCTCTCTTGGAAGTTTGATTTTATTGGTGGATGGTGAAAAGAAAAGATAATTTTGCAACGTCTCTCCTTTTAACATTAAATTCTTTTGGGAAGTTAATTGCGTAGGATTAGAAGACTGGAAATGAGGAGATTGTTCTGTACCATGGGAAATAAATACATGAACTTTGCAGATTATTTGTGATTCTTCTCTTAAAAGTAGTTATTTTGAGTAACAATCTCTGCATTAGCATTACATTACATTACTCTCCTATCTATCTTGACTGGTGGTTGCTTTCATTGCAGAATTGGTGGGCAGGAGAATTTCTTCCATTGCAACAAGTGTCGTAAGTCATGATAACATTTTGATCTGTACTCTTATGGTGATATGTTTTTTGGATTATACGAATATATGTTATATTCTAATTGCCTCGGCCAATTTATTGGGGGTGTGCCATTCAGGATGTTGCTACACGGTTCTTCTGAAGAATAGCCATCCTTGTGTTGAAGGAGCAATGCACCATGACTGCCCTGTTTGCTTTGAGGTATATGAAATTGTCATTTGATTGGATTCTTCCTGTTCTCCAATGATTTCAGTGGCTTATTCAGATGCATTTCCACGAACATATGCTAATGAAAGCCAATCGCTGCAGTACTTGTTTGAATCTAGAAATGATGTAAATGTCATGCGATGTGGGCATACAATTCACAAAAGCTGCTTGAAGGAGATGCAGGAACATTACCAGTGAGTGTCTTAAGGAAATCCATTGTTGCTTTACTTACAGTTTTAATTTATTTTTGGAATTCTTTGATACTAATTAGGAGGTTCTGATTCTTTTGAGTAGGTATGCATGTCCTCTATGCTCCAAATCGGTCTGTGACATGTCTAAAGCTTGGGAGAAATTTGACATGGAGATTGCAGCTACGCCCATGCCTGAGCCTTACCAAAATATGATGGTCTCTCTCTCTCTCTCTCTCTCTCTCTCTCTGCATGCGTAGAAAAGAAGCTGGACATGTTCGGTTATTGACAATACCGTAATCTCCACATAATTTTATTCTTTGAACCAGTTCACTCATCTGATACTAATTTATCTAGTTTTGAAACTAAGGCGCAGTCTCTTTCAAAACCATCAGGAGCTGCAATGTAATCCAGTAGAACCTTTTAACAAGATCACTGATTGGCTGCTTACAGGTCTGGATCCTTTGCAATGACTGTGGCACCACGTCTGAGGTGCAGTTTCATGTGGTAGCTCAGAAATGCCCCAACTGCAGATCCTACAACACCCGCCAAACAAGAGGGCGATGAAGAGCTAGAATGGCGACACAGCTGGCCAACTCTCACTTGAGCATACTATTGACTTTTGGGCTGCATTCAAAACCTCATCCTCTGATCCATGGAAAATGAAGATGCAGACCATCTCGACCCGGCCCGGCAGCTTCGTGCAGTACCGGGCTGGCCTCGTGGAATTTTGTTTTTCTGTGTTCTACTCTGTTTTTTGTTCGCATCTTTAATAATCTCATCTAGCTGCCAATATTGTTATTTGATAAACGCTTTATTTCCAAACCCATTGTTCCCCCTTATTGCGAGGATAAGAAGTCAGCAATGGTGAAATAGAGTTTGAAGGCAGCAATGGCGAATTGGATATTGAATTTGTGAGGTCAATCTCAATTTAGAATTGGATTCAAGTTAAAATTACATATAAAGTCTAGTCTTCATTGTGTTAAAATGTTTTTCAAGTTCTTTTAGATTTCCTTTACCTCCTGCTGGTGTCTTGTTCAAGTTGGGTTGAAGAAAAGCTCACCCAATAACAATCTTTAAGCTGGAAGAAACGAAAACTCAACATGCAAATGCTTTTCTTGTGTATAAAAGAGAGATCCATTCGTCAAAAGACTTGGGAGTCTGGAGGCTAACAAGGAAAGAAATTGGGGAGCCATAGACTCATGGAGCTTGGCTACGACCCTTTCCAATTGAACAGTTAAAACAAGTGACATTGTATCCATGTCAGGATTATGAAACCAAAACCAGCCAACTGCAACACACTACCCACTAAGACCATGAAAGATGAGATACAATCAGCAGGAGCAATGTACGCAATGATCATCCATGGCTGCTAAAAGATGCACACGCACAGCTCTGGGTAAACAGATGACCAGGGATATTGTCTACCTCCCGGACAATTTCATCGATCATGGGCTCACTGGTAGCGGAAAGCAACCAGCAACCGGCAAGAGCAGCATTCTCTTCCTCTATTTTGCGATGAACATGGTGGTTCGAGAAAGTTCCTCAGCAGGGTTTGATTTTGGGGAGTTTTGGGGACAAGCATCGGTGGTTTCTTCCTCCATTGCCTCCTCGATCATTATCTCCTGAGACCGGCAATCCCAACTGCAAAACGCTTTCTCACCCCTGCAAGATGTGAAAAGGTAAGAATGTGATCAGAAAGGCTGATTCGGGTGCATATAGAGAGGGATGAAAAATCTGTTAGAACCGGCTGAGGCAGACCTGTACATGTAGATATCTTCACCGTCCAGTTTCTTCTTGCAAGAGTAACAGAACTTCAAGAAGTCACTGGAGGGGTATGAAGTACGGATTTTGGAGGAGTTAGCTGCCATTGCCAGAGGCCATTGAATTTGAATCTTCTCACAAGAATTAGACAAATTATTGTTGTGACATTCCAAAATGCAGTCACCAAAAATATGGGTTGTTGTGGGGTTGGGGCCATATGTTTTTACACAAGTATAATCCTCAGAGAGCTCGATCTCGCTTGCTGAGAGGGGCCGGGTAAGGTCCCGGGCAGACCCCAAGGAAATATTAAGGGGATTCAGCATTGCAGCTGATGAATTGCCTAAATCTTGACTTCCTTCTCTCAGTTGAGGGGGTGAAGCCAATGGGTTGGTTCCATTTCTAGAACTAGAATTAAAATTCCCAGAACTCGAACTGGTACCCCCGGTTTATTAAGTGTGATCCAGACCTTCCAGAATCCAGTGAATAGGACAAGATCTTTCCAAATGGTTCGGGCTCCACTTTTGTTTGTCTAGCCATTTGAAGATTGGATGGTTTGATCTGGGTAGAGGAAGAAACTCCGAAACTCTTTGGCAGCGACTTAGGAGCCTCAAAAGAATCAATGTGGTTTCGAAAATTAGGGGTTTTAATCCTCATCTGCGACCCAAAAAGAATACTCTTACTCTGCGATGATCGGATTATTTTCCCAGACTCTTTTGCATCATCATCCTCAAGAGAATCTATAATGCTCAACCCCACTTTACTGCAATCCCAGCTCTTCGGGTTACCCTCGTGGGACATTATTGGGGACCTAGAAGGGTTGGTTAAGGTTGAAAAGACCATAAAATCTAATGGAGAAGTAGGGCTTCTAACTGAATCAGACTCTGAAGCCTTAGGACTCAACCCCACAAACAGGCCAGGGACAGTGAAAAAAGAACTAGTTTTGTGTTTCTGCCTCAAAACCTCATACTGAATATTAGACTCATGAAAGGCTTCAGCCATTGGATGACCAAGGTTTTGATCCTTCTGATGTGATCTACTCCTCTTCCTCAACATTATCAACCCTTTTCAGAATCACCAATAAAAGCCCCAATCTGTAGAAGTATTTAAAAAAGAAAAAAGATCAATCTTTAGCTTCAATAGCATGTGAATATGCCAAAGAAATATGCAAGAACATTTGAACAAAGAGCTACATTGTACAGATAAATAGTAAGTATAAAAGAAGATCCATGTACAGGTCGAAAACAGAAATAAATTGCTTTAAATTAAATAGAACTATAAGGTAAGCTTCAGAACAGTGATCATCAAGATTATCAGACCCCAGATGAGAAGCCTCTCTGAGGCTCCAATACATAAAGATCACATGCAGAGATTGTCAAAATCAAATGCAAATGCAGACAAATTTCCTAGTAATTTGATCTTTGATTTCTCCACTGTTTAAATCCCAAATGAGAGAAACCCTTGATCTTCTGATTAGAACATGTACACGAGCATGGTATAACACAAAGATGTAGATACAGAGATGGGGAAACTCCATTGAAATCCAGAAAGCTCCCAGAGAAGAGAAAAGTTATTGCATTTGAAGACGAAACAAAAGCAAGCTTGATACCAAATACATGTCACTCGGTCCCAAGAATCCCCAAAGAGATGGACTATGAAAATGCAGCATAGATAGGGTTTTCAGTGGAATGAGAAATGAAATCTCAGAGAGAGAGAGAGAGAGAGAGATGGGAGGAAAGCCCACCTGGTTTTTTCCTCTAGAAATCTTCAGAGGTGATGTTAGAGATGAGAATAGGGAGCATTCAAATGTAGTAAAAATGTGTACATGTCTTGACAAGACAACCTCCCCCCCCCCCCCCCCCCCCCCTCTCTCTCTCTCTCTGAAATTGTGTAAGGCTTGCGCTGCACTCCTCTCTCTCTCTCTCTCTCTCTCTCTCTCTCTCCCTCCCTTAGATGCATCAAAATCAGAGAACCAGTGAGCTTCTCAAATACTCTCTTTCTCCCCGTCACTTAAGTTTTTACGTGTAGCATACGGTGTTTATTTCCTGCACAATACATTGTCTTCTTCTCTAAATCGCACCACACTTCTCTACTTGGGAGAAAATTGTTATATTTATATCTAGTCTTACATTTTATAATTATTTTACAAATAACTTATTTTCACAAAACAATTTATGGATGGGAGACCCATCAAATAAAGTTAGGATTCAATATTATTTTTATACGTAGGGAGAGTACACGTATTGAGACGGGTGTATAATTTAATACTCTTATTTAGAAAGAAAATGGAGCAATCCTTCCTTTTCAGTTCCTGCTTTTAGTCCTTTCGGAGGTGATGATTCATCACAAAACGACAAAGCTGTACGTGTCTGTAAGAGACACACAGAGAGAGGGGCCAAACGGCCTTAACGTTAACGGCGTCTAATCTTAGTGAGTTTCCCAGTCTATTCCTAAATGTCCTTTAATTGGCTTTTGAAAAATTTATTCTTCTTTATACATCACTCTAAAACGTCAAGCTTTCAAAAGAAAACAAAAAAATAAATAAATAAAATAAAAGTCATATCTACGTAACGAAATTAAGATTTAGATTCAATTCGGGCTAAATATATATTTTTTATGTGATTATTTAATTTTTATTATTATTTCAGTATTTATATATTTAAATTAATTTAACTCTTATATTTTAATTTTTTTAAATAATAATTTAAATTTTTTATTATTTCGATTCCTATATATATTTTTTAGTCAATTTAACTTATATACTTTAATATATAAAAAAATAGATTAAATTGATTCATCTCACATTATATCTTTTTTTTATACGTCAAAATATATGATTTAAATTGAATTAAACAAATAAATATAAATGTGTAATTGAAATAATAAAAAGTTTGAGTTATTACGTAAAAAAAATATCAAAGTGCATAAACTAAATTAACTAAAAAATGTACATCTATGATGTAATGAAAATAATAAAAAATTTGGATGATTGCACTAAAAAATATAAAAATACCTTGACAAAAATATGAATTGGCCTTCAATTTTAATTAAAAATATCTTATTTTTAAATTGTGCATTATACAATATATGTTATTATATATTTCAACAAATTTAAATAAAAATGCTTGTTGGGTCTATCAATTCTTTAACTTTATTCATTTCTAGAAATTTCTTTTTCTTTTTCCCTTTTTTTGATGGAGGGGTCTCTCTCTCATCATGCTTTCAACCATAGCACATGCCATGTTCATTTCTTCTCCTTTGGCCTTAAAAGGAGTTCAATAACAATAATAATAGTGAAAGGTTGAAGGCTACAACTACAATAGCTTTGTTTTGTGGGGTAGGTTTCTTGTGTAAGTAAAGGGTAACACTACCTTTTCAAATAATGTTTTTTTGTCCATTAAAAATGCTACAATACTATAATACAAGTACAATCGACAAGCTTTATTCATCTTTGTAAGCAATTATCTTTGAATTATTAATTTAACATGCATGGTTGGTGAATATATAATTGATAGAAATCTTTTACCTATGTTGCACGGAAACGGAAACGTGGAAACGGATATTTTTTTAAAAAAATAAGCATAAATAGGGTTCGAAACGAGAATAGGAAACGTTTTGAAAATATTTCCGAAACGGGGAAACGGCTCCTATGAGGTGTTTCTGTGCAATATAGTCTTTTATCATAGTGTCTTATTTTTTAATTCGTACAAGTAAATATATTAGTTATTTTAAATATTTTTATAATAAAAATTTATAATTATTATTATCTTTAAACATAACACAATTAAAGAATAAAATAAATTAAAATTTGAATTAAAAATGCCACATAGTAGCCACAAAGCTTAAAGCATTTACGCTTTAAGCCCTTTTTATTTATTTATTTTTTCCAAAGAAATGGAAATGCTTGGCGTGGGATAAGTAAAGTAACTAGGATACAAGAGGGTGAGTCCAAATAATGAATAGAAACAAAAGAGTAGTGGAAGTAGCAAAATCTAGTTCCACGTCCAGAAATTTGAATCATCCAAACTGTTCCTCTGATGCCAGACACAGATAAAACAACGTACATTGCTCGGACCATTACAAAATTATATTTCTAGTATCCAATGCCAATTTTCTATTTTTTTAATGGCGCATGTTACTTCACAAGTAACGAAAAATTCCCATCTCTTATAGATTATGACCAAAATCATAGTACAAAACTTATTTTTTTCGAGAATTGTTTAATGTGAACTGTATTGTTTATTAATATTAGGTGACTAATTCCCTCATAATTATAACACACCTGGCAAGAGTAAATTAGGTTTGGAATCTGACGTCGTACTTGGAAAGAGTTTGTTTTTTATTATTTAATATTGTTTTTTATTAAAATTAATTATTGATTTGAAAACAGTTTTGTGTATTTTCGTTCATTATATATATATATATATATAATTCTCTTGTGTTAACAAATTATTTCTCAATTAATAATATTTTGACTCAATTATTTTATTTTTTTCTTTTTATTCACACTTTGGGGATGTATTTATTGAGTTTTTTTTTTTTTTATATTCTTTCTTTGATATTGAATTATACTAGTTTTATTGGATTCGACCCAACGGTAAGCCCATAGCTTGGTATTGGACTTGACTCTTAGGGACCATCCCATCAATGTCAGCTAGGCAACATCTCTTATTCCATCAACATTATACCCAAATCACCCATGTCTACAACAACCCTTAACTATCTTAAGATCCTCGACTCCTAACTTACCTGCAACAATTGACAACACACAAGGGACTCTTTCTTTTTCTCATGTATAAATCAGTCGGCCATAAGTCAAGGTGTTCTTTTTAGTCTACAAAAACTCTGTTATCTTTACCTCTTATTTATTTAAGAGTTAGAGTGCTTACATGTGCCAGCTATCACCTATCGTACAAATTGGTGTTGTCTCGAGCCCTTAGGTAGGAGAAACATATATTATTATTATTAGTTATTTCTTCTTTTTATTTGCTATCAAATTAAAGATAGCAAAATGACTTAAATAAGGAGGATCCATCTCGTTTTGATTGAGGTGAGATCAACGACGATTAATTGGGGTCGGGGTCAGTTTGAATATAAAACTAAGTATAAAAATTCATCTTTTATGGAATGGACTCAATTTCGACTTGTTGTCTGCCTATAATTTTTTAAAAAAAAAGGTGAGTTTTTGGACCAATTGGGAGGTAAAGGTATACAGATTATTTGAATATATTTATTAACATAAATGTGAAAATGAAATTAATACTTAATTGATTATTTATTTATAACTCCAGACCCACTGAGGTTTAGATTATCATATGATATTTAAAAAAAAAAAAATGATCAGTACATTTCTCATTAGAAGAAAAGAGCATTATGAAAATCATGTATTAAAAAAATCATTAAAGGGGCTTTTCGATATTAACAAAGTTTTACTATGAAGAATACTTTTTTAACAATAAATATTAAAAATACAATTATATGTAATATATACCAAACTTGTATAGGTATATTTTTAATAAAAATGTTTAAATTTAGTTACGTTGGTCAAGGTCGAGGCCTTGTGCACTCTATTGGAGTATGGAACATGAATCGGTGCTGATGGCTAGATTGCACGGAAATGAAAATAAAAAATATTTTTGATATGAAACGTAAATTGAGAAATGATACTTTTAAAAAAAATAAAGATATGAAAATGCATAGTAAAGTGTAAATTAAAAAAAAAAAGATTTTGTTTGTAAATATAATTTTTAATATATAAAATTATAAAAAATAGTTTAAACATAATACAAACAATAAGCAAAAAGCAATCGACTATGAGTGCAAAAAGGAATGGCCACGAGAGGGAACAATGATTGTGAGATTGATCGACAACGACACGAGTATTGAACAACAAGAAGTAATCGACGATGAGTGCGATTGGAAAAAGATGGCAAAAGGGAATAATTGATTGAGAGAGATAATAATGACTACGAGATTGAGTTTGATTGATGGTGACACGAGCATTGAGCAAGCAAGAAACAATTGGCGAGGGAATAACGACAATGATATTTTGGATTTGGAAATGGAAATTAGATTCAGGGCTAAATGATAGGTGCTTTGAAAAATAATATTGAAGAAAATAAAATAATATATATAGTTGGTAGCTAGAGACAATAAAATAATATATATAGTTGGTAGCTAGAGACGAATTTGCATCGATGGCTGGAAAAACGCATTTTTAACAATTTGTTGTAATTTGCGAAACACTCATGAAATGTTTCGCAAATTACAAAAATTGTCCAAAAAATGTTTCGACCCATATTTGACGTTTCCAAAATGAAAAACATCTCGAAATTCTCGAAACAATATCCTTGAACCGTTTTCGTGCATCATGTAGTGATGAGGCATGCAAGCCCCGATACTTAACCCATTGTGAATTCTATACCAAATCTTTGTTAATATTGTAAATATTTATAAATTGAGTTAGTTCAATTTAGATGAACTCAAATATAATTTAGTTATAATCAAAATTATAATTTTAAAGTTAGCAGTTAGCACCAACCTCCACGGTACATAAATATCAAAATAGTGTTATTTTGACATTTTAAAAATATTTTTTATTTTAGGAACATTTTTAAAAATACAAAAAATATATTTTCAGGTTATTTTCATAATTTTAAAAATATTTTGGGACTGTTTTGTAATATTAAAAAATATAAAAAATGTGTTTATATTTCATGACTATATTAAAGATGAAAGCAATTTTGTATTTATTGTCTTGAGGATCACATTCGAGATAAAAGTAACTTGTATTTATATATATTGAATGAATGATAAAATTTATTAATATTTAATTAAATATATTTTTTTTTATAATTTTCACATTAAAAATATATTTACAAAAAAATTATATTTTTATTTATTTCACTCTTTCTTGTTTTTATTTGCAGAAACTTACGCACCAACTTAAGGATGACACCCCCTTATGAGTGTCCTTACCGCTCAACCCCAAAAAATGATAAATGAGGTAGATCAAGAAGTACGCAATAGCTAAAAGTTGAACACGGATGCACCGTAAACATGAGAGTAAATAAACTTTTCGTATATATCTCGAATCACAGCACTATGCTCTTGAGGGTAACTTACGCACCAACTTAATCAAAGTCGGGTAGGATCATGCCATTTATTAATTAACAAGAAAAAAAAAAGAAAATGATTGAGTCAGTCCCAAATTTGAAAACGGAAAAGAATATTGCACATAGCACAAGTTACAATGCACCAAAGTATTAAGTTAATACCTCTATAATGCATAAAAAAAATCCAGTGAAGGTAATTCAAACTGAATTATACGATTTAACAATCAACAAGTAAAAATTTTAAATCCATTTTATTGCAGTCCATCAACTTGGTTTAGCCCTTTCGATTTGAGGGTCTAGTTCATACGAGAACTATAATGCTCGTACATAAAATCTAATAATCCATTTTATAAAACTTATTAATAGAGTATACATCTTGTTTAAAAATAAAAATTAACCTAATTCATAAGATTTCAAACTCATAATCTCTAAACCATTGGTCTATACTATTAATAACTCAATAATTGAGACCAGACGCACTGGTCTCAATTATTTTATGGATGTATGCATGGAGAAGTGTTGGAATGGACTAACTTATCTTTATTTGTTGAAGATTCCTTTTTCCTTACTCAGAAGAGTAGTTGATGAACTCAATAAATACAATGTATTCTGACTCTCTTTGATCCGTTTCCAAAATAATATATATTCTATTAATTAAGAAGATTCTCTATTTGGTGTTATCTCTTATTGAAAGTTTTCTTGTTCTTTAATTGTACCTCATATTTTAACTTTATTATAATTTAATTTTTCTTTAAAAATTATGTCAAATTATACTAAACAAAAATAATACTATTTATCTAGATTGGAGATGGATCTGCAGCTTAGATAAATAACGTTACTCATTAAATAATTATCATGTTACTAATATATAAAATAAAAAAAATTAAAATAAAGAAGCAATGGCTTGACATAAATATTTTGAGAAATTAAAAGAAAAGCAATTTAGAAGAAAATTAAACTATTTTTGAAAAAGAAAAAGAACCCAACGATCGATTTTCCCATTGCTAGCTAGGTTGCTAGGAGTAGCTATCGATGATGGTTATTGACAATTGCCTTTTTTTATTGTTCTTTATTTTATATATTTGTTAAATCATAATTATTTGATGAAATTTAAACATGAAACTAAGTTATAATAAAATTGAAACCACTTTTATCTTTACAACAAAATTTCATTATATTTAAAATTTACTTAGAAAAATATACTTATTCTTATATATTTTATTAAATATATTTAAAATATTTTGACTATAAAAAATAAGTGTAGTCTAGACTAAAAATAATTTTATTTTATATTTATTTATAATTACAACTTTTTTACAGTATATTTTATACTTATCAGGTCTGGAGGCCCATAGGCTGTTATGGGCTCTAGGCACGGCCCGAGACCGTTGATTGGGCCATGCGGTCCACAACGCACGTTTTGACACCTATAAATTATTTAAAGTATTTAAAATCACCACAAATCGAATCAAGCGCGCCTCATTTCTCTCTCCCTCTATATTGGTAATGGAACCTTCGAATGCGGCAATGGCGTCTTCACCGTCTCCCTCCGAAGGCCAACGCCTTCCATCTCCAGAAGTTGAATCTCAGCTCTTCTCTCTCGTCTTCGGTTCTCTCTCTCTCTCTCTCCCTCCCTCTCAACACACAAACCTCTGGGTGGAATATGTATTCTTCCTTTCTCTATTGATTGACGTGGATATTCGCGCCCTAATCAGTTCAATTTGGACTCTAGAACACTGTGTTCTGTAAATCTGCAATTATTCTTAGTTTTAGCCGCTTAGAGCTTGCGCGAATTTGTCGACATTTATGATTCACCGTGATTACTTCTCCTTGTTTCTCTTTTCGAATAAAATACTTAAGATTGTTATGTTTCGTTATTATGCATTGCTGATGTGCAAGTTCTTTTGCTAATCCGCGTTGTTAGTAATTTGTATTAAACATGTAATCGAAGTGGTTTTGTTTTAGAAAGTTAAGTGAACTGTGCGAGATCTGTAGGATCGCACTTGATAAGAAGTGCACAGAATATTGTGTGAGATAAGAACTGAATGGTTAACTTGTTCAGTAGGACATTCTCATCTCATTCAATACTCTGTGGACTTTAGTTGTCTCGAAGTAGTGATAGGTTGGTTTCCGTCGTAGAAAGTTTGACATGTGGTTGTCCTAAATCACTGTTATATCCAAGAACATATATTTTCAAATGTTTTATCTGCTATCTAACATTTCTAGTATACTGGTCATGCTAATAGTTTCTGTTCAATTATGTTGGTTTTAGAATTTTTAAATTTACAAATTCTACGAGGATTAAGTAAGTCTTTTAGTTTTCTTTTAATTTTACTTCTGCTGGTGTAAAACTATCTTCATACTCTTAATGACTGCAGATCTCTCGCAGCAGGTGCAAGTAGCAGTGGAGAACATGCTTAAGATGATTAAGTGAGTTGATAAGCGGTGCTTACTTTAGGAAAAACAATTGTTTCCTAGCCTTAATGCAATAACCAATGGAAAGAAAAGATGAATTTATTTCTTGGGAGGCTATACCTAAAATGATAATGGCTCACTCCATCCATTGTCTTTTCCTCTCCTTCTCCTCATCTCTGCTGATAACACTGCTATTATCTGAGAGATCAGAGGTTAAGTGCTTACTTCAAAATTTCTTCATTTTGTTCAGCACATCTTCTGGTTCATTACCAATAGTATCTTCTCCCTTTTTCGTTCATTAACATCTTATTTTTCATTCTTCTTTCAATTTGAATTGCTTATAATCCTTCTCTCTCTCTCTCTCTCACACACACACACACACACACACACATGCATACATACAAAACCTCTCTGTTCGTGTCTCACTGTTCCTTTGTTGTTTTAATTGTAGTAATCCTCAGAACAATGTTTGAAGCAACAGTATATTGTATACACTCATTTTGAGACTATATATATATTTTGCTCACTAAATACATTTTGAGTCTATATTTGTTCATGCCAATGTTTGTTTTCATTACTACTTCCTTTCATGATATCTCCACAGCGAAATTGATGAAAACTCCAGTGGAATTATGGAAGAGATAGCAAAGCTCAAAGACGATTCTATTGAGAGGAAGAGAATTTTGGAGGAACAGAAGGAAAATTTTCAGAAAGCAGCATTCACCATTTTAGAAATGCTCAACAAGGAGCTTGGATAAAAGTGGTAATAAGCTGTACATTTTCCTTCAATAGCCTTCTTTGTGATTAGATATAAAATTTTCATGAGGTTCTTGAAGCAAGCTGGAGGTTCTTTATGGAGTCTACTCCATGTTATGAAATAAATCCATTATGTAGCCATTTTTATTAATCTTTTTCCATTTTATATTAGTTGTGCATATCGTAGTCTCACATAATGCAATTCAATGCATTTGGCAGATATACATTTGAATTATATTTGATTCTGTTGGAAGATAAGGAGGAGATGGGCTCTAGATAAAGGCTATCAACAAGCAATTATTTATCAAAACTAATCTGTAAATTAGTATTTAAATATTGTAAAATCTATTCCTAAAAAATAGGAGATAAGTAGGAGTTATTCTTGGAGATTATTTAGGAGATTTATTGTATATATTTCCTTAAACTAGTGAAGAGATACACGGTGGAATTAGTTTCATTCCATACGGATTTCAGCATGGTATCAGAGCCTGGTACTTGTGCCTTCTGAGCGCTGGAACTCTAGTTCATACGCTTCCGATCGCGACATGGCAGAAAATCCGTCAGCCAGCACAGCTTCGAATCTCCTTCTGGCCACAACGAGGACCACCCAAGTTCCAACCTACCCGATGGCAACTGAGAGTCACTCGCTTCATATCACCCAACACAAATTGGATGGAACCAACTTTAGAGAGTGGTTCCAATCCGTGTTGTTGGTCATCCGTGGAAGGGGATGCGAAGGCTACCTGACAGGGGATATCCCAAAGCCCAGCTCTGATGCAGCCAATTTTGGTGTGTGGGAGGCTGAGAATGCCATCATCATGGCATGACTGATTAATTCCATGGAGCCTAGCATCGGACGGACTTATTTGTTCTACAAATCAGCATGCGAAATATGGCAAGCAGTTCAGGAGACTTACTCTGACTTAGAGAACACCGCCCAAAGCTTCCAAATCCGATCAAATATTCGAACCACCAGGCAAGGCTCTAATTCAGTTACAACATACTTTAACATTCTAACAACCTTATGGCAGGAGATGGATCTCTTTTATGAGATCAGGTGGGAATGTTCAGAGAATGGCAGAAAGTATAGCAAGATGGTGGAGAAAGAGCGAGTCTTCGATTTCCTTCATGGCTTGAATCCTGAATTGGATAAAGTAAGAGGAAGATTGCTCGGGACAAAGCCGTTTCCATCCATGCGTGAGGCCTTTGCTGAAGTAAGGCGTGAAGAAAGCAGGAGGAAGGTTATGTTATCAGCTTCTGTTCACTCAAACTATGAGGTAAATACTCAAAATTCTGCCCTAGACAGTTATCGGATGAAGCCTACAGCATCTCATGGTGAACTCCAGAAAGATAGGTAGTGGTGTGACCATTGCAACAAGCCCTATCATACTAGGGAAACTTGCTGGAAAATTCATGGTAAACCGGCAGGATGGAAACCAAGGAATCAAAGGCGAGGAGGACCAGCTGCATATGCAACTGAGGCTGAAAAAGGGACTCCAACAAATATCTTCCTAATTGTAAACCAAATTGAAGCCCTACAACACCTTCTTAGTCAAACAAAAATGCAGAAAGTAGAAAGTGAAAACCCCCCAGCTGTTTCCCTAGCAAAAACAAGTAACACAAGCTATTCCCTATTCTCTCAAACGTCCAAATCAACCAGTTGGATTGTAGATACTGGTGCAACAGACCATATGACAGATTCTATTAAACTCTTGTTTAATTTTGAACCAAGTGGTCAAGGAATAGTTACAATTATGGCTGATGGTACAACTTCTATGGCTAAGGGAAGAGGGACTGCATACATATCTAGATTAGTGTTACAATCAGTTCTATATGTCCCAAATTTAACATGTAACTTGCTGTCTGTGAGTAAAATAACAAGAGAAAGAGGCTGCACACTGATCTTTTCTCAATCTTCTTGTGTTTTTCAGGACCTATCATCGAGGAAGATGATTGGCAGTGCTGAGGAAAGCAGGGGGCTCTACCAGATCTCAAGTCCTGATCATTCTACTGGAACTAGGTCTTATTTTCAATCTTCTTTAGCTACTTTTTCAGATTGGACATTGTGTTATGGCATCAAAGATTAGGCCATCCTAGTTTTGAGTATCTTTGTTTTTTGTACCCATCATTTTCCAGAAATAAAATTCAGCATTTCCAGTGTGAGAATTGTATCCTTGCAAAACACACTAAGAGTTCTCATCCGAATCACCTTTATAAACCCTCAAAACCGTTTTATTTGATTCATAGCGATGTGTGGGGGCCAGCTAGGGTTCCTAATCTCACTAACACTAGATGGTTCATTACATTCATAGATGACCATACTAGGGTTAGCTGGATATTTCTAATGAAGGACAAATCCGAAGCATACTCTTTATTCAAAAGTTTTCACCAAATGGTCCAAAATGCCTTTCAATAAGCTATACACATCTTGTGGACTGATAATGGATGAGAATACTTTTCTAATGACTTCAATCAATACCTCCTCGAGCATGGTATTATTCACCAAAGCTCTTGTCCATACAATCCTCAACAAAATGGGGTAGCAGAGCGAAAGAACCGTCACCTCCTTGAGACAGTTAGGGCTTTGATGTTTACAAAATCAGTTTCCTATACTTATTGGGGTGAAGCGGTTCTCACTATAACCTACCTCATTAATCGACTTCCTTCCAAAGTTCTGAAATTTCAAACACCCTTGAATGTCCTTGAGAACTTTCCCCATCATACCAGAGTCTTGAACTCTCTTCCTCTTAAGATTTTTGGCTGCACTGTTTTCATACATAAAAATCAACCTCAGTCAAAATTGGATCCTAAAGCCATCAAGTGCATCTTTATTGGATACTCTCCAACACAACAAGGATATAAATGTTATCATCCTCCTACAAGAAAATTCATTGTCACCTGTGATGTCTCATTTGTCGAGCATCAATCATATTTCCAAAATAACCCCACAGAGGTTGACTATCATTGCAATCCAGTCAGTCTCATACCTGCTACTCTACCTAACCTTCTGCCTAATACAGTTGATGGTTCCGGGTCTGATATCTCTACCCTACACCATTAAGGGGGAGAGAAAGAAAGCACTATAGTTCCAGCAACATATTAGCCACCATTAAAAGTATATTCACACAAACCGTGCGATCCTCAGCATACCAAACCATCTGAACTGGTGGTAAGTCCAGAAAACAAAAATTCGAGTGATGTTGAAGTCCCAAATAGAGTGGAGCATGAAGAAAATACTCCAGGTAATCTTGAACTTCCAATTGCCCTAAGGAAAGGTGTGAGATCCTGCACACAACACCGCATCTCTAATTTTTTGGGGTATTCTAAGTTGTCTCCAAAATTCAAATTGTTCACTACTAACTTGGATAATATAGCTATTCCAAGGGATATATATCATGCCTTACATGATGATAGGAGGAATGCAGCAGTTTTGGAAGAAATGTGGGCTTTGAAAAAAAAATGGAACATGGGAAGTTGTGGACTTACCAGATGGCAAAAATACAATAGGCAACAAATGGATATTTATTGTAAAATACAAAGCTGATGGAAGTATTGACAGATTCAAGGCCAGACTTGTAGCTCAAGGATTCACTCAAACTCAAGGATTGGACTATGAGGAAACGTTTGCACCTGTGGCCAAGCTAAATACTATTCGGGTATTGCTATCCTTGGCAGCCAATCTCGACTGGAAATTACATCAACTGGATGTAAAAAATGCATTCTTAAATGGTGACCTAGAAGAAGAAATATACTTGAGAATACCCCCAGGCTTCGAAGAAGATTATACTAAAGGCAAGGTATGCAGGTTGAAAAAATCATTGTATGGCCTCAAACAATCTCCTAGGGCGTGGTTCAAAAGATTCAGTGACATCTTACATCAATTGGGATACCAGCAGGGATAAGCAGACTCTTTACAAAGGTAGAAAGTGATGGCAGAAGAACGGTGTTGATAGTGTATGTTGATGACATTATCATCACTGGTGATAACCACCATGAGATAGAGAAATTGAAGCAACAACTGAGAGAAGCATTTGAAGTAAAAGATTTGGGAGAATTGAGATATTTCTTGGGCTTGGAAGTGACGAGAAGTAAGGAAGGTATTTTTATAACTTAGAGAAAATACACCTTAGATCTTTTAAAGAAAACAAACAAACTAGGGTGTAAACCTGCCAGCACTCTTCTAGAGCCAAATTGGAAGAATAAAGAAGGAAAAGAAGAGCATCTAGTTGATAAAGGAATGTACCAACGCTTAGTAGGAAACTTATTTATATATCTCATACAAGCCCAAACATTGCCTATGCTGTGAGTATCATCAGCCAATATATGCATCTTCCTACTAAGAGACATCTGGAAACAGCTTATCACATCCTCAGGTATCTCAAAGGAATACCAGGAAAATGGCTATTCTTTTAGAAAAATCAGGATAGAAGTATTTGTGGTTTTGTTGATTTTGATTGGGCAGGATCTATTAAGGATAGTAGATCAATATTAGGGTATTGTACCAAGCTATGGGGGAACTTGGTAACTTGGAGAAGCAAGAAACAACAAGTAGTTGCTTGAAGTAGTGTCGGGGCTGAATATCGTGCAATTGCTCAAAAGTATTTGTGAGATAATATGGATAGAACGGTTAATGAAAGACCTATCTATGCCAGCATCATCTCCTAAATTTCTGTATAGTGACAGCAGATCGACCTTCAGTATTGTGAATAATCCAGTGCAACACAATCCAATGAAGCACGTCAGGATCGATAGACACTTTGTCAAGCAAGAAATGGAACAAGGAGACATAAGACTCACACATGTACCAACAGAGAATCAAGAAGCTGATATATTAACCAAAGCCATGCAAAAACAGGGATTTGAAATACTTAGAGACAAGCTGGGAGTGATTGACATCTATCCATCAGCTTGAGGGGGAGTGTTGGAAGATAAAGAGGAGATGGGCTCTAGATAAGGGCTATTAATAGGCAATTATTTATCAAAACTAATATGTAAATTAGTAATTAAATATTGTAAAATCTATTCCTAGAAAATAGGAGATAAGTAGGAGTTATTCCTGGAGATTATTTAGGAGATTTATTGTATATATATTTCCTTAAACTAGTGAAGAGATACACGGTGGAATTAGTTTCATTCCATATGAATTTCAGCAGATTCAAAAGATGAATAAGCGGTCATTCTCTCTTATGGCCCTTAAGTCTTCCACTTCAGAGCCATCCTCCACGAGAACCGTGCTTCCTCTTTTGCCAAACTTCTTTTCTGCAAATAAAGAAAAATGAGAACAAGGCTGTAAATCTTGTATCAATATTCTGTTCCTCACTTATCTTGCAGATCTTGGCACCATGCTTCCACTTAATGTTCATTTGCATACATTCCCTAGTGAGGAAAATTTGACATGTATATTTTGGCTAAAAATGAAGCAAAAGAAGCTGTCAATGAAGCAAGATTATAAGCTTACAAAAAATTTTAGAATCTACTTGACACAAAAGATAGAGAAAGAGTATATATGAGTTGGCTTAAGAAAGAGAAAGAAAAAACAAGGATTTGAGCTAAATGAAGTGTTATGTTGTTGTCTTGAGTATAGGATAAAGTCATTCCTAGAAGATCAGTGAAGGCAGCGCACATAAGTGGCTATTGAAGGTTTAGATAGGAAATTATATCCCATGTGAAATTAGTGAAAGTTATGGAGTTAAACTATAATTATCTATAGTCTTCATTGGGATGTCCGCCCTATTCTATAAATAGAGGGAAAGGGGTAGCCGGGTGTGTGCGTGTTATTCTCATTCTATTATAACGAGTGCATATTCATTTTGAGAGGAAGGCTAGTGAGCAAGATAGCTTTGTAATCTTGGGGAATGAGTGTTGGATATACTCGGGAATAAGGGAAATTGTTCATGCTGTTGTACTGATCATTCTTGGTAATAAAGAAGGCTGCTCTTGGTGGGTGTTTGGATTGCCGGATGTAGGGTTGCAACCATTTCAATTCGAACCAGGATAATCTGCTTGTCTCTTGTGGTTAGATTTACATTTATGTTCTGTTCTTTATCTGTTTTTCAATTTTGATAGTGATTGATTTATATTCTTTTTCAATCCGGGAGAGTATTAGAGAATTGGGAGAGGATTCTGTTTTTGTCTAAATAAATTGCCTAAACCAGTGTATATATTTCAACATGAAGGGCATAAAAGATGAAGACAAAAGGTACTAGTAAAATGAGGAGGTGATCAAGGAGATATGGAAGGAGTATTTCTTGAAACCATTCAATTAATATCATTGTGACATTTTGATAATTCCAAAAAGATAGAAAATATATATTCGTTTGGAAGGAGTGAAACAAGTCATGAAAAAGATGAAGAATGATAAAGCAATTGAAGAAGATAAAAGGCATATTTTATTATTAATGAAACTAGTCAATGCGATTCTTAAATTGAAAAGGATGCTTGATGAATGGAGAAAGGGTGCCTATTTACAAGAACAAAGGAAATGTTCAAAGTTATAGAAATTATAAAGGGATCAAGTTAATAAGCTACACTTTGAAACTTGAGAGAGGGCAATTGAGCAAAGGTTAAGGAGAGAAACCAAGGTGTCTGAAAATGAATTTGGATTCATTTCTGATAGGTCAACATTTGAAGCTATTTACTTGTTGAGGTTCCAAATGGAAAGGTCTAGAGATAAACGAAAAGATTTACATATGTGTTTATAGATTTAACAAAAGCTTATGATAGAGTCTCTAGAGTCTTATAGAGGGTTTTAGAGAATAAGGAAGTTCGAGTTGTTTATATATAGGTCATTAAAGAGATATATATATATATATATCATGGAGTAGGGACTTGTGGAAGAAATACTAAGGCTTTTCAGTTACAATTGGATTGCATCAAGGATCCCCATTGAGCCTTTGTCTCTTTTCTTTAGTGACAGATGAATTCACTAAGCAATCCAAGAACTGTCTAACAATCCCCACTTAGTGGGATTAAGGCTTGTGATAATGATGATGATCTTAAAGTCAGCTGGAGGTTCTTTATCATGGACTCTATAGCACGTTATGAAGTCTAACTCCATCATATACGCATATCTGTATAGCTATTTTATAAAACTTACTCCATTTTATATTATTCATGAATATCACAGTCTTAATATTGTAGCAACTCAATGTACTTGGTAAATATTTATTTGGATTATATTTGACTGGAAAGATGAATCAATGGCCATTCTCTCTTATGGCACTCCAGTCTTCTGCTTGAGACCCATTTTTCTTGAGAATCATGCTTCCTCTTTCACCAAACTTCTTTTGTACAAATAAGGAAAAATGAGAGCAAGGTTGGAAATATTGTATCAATATTCTGTTCATCTTTTATCTAGCACTTGTTAATTTTTATCACTTATTGTATGATGTTTGTCTCAAGTAACAATAAAAAAAAATTGGGATTTTGTATTTCAATGTCAATTCACTAAGAGTACTATTGTAATTTTGTGAAGTTGCTTACCTGCTAAACTCAAAAGATCTTCTAGAGAGCCAGGAAGATGGATGATTTTTCCCATTTTATCATCATCTGCTGTTTTCTCATCTGGATGATGCCCATGTATTATGATCCTTAGGGGAAGTGGACATGATGATGGAGTACTAGCTGTTCCTGTGAAATGATGGCATGAGTCTTCAAATAAGAAGTTGACAATTACTTTATTCTTTTGATTAAGCAGAATCTATATTTCTGAACTTGACAAATTATTATAAATTTTTTGCATGATTATGAGATATAGGTTTCACAGGATGTAACTTATGATAGCACCATCTTTGCTAGCCATTGAAGTCAGCCTGGCTGCAGGCAATAATAATAGTTGATTGGATTGAGTGTTGCTTACACTCTGCACTCCTACCTACCCCCAGTCCTCCAAAAAGAAGAACCCAGAACCATTTTTACATACAAAAAACTTGATAATGAGCATTTTGACACTCTTTAGCAAAGTTTGCATTTCGATGTTAAGTTCAATTGTTACAAGATATTTCATTACCTTACATGCAAGTGGTGCAATGACTCCATTAGCAGGAGGGAAGTGGGAGGTTGAGGTTGAGCTTACTAACCTTTTGTATTTGCATCTCTACCATAATCTGGTGTTTCATCATGTTGTGGCCCCTCAATAGATGCTATTTGCTGCAATAGAACATTAACAAATAATTAGTTTTAGTAATAGCTGCAGTTTCTGGGCTCAGATCTGTGTTACCATGAATGGATTATGCAATTGCAAATTAAAATGATGGGAGGACTAAATATTTCCCTGAATTTTCAAGAGTTACAATCTGAAAAGAGTGATGGAAAGCTTATTTCTTCTAAAAGGATAATTGACAACTTTATACGAATTTTGGTACGATTCTTTTTTTTTTATTTTTTTCTAAGGGATGACTTTAAATCTTAATCTGCTGATACCTGGATGCTTTAACTTTGCATTTTTTGCTTTAAGATGTTTATACTGAGCATTCGACATACTTTCATGTCCTCTTTTCTTCTCACCCCCAATATGATGGCTAAAATGATTTCCTCTGATAAAGGAAGAATTCTAAATTCATCAAACATGAATGCTTCTCATTTTTACAGATGCAATGGCTTTTATTTTATCTGGCTAAAAATTTGTGGTTCAGATTTTGTGAAATTTTTGAGTTTCCTTGAAATTTAACACTGTTTTTGTGCTTCACAAGATTAGGAAAAGCATAACCTTGTTATTCTCTTAGTAACATTTTGCATGTTCACAAGCAAATTTTACCCTAGGTAGTGAAACTTTACCATAATTTTATGAATAGAAACACAAGTTTTCCTTCCTGTACTTGTTACCATCTACATTAATAGCATGCTTCCACTAGTTTTTATACTGCTTTATATCTTAGTGGAATATCTTGAACTGGCAGTATATGAATCTCAGGTTCCCTTACTTAGTTAGCAGTTGACTAGTTGTTGTTCAGTTCCTTCTTGAGCTTTTGTACATTGCAATAGTAACAGCTACTTTGTTAAGAATGTTGTACACGTTATCAGTTGTATCAAAAATCCAAGTTCGTACTTAGTGTTGTCTTTTTGATTGTTTTAGGTTGTATCTTTACTACAAACATGGAACTCAATAAAAATGAATGTTTTATGGTGTCTATCTCTAAGGCATGGGTGAACAAAGTTTTCCATTTATTGAGGACATGAACTTTATGCAAGTCTAAATCAAAGGTAGGAATTACCTCTGAATTGAAGTCATCCAACAGTTCTGTCACAGATGGTATTTCTTCCAGCATTTCTTTCTTTAAGCCCTTCAGATACTGATGAAGAAATGCAGGAACCATCAAATGCTCATAAAATTCAAAGTTGATAAGAATCATGTGATAGAAGTGCTTTCTTGATCTTCTTTTGCACATGGGACCATAGAATGCTCATAATGGAAACACTTTTTATTTAAAATTCAATTGCTGTCATCAATTCTGTAAAAAAATTGTGGTTTTTCATTTGTTAAGTAAAGGTGGTTAACAAATTGCATCAAGTTCATGCAAACCAGGTTGCTATGATAATTGCAAAGTTGGTTTAAAGATTATTTTCTAGTTCCTTGGCCAATATGTGAAGTATCTAGGGAAACGTTGTGGACATGTAGTTTTAATCATTAATTTCTTGTGTTATACGTAATGTACCATTTTAGAACCTCAGTAGTGTCATAAGATCCTGACCTGAATAAGGTTTGAGATGATTGCCTTTCCATCTGCTTTGTGTGGCTGCACATTTTCCTTGAAATTGTGATGACTAATCCGAATGACTTGTGAAAGCCTCTTAGTTCTCACTGTAAAAGGTTGTGGGATATTGAAAAGTACCCCTATTTCTCCTGCCATGTCTCCAGCCCCTAATTTTGACAAGAACTGGAAATACCATTTGAACACTTTTAGCATTACACGAACTCTTTCAATATTTAGTTTTGTGATTTCGATGTAGAAAAGTTTGGATCACTCTTTTTAACTCCCCCTTATCAGCTAAGCTTACATTTGAAAAAGTTGAAGTTAATCATTATACTCTGGGACAAACTTACATTTATAGAGTTCAACTCATAGGTTCTACTGGAGATTAGCAGGATGATATTATCTTATGTATGAAGCAATGAACTGAGCGAATATTGATTCATTGGATCTTTGTCTAATTGACATACTTTCTGCATTTATTTTTCTCTCAATTGGGTGTAGTTTCGTAAATTCATCTATTTATTTTTGGATAACCATTCAATAATTCAATTAGAGTTTCTTCGTAATAGTATTAAATTGTTCTTTGCTGAATGTGCTCAACCTTCTTAGAATAGTTTTGAGCACTATTTTGAATCTGGTTAGGAATTTGTTAATGCAGGTTGTTGTGGAACTGAAAGGATCAGTAATCATTTTACTCTGGCCAAACATATATCCTGGAGAGACATTCCACCGTTGTGCTTCTCACAACCATGTTACATGATATGCCTGCTGGGATTTATTTTAGAAGATTGATAGTTCTATTGGTTGAAATTTCCTTCAAAAAATCTTATATGACCATCTTTTTACTTAGTTGAATGGGTTCTTTTCATAGTGTGTTTCTATATATTAGGAGTTTTAAACTTGATATTAGTAATACTTTGACTTGAATGTTGCATCATTTTAGAAGATTTCTGCTCTCCTATCATAATAGGAATTCTACTCAACATATCTGAAATAAAACCACAGTTTTAGTTCAAATTTGGTTGCTGTTTTCTTTTCTTCAGATGGCTATTTTCTTCTGGGCAAGAAATTGTGTATGCGTGAGTCTATGTGGGTTGATAAGTTGTTTCCTATTTGCAAGTTATGGTGTTTGGAATGATAATCATCATTCTCTAGTTTTACTATTCTGTGTTGCATTGTCTTCTGCAACAAGTGTTGTTTCTTTAAGAAAAGTATTGGTCCCTCTAAAAAGAAGGGCAATACTGTCAAGAACCTGTTGGATAATATTTAATTTTGTTTGAGGGTGAGTCTTAGTAGCAATGGTAAGATCTCACTTCTGTGACTATATGGTCACAGGTATGAGTTGTGGAAGCCTCTTTGAAAAGCAAGGATAAGGTTGCATAAAAATATGACCCTCCCTTGGACCTTGCAAATTGGGGAGCCTTGTGAACTGGGGATGTCCTTTGGATAAAGTTTTTATATGATTAGCTTTGTTGAAAATTTTCTTGAAATATTTTGTTTCTATTAGGATTTTTGATGGATTTTATCATAGACTTTGTGGCTATATATTACTGTGTTAGATATGATTAATTTCAAAGGAGTTCTAGTTGTTTAGAAAATTTTATCATGTCTATAGATATGACTTTTGTAATTAAATTTTGGTTGTGTTAATGGATAAAAATAAATTAATTTTTTAATGGCATTGAGTTGGTTTTTTCTTCTCCTCTCTTGCTCCTTTTTGTCTCTGCCTTTAATGTGGAACCGAAAAAGGAAAAGAAGAGGAGTGTAGTAGTAAAAGGAGATTAGAAGAGGGGGAGGAGATTACAAGGAGAAGAGAAGGATGCAGAGACAGATCTGCAATAGTATCAGCGGCAGAAAGAAGAACAATAGGAAGAGGGAAGAAAGAAAAGAAGGGGCATGATTGAAGAAAGGGGGGGGGGGGGGTGTGGGGATCTAGCTCTTACGAATTTAGAATACCGCTTAAATTGTACTACAGAACTTATTAAAAAATAAAACTAAAATTCATCTGAATAAAATTAAAGAATCCTATGGGTGTCCCCAGTGTAGGGGCTGTCTCATTTCTTCTTGGTTTTTCTCTTCTCTTCTTTTTTCCCCCTTCTTTTTTGCTTCCTTGTCACATTAAGGAACCTTGATCTATTACTTGGTGATTCCTAGCAGAACTTCCAATTTCATTCATTAATTTCTTATACCTAGCCAATTTTTTATCTTTGGTTATTGCTTTTCCTTTTGAAATACTGGGGATGTGGAAATTGGGGACTGGTCAGAATTCAGAAATACAGTGCTGCATTTTATTGAGAAAAGGAAAATGTACCTGCTCTGTTCCGTTTCTGTATATCATCACATCCTGCATTCTAGATGATCAGATATTGCATCTTGGGGTCAGCAGGATAATAAGTGAGGGAAGAAGTACTTTACCACTGCTCCAGATGCTATAACGTAGAAATCTGTAGGTATCTCATTCTGTAAGATAATATCAACCTTGGGTGGAAAATATTCTGCTTTCATATCGGACACCTGTGAGGAGAAAAGCCATGGGATACTGCTTAGGTGATAGGATGAGATTTCCACCACAAAACTCAATGAAAAATTTCCATATCGATGGTAGTTGTTATAAAACACATGCTTTATGGTAGTTGTTACCTCTGGATGTATGGACTGTCTATTACTATTAGATACTTCTTCCTATACTGGACACTGGCATGATATTTTTTGGTATTGAGTTTCCCTTTGGTTTATTACACCAAAATGTTAGTATCATTTAATGCTTGACATGATGCTCTAGCCTCCTACTTGTAATTTGTCAAACAGAAAAATAGTGCCATAAGAAAATAGTACCCTCCTTGCTCTAGCAGTTTCTTATGTTACTATTTTCCAAGTAGGAGGCTAGAGCATCCCCTCCCAACCTTGAATGTTAGTGTAATTTGTCTACTTATAAGGAAGTAGGGCATGGTGGTATACAATTCCATGCTTAGTTCATATTAAGTTTGAGGTACGTACTTCACATTTTGAAGCTTCAATGTTATGTTGTGGAGCTTGTGCTGGCATTTTGTTTTAATATCTAAGTGAAACATGGGTCAGGTTTAACCTTTTAATGAAGGAGCCTTGAGTCTTATGGGGAGGGGAATTCACATGCCAAGGAAACACAGTCTCCTGTCAATGACATCCAATTATTATTTTTTATAACTTTTTATAGTTCTTAATGCTATGACAACTAGTATAAGCTTGGAAGTTGGGTGATGATGCATAAAGTGAAGAGGAGAGAGAAATTTCCATACCAGCTGGATGATAAGGTCTTCAGAAACTCCTTGGAAGAGGTATGTCTTCTCCACAAGTCCATGAAAAAGATGCTGAGTTATACTTGATCTAATTGCCTTGGGCAGGCCTTCAAGCACTTCTTCTTGCTGTAACTCTGCTGTCTTAAACTTGAGTTGCACATGTGCCAGCATTTGCTCTTTTAACCTTTCTGGAAGTCGGTTCTTGCTAGCATAATGCAAGACCTCATTGATGGTATCCCTCTGTTAAACCAGGCATTAGAGAGGATTATATCAATAGTTTTATGGGTGAATTTGTATGTGTTTTCACTTAATGTTTTTGTGTTAAAAGTGTAGGAGTTATCAATTTTGTAGAAATGTTGGATAAGGTTAAAACTTTTCAGAGTGAAACTAGTTGAAAATCAAAGGTTTATTCAACCTCTCAATAGTATAAACATTGAGTGGTTTAGCTTAGTAATTCCTCAGGTGAAACTATAGAATAAGATGCCATGTGGTGGGAGCAGATATCTATTTAAATTTTGCACATATAAAAATAGGCCTATTATTTCAGTTGAATCGAACCACTTTCTGTCTGCTTACTACTTAGTAGGCAGGTGCTTTCACAATTCCAATTGAAGTGCCCAAGATTGATTACAGTCCAAGTCAAAATACTAATGAACAAAAAAAAAAAAAAAAAAATCCAACTACTTTTTTCTCTGGCTGTTGGCTACTTATATGTTTACAAAAAGGGCTGAAAGGGAATTACCATTGCAAAGGTCTGAACTGCACTGTGGACAACGAGGTTGGTCATATTTCCAATTAAATATGCTGTTAGGCCAATGTTGAATAGCATATAGAAGATATTGAAAATCTTTTCTCCCGTATTCTCTGCATGCAAGTCTCCATAGCCAACTGTTGTAAGGGTGACAATAGACCAATAAATGGAATAGGTGTATCCCAGCCAGATGCTTCTATTTTCAAAATGAGAAACGTGAGCTCCAATCCACGTGTTAGCTGGGGTTTTATAATGGGTGGCTAGCCAGAAGTAGAAGCACCCTGCTGAGTGTACTGTAAATGCTGTGACCTGTGAAAAGTTGAAACAACAGATTAAGAGGTCTTTATTCAATAGTTGATGTTTAATAGTCAACATTTGGAAAACAGTTACACGAGCAGGCAGTTTGATGAAACTAATACTTACGCATATTAGCTTGAAAGATCTCGCCCAGAAGTAACTGAAGCGTGTATCTTTCTCTAACCTGGACAATAAAGTTTTAGTTAGACGAGAGATGAACTATGTAGCTGTTGTTGTCACTTCTGTTTCACAAGCGTGTTGGTGCATGTCATTGAATGTTCCAATGCCTATATTTTCAAGTAACTATTGAGGTAATTTTATTGAATAACATGCCAAGGATGTCTAAGGTTTGAATTATATGCTGGCACACTTAGGTGAGATTTGGAGCCTTACTTTTTAGGAACTGGGATGGTGAAGTAAAATAAGCTTCCAACATTGATGAGGATTATGATTCACATAAGTAAATTTTTACAGCCTCTTTTCAAAGCAAGAGTAAGGCAAGAGTAAGGCTGCAATGGCTCTCCCCTGACCTTTGCAAATTGGAGAGCCTTGTGCCCTGGGAGTACCAGTTTTACTCTAGTTCTTGTTATTTGTGTGCAGAATCATTGCGAGAATACTGAAAGTAAGCTTTGAATAATCATATAAATGAAAGGGTTCTGCTTTGTTCATGCTGCGAATAGCGATTTGTTGTTTGTTGAAGACTCATGGAGTTACTTGTTAAGAGCCAGAGGATTTTTTATCTACTGGTGCTTTCTTTATCTAGTTTGGAAATTATTTTCCTGTTCAGTAACTTGTAATAGATCTTGTGAAGCACTATTCCTAATCACATCTGGCTGCAGTTCAAACCTTTCAATTATGCTGAATCTGCTCCTTGAAATTCTGACTGTGAAACAATAACGTGGGTTATGTATCATAATCTTTCATAGCTTGTTATAAATTCTTGTGTAATAAGTAATAAACTAATAACTAAATTCTTGAGCTGAGATAATATGATTATTGATTCAAAATTTGAGTTTTAGGTATTGATAATTAATATGAGAAATGAAACAGGATTATCATGGGTATCATCTCAACCATCTCCTGTAAGGATGGCATAATATGAGTTGTATTCTGCTTTATAAGAAATTCATTTGCAGAAGAGAGACCAATCTTAGTTCTGGATGGAGGTCTTTCTTCAGGTACAGCTTCTACATATGCATTGCATTCATGTAGATGAAAATTTTCATCCCCATGGAGAGCTAATTGAGTTTCTCGCAGGTGCTATAGCCAGTTCTTTCATATCTGGTAAATAGAACTTTAATTTTGTTTCTTTGTAGTAGACTTTGGAAGTAGATTATTTTCTCTGATAATTATGAAATTTGAAAGTGAACCAATATTTTATTGGCATCCAATGCTCATGCCATTATGGCTGTTGCATATCAAGATGCAGAGATGGAGGATTCGGTGTGATTTCTTGTAACACTAAAATTTGCTTCATAAACTAGGCATGAGAGATTTGAAACAGAGCCATTGCAGGGCTAAAGTGGCATGATTTTTATCTATATCCCAATGGAGAATTTTTTGTGATTCTGATTGCTAGAATCTATCTTGATGTTATTTTTCTTTACTAGACTGTTGTAAGATTGATGGCAAAAAACTTTCAGATGAATCAAAGTCACAGAAATTTATAATTTTGAAACTTTCTTTTAACCAACTCATTTGGGTTTATAGAGAAGGAAGAAGTATGGGATGTGTTTACACGTGCTGATTTTTAGCTATTTATAATTATTGAAAGGTTATGATCCTCTGTCTGAGATTGCATACACATGCCAATAGATAACTGAATATGGGTCATTCCTATTCACAAATGAAGAATTTTGTTTCTTTAAAATTAAGTTCCTAATTTGATTGTTATTCAGTTTTTTTAGATATATAAATAAACAAGTGCTGATAATTTATATCATTATTTAGGCGCACAAGGACACTATTCCTAACAATAGGAGGCTGAAGCTCTGGTTTATCATTTTTAGTTGTAGAAAGTAGGCTGATGAATGTAGAATAAATGAAAATAAACCTCTTACTTTCATAACTATGCACGGTATTACACTCCCTATTAATAGGGATGAGAGAATTATAATTTCGGAAAGCAACAAAGAATGAAAAGATACACTATACGCTATACAAGGAAACAAAAGATACAACACAAAATTAAGAAATCTCTAAAGCTGAACAGCTTTTTAAATATGAAAGATATGATCAGGGCTGATTTAAAAGCTGGTTGTTTAGGAAGGCTGCTGACTTATCTTAGGAAGGCTGCTGACTTATCTCATTCCATACTTCTTTGGTGCATAATTCAACACTCTCCCTCAAGCTGGTGAATGAATATTCATCATTCCCAGCTTGCTTGTAAGATCTTCAAATTGTTTGATAGGCAATCCTTTTGTTAGTAAATCAGCTAGCTGATTTTTTGAAGAGACAAAAGGTATACAAATCACCTTAGCTTCTATCTTTTTCTTGATAAAGTGACGATCAATTTCAACATGTTTAGTACGATCATGTTGCACCAGATTATGTGAAAGCTAATTGCTGATTGATTGTCACAAAGTAATTGCATAGGACCATTGATAAATACCTTTAGATCATCCAACACAATCTTTAACCAAAGTAACTCACACAAGCCAAGTGCCATTGCTCGAAACTTTGCCTCAGCACTAGACTTGACTACTACACCATGTCTTTAACTCCTCCAAGACACCAAATTTCCTCCCAAAAACACACAATAACCTGTAATGGACCTTCTATCCATAAGGGAGCCTCCATAATTAGTATCAGTGTAGCCTAGGACTTCCAGTTCCTTCCTTGATCTGAATAATAAACCCTTTCTTGGAGTTGCTTTAAGATAACACAGAATTCTTCTAACAGCTAGCATGTGTTATTCACTAGGATGATGCATGAATTGACTCACAAGGTTGATAGTAGATGTTATGTCAAGTCGGGTATGAGATAGGTAGATTAATCTACCTACTAGTGTTTGGTATCTCCCTCAATCAACCACTGGACTATCACTGTGATCTAACTTCAGGTTAGGTTCCAAAGGTGTGTTGGCTGCCTTGCCACCAAGCATCTTAGTCTCTTCCAACAAATCCATAGTGTATTTTCTTTGGGAAAGAAATATACCTTCCTTAGAGTAGGTAACCTCTATCCCCAAGAAATACCCAAGTCTGCCAAGGACCTTGATGTCAAACACACGGGCCAAATGCTCCTTCAGTAATTGCTGTTCACCACAATCATTTTTGATGACAATTATATCATCTACATTCACAAGCAAGGTTGTGAGAGTACCTTTCTTAGAATGTTTGATAAATAGAGTGTGATCCCCTCTGTTTTGCCAATACCCTATTTCTTTCATAACCCTTGAGAACTAATTAAACCAGGCTCTTAGAGACTGCTTTAGTTCATAAAGGGCTTTCTTTAATCTGCAAACATAACCTGCATCAATTCCATTAGTAAATGCTGGTGGGGGTTCCATAAAAACCTCTTCCTCTAGGTCACCATGTAGGAAGACATTTTTGACATCTAGCTACATCAATTCCCAGCCATAACAACTAGCCAAAGAGAGTAGAATCCTCATTGTAGTCATTTTAGCGATAGGTGCAAAACTTTCCAAATAATCTATGCTGTAAGTTTGAGTGTAACCCTTGGCTACCAATCAGGTTTGTACCTTTCCAACGTTCCATCAGTATTATATTTCACATTGAACACCCATATGCACCCAATTGGTTGAATCTCCTTTGGTTTAGGCACTATTCCCTGTAGAAGATAAAGAAGAATTCAAAAGAGGATTGCCATGAAGACTCCTAAATTATAAGAGATAAGATTTATAAAGGTAAGATTATCTAGTTCTAATTATTCTCCTAAATTTTAGAGATAGATTATTTGTATTTTAGATAACATAAATATCTTGTAAAGTAGATTAGATTAGACTCCTACATCATGTAGATATCTTGTGTATATATTGATATCATCTCTAAGGGAAATAATAACGATTTATTCTCTCTAGGATTAATTTTCCGCATGGTATTAGAGCAGAATTCTCTTCTCTTTTTTTCCCCTGTTAGTCCTAGCCAATTTCCTCCGATTCACTAAGGCGTTTCTGTCCGATTTATTCCCTTTTATAGTCGCCGGACTTGATCAACTTGTGTCATGGCCGGAGTGAGCAGCCAACCCTCTGAGATTGTCCCTTTCCAAACCACCGATTATGTGAACATGGATAACAACAGTCCATTCACAATCATCGGTCATAAACTGAATGGCCAGAATTTCATTTAGTGGTCACAATCTGTTATGATGTTCATATGTGGAAACGGGAAGGATGATTACCTCACTGGAGCAGTCAGCAAACTGAAGGAGGATGAAGCATAGTACCGGATCTGGAAGGCCGAAAACAACATGGTGATGTCTTGGTTGATTAACTCGATGAACAATGAGATAGGTGAGAATTTCTTGTTATACAATACAACCCAAGAAATTTGGGAGGCTGTTAAGGAAGCCTACTCCCACGTTGAGAATACTTCCGAGTTGTTTGAGATAGAAAGTGTTCTCAATGAATTACAACAAGGTGAGTCCCAAGTCACTCAATATTTCAATTCTTTGAAAAAGTTTTGGCTTCAATTGGATAAGTGTGATACTATCCAATGGAAGTGCACTGAAGATTCAACCAAATACAAAGAAATAATGGAGAAGAAGCGGCTGTATAAGTTCTTGATTGGTTTAAATAAAAACCTAGATGGTGTGAGAGGTAGGATTCTTGGCACAAAACCTCTACCAAGCCTCAGGGAGGCATTTGCTGAGGTTGGCAGAGAAGAAAGTAGGCTGAAACTAATGTTAAACCCCTCAAATTCAGGCCTGGAACATTCTGCCCTATTTACCCGAGGAGGCAGCCTATCAAATCCCAAGCAGAAGAGGCCGTCCTTGGTGTGATCATTGCCACAAACCTGGTCACACAAAGGATACATGCTGGGATATCCATGGCAAGCCCTTGGATTGGAAACCAGCACATGAAAGGAAGAGTAAGGGTAATTTTACAGCAATCGAAGAGACAACTTCGGCCTCAAACTCAAGCTTATTTAGCAAAGAGCAGATGGAGTGGCTGCAGCATAATTTTGGAAAACCCAGCTGCAGGGTTCTACAGTGGCAGCAGGTTCTATAACCCACAAAGGTAACCCTGTACATGCTTTTATTGCTAATAGTAAGCTATCTATCCTATGGATTGTTAACTCAGGAGCTTCCGATCACATGACTAGTAATGGTGGACTGTTAACAAACATTTAGCCATGTGAGATTGCTGATGGATCATTAGCAAAAGTAGCAAGAATTGGAGCAGCTGTTTTGTCCACTGGTTTGACACTAAAAGATGTCCTATTTGTGCCTAATCTAGACTGCAACCTTTTATCTGTTAGTAAGCTCACTATTGATTTGGAGTGTGTTGCAAAATTCTCAAAAGATGTATGTGAATTTCTGGATCGGACTTCGGGGAAGATGATTGGTAGTGCTGAGGCATGTTCGGGACTCTACATTCTTCAAGGGACTGACTCTAGAAAAACTGAAGTAAAATCCAGCTATTGTCATTCTACTTCACCTCTTTGTTTCTCTAGTTTTCATTCCAATAATAGTGCAATTATGTAACATCCCAAAAATTTGGAGATACGTAGTAATTATTAATTTTAGTATTTGAGGATATTTTGGAATATTTGGAGATTTTGGAGAAAATATTTATTTATAATATTTTGAGGAAATGGAAATTAAGGTAGTTAATTATTTTATTTGAGAACATTTATAGAAATGAGAAAGTATTAAAATAAATTAAATTGGGAGATTTCTGAAAATTTCGGGGTGCAAGTGAAATAAATAGAAATTGGGATTAAGGGGTGTGTGTGTATTTCGAAAGTTTGGGGACTGTGGTGTAATTGTCGAAAGTAGAGCCAGGGTTTCCTTAAATATTATCGCGTGTGCATATAGGGTAAGGAGGCTGCTAGCCCAGCTGGTCACGCGTGCGCGTGTGCTGGGTGAGGTCGCGGGATTGACCCGCGGCCGTGCGCGCGTGAGGTGGGTGGTTTTGCTGGAATTTTTCCAGCGCAAGAAGCCTCGAAATGACGTCGTTTCGGGGCAGGGGAGGGTGGCTGCGCAGTAGCCACTGGCCGCGCCACGTGGCGGCCTCTAGGCCGCCCACTGCGCCTTGCGCTCCAAGCAGCGTTTTGCTGCTATTTTAAAGGCCAAATTTGGCCATTTTTAGGCCAAATCGAGAGGAAGGAGTGAGGAATTATGGGAGAAGAAGATGGAGTTCGGCCAGAAGAAAAATGGAGGAAAAAGTGAGAAGAAATCAGGGATCTTGAGGCTATTTGGTGTCTAAAAGTATTCCGGTAAGTGAGTAAAATTAGCATAAATGTTATATGTTGAAGTTATAGAATTTATATTACTAGATTATGTTGATTATGCGGTTAAATTTAATTAATTTGAATTGTTAACTTGTTATTTTATATAGAACGTTTACTTCGCAACGGGAGCACAAAAGAGGCAGGAATCAATCGATTTCAGGCAAGCTCCTAACTCTCTCCTCCTGTTCTTTAATTCCCGTGAAAGTCTTTATAGTTTTTTGTATTTTATTCCCTCCCTCACTGTGATTCGGTTTCATGCATTAATAATTATAATCCGCGTGGCAACCACCCTATGACTTATAATCAGAGTAAACTTGACCCAAAATCCATCAAGTTTATATTCCTTGGCTATTCTCCACACCAACGAGGTTACAAATGTTATTCTCCCAGCCTTAAGCAGTTTTTCACATCCATGGATGTTACCTTTTTTTAAACACAACCTTATTATCCCAAAACCAATATTCAGGGGGAGAATACTCCAAATCCTCAAGAATATCAGTTTTGGGATTCTTTTTGGGATCCTCAACCTAACCACCAGCAACCAGAACCTAGAATTTCTCTATCTAACCAACAACAGCAGCCTGAAAATCAGCCACTGCCACCTGCAAACCCTATAAATCCGTCTCCCTCTCCTCATGAGCTTCAAGTTTATTCTAGAAAAAGGTCTAAACAGAAAGAATGTGGGGAACCAACATGTCTTGAGGCTAACAAAAATTCTGATCTAGATCTGGAACTGTTGGAAAAGGGGAAGACGCCTGCTGGACAAAATTCTGAAATTTTAGAAAATTCAGCCTTGGATGAGGATTTACATTGGCCTATAGCATTGAGAAAGGGAGTACGATCATGCACTCAACACCCCATTCACAACTACATTTCCTACAAAGGTCTCTCACCTAATTTCAGTGTTTTTATATCAAATATCAGTAAGGTGCAGGTTCGTAGAACAGTTCAGGAGGCTTTTCAACATCCTAAGTGGAATGAGGTAGCTCTTGAGGAAATGAAGGGTTTGAAGAGAAATGGGACTTGGGTAATTACTGAATTACCTCTTGGAAAATATCCTGTAGGCTGCAAGTGGGTATTTACAATTAAATACTGAGAAAATGGAGAAATTGACAGGTATAAAGCTCGTCCAGTGGCAA
Source organism: Diospyros lotus (assembly GCF_014633365.1). NCBI lineage: Eukaryota > Viridiplantae > Streptophyta > Magnoliopsida > Ericales > Ebenaceae > Diospyros > Diospyros lotus. The sequence continues at coordinate 30,052,807 of NC_068348.1, read as the reverse complement.
AAGGGTTCACTCAATCTTATGGTATAGATTACCAAGAGAATTTTGCTCCAGTAGCAAAATTGAATACAATCAGTCTTACTATCCCTAGCTGTAAACCTGGATTGGCCACTCTACCAATTAGATGTGAAGAATGCTTTTTTAAATGGAGACCTCGAAGAAGAGATATATATGGAAATCCCTTATGGATTTGAAACTAATCTCACAAGGAACAAGGTATGGAAACTAAAGAAATCACTATATGGGCTCAAATAGTCTCCTAGAGCCTGGTTCAAGAAATTTATAAAGGCAGTCAAGAAATATGGATATGTTCAATGTCAGGCAAACCACATCTTATTCATTAAAAACTCCTTGGGAGGTAAAATATCCATACTTATTGTATATGTTGATGATATAATTGTTACAGGAGATAATATTTCTGAAATCAGGAAGCTTAAGGAAGTGTTGGCAAAAGAATTTGAAATCAAAGATCTTGGAAGCCTAAGGTATTTCTTAGGTATGGAAGTTGCAAGGTCCAAAAAAGAAATATCAGTTTCTCAACGAAAGTATATCCTAGATCTCCTTACTGAAACATGAATGTTGGGATGCAAACCAGTTGATACACCAATGGAAACCACTTTAAAGCTGGATGTGGGCAAAGAAAGTGCTCCATTGGACAAAGGAAAATATCAAAGATTAGTGGGAAAGCTTATATACTTGTCTCATACAAGGCCAGATATAGGCTTTCCTGTGAGTGTGGTAAGCCAATTCATGAATGATCCTAGAGAAGGATATTTGGAAGCTGTATATCGGATTCTGAGATATCTTAAGATGACACCAGACAAAGGGTTAATGTTCAGGAAAACTACTAACCGAGGGGTGAAGATTTACAGTGATGTTGATTGGGCAGGATCAATTTGTGATAGAAGGTCAACCTGTGGATATTGCTCATTTGTTTGGGGAAATTTAGTTACTTGGCATAATAAGAAGCAATCTGTGGTATCTAGGAGCAACGCAAAGGCTGAATTTAGGGCAATGGCCCATGGGTTCTGTGAGGGTATATGGCTAAAACGATTGCTACAAGAGTTACATGTATCTATGGCACAACCAATACAAGTATTATGTGACAACCAATCGGCTATCAGTATTGCCAAAAACCCAGTCCACCATGACCGAACAAAATATGTCGAAATTGACAGGCACTTTATTAAAGAGAAGTTAGAAGAAGGAGTTTTTCGAATGAACTATACTTCCACAAATAGCCAAGTTGCAGATATTCTAACTAAGCCACTAGCAAGAAGAGTGTTTGATGAGCTAAGTACCAAGCTTGGCCTAATAATATATTCAGCCTAGCTTGAGGGGGAGTGTAGAAGATAAAGAAGAATTCAAAAGAGGACTGCCATGAAGACTCATAAATTATAGGAGATAAGATTTATAAAGATAAGATTATCTAGTTCTAATTATTCTCCTAAATTTTAGAGATAGATTATTTTTATTTTAGATAACATAAATATCTTATAAAGTAGATTAGATTAAACTCCTACATCATGTAGATGTCTGTGTATATATTGATATCATATCTAAGGGAAATAATAACGATTTATTCTCTCTAGGATTAATTTTCTGTATTCCCCAAGTTTTATTATTTTCCAAAGCCCTCATCTCCTCATGCATAGCTTGTACCAAATTCTGATATTGTAATGCCTCTTCTACAGTTTTAGGAATAGCTATGGAATCAAGGGAGGTCAAAAAACTCTTGTGGTTTGGGGACAACCTATGATAGGAAATGAATTGGGCAATAAGGTGTTGTGTGCAACTTCTAACCCCTTTTCTAATGGCAATAGGTAGATCCAAATCAAAATGTAGAGGATTAGAACAATTAATGGATTGAGAACCATCAAAGGGCTGAGTGAGTCCATACCTAATTGAGGAATAGATGATGGGCCCTGCTTAGCACATTGATTGGGTTGTTCCTTCCTCTTGTATACAAACGGTGAGCCCTTGAACTTGACAGGAGACCTTTTGGTCTAAAGAGAGGGTGGAGAATCAAGAGATGTTTGCTGGTTCTCTATTTCTACTGTAGGTGAAGTTGAGAGATTAGGAGGAAAACGTGGTTGATATGGTTGAGACACTTCCATGATAGGTAAATCATGATCACTAATAGCTGTAATCTCCCTCTTAGGACTAGAAGTAGAGGACTGAAAAAAAAGGACTGATTCTCCACAAATGTGACATCCTTAGACACAAGAATTTTTCGAGTAAGAGGGTGGTAGCATTTGTACCCTTTTTGGGTAGGAGAATACCACTAAAAGAACACATCTAAGGGCTCGGGGATCAAAGTTATTCCTATGATGTTTAGAGACACGAATTGAATATCTTAAGAGGAAGGGAGGTATGAAGATCTCCATACATCAGAACGTACTAAGAAGAAAGGAAACAAAGAAAGTTTATTGCTAACAATATAAGGAACTCGATGGTGTTTAGATAGCTCACACACGCGACGATGAAAAGAATTAACATCAACACCTTTAAATAAATTTGGGAACATGGTTTTTAATAGAGTAAAAGACGGGTGCCCTAATCTAAAATGCTGAAACCATTCATTGGAGTGAGTAGAGGTGAGCATAGAGGAATGAGTAAGGTTGGAATGATATCCTATAGGTAGCTCTCTACTTCTTTTGTAGGTAGTACTGACATAATAGTATAGCAATGGCACCACAACCTGGGGGGGGGGGGGGATGAATTGGATGATTGAGAAATTAAAAAACTTTTTAGGAGGTTTTCAAAAATGATTCACAAAAAGTGAAATGAAAATATAAACAATAAAAATAAATGCAAGAGGGACACAACGATATATAGTGGTTCAACTAAACCAAGGCTAATCCATTACCTTATCTTCTCACTAAGGATTTGAAAATATCCACTAAAACCTCTTACCACACCTATTATGCCCTCTAGCATAATCTACTATGAATTTACAACCTCCTACTATTAAAGTAGGCCCTCTAGCTTCAAAAGGTAGGAAATACAAGAATGATAAAATTGGAGAGAATTTGAGAGATGAATTCGTAGAACCCTAGGACCAAGCACTTGAGCTAAAAGCTCAAACTGTTAGCCGAGGTAGTCTTTTTTTCCTATGAGTGCTATGGGCCGCACCATTACTAGTGCTCGAGCCTTTTGGACCACTTTTGGGTCAATTTTTGGGTTCCAAGGACTGCCATAACTCAATAGAATCTCTCAGTTAGAAATGTCTCTCAACAAAATTACAAAGGCTTGAATAAATTGAAACAAATAAAGTTTAAAGCCTTTTTGAGAGAAAAATGAAAGCTCAAGCACTATGAATACAATGTAAGCTCAAATGAATTTGTTCTTCTTCATTAGTCATCTCTAGTGCTTCCTTGAATGGTATTTATAGGCATCCCAAGAGTTTAAAAAAAAAACTAGCCATTGGACTTGCAAAACTAGCCATTAGAGACAAAAACGATTGATAGCTTTTAAGGATCGGTCGATTGTATATATGAAACAGTCGACAGGAAGTCGACTTTTGAGATCGAAAGTCAACTTCTGAGGGCAAGAGTCGACTTCTTAGAGCGGGAGTTGACTTCTGCATAACACACTCTTGGCTAGGCACATCATGCTCTCTATTTGGTCGACTAAAGCTTTGCAAGAGTTGACTTTTGGTCCAAAAACGGTGTCGATCGAATGTTGAAAGCGGTTGATAGATTGACTTGGCATTTTAAAGACATTACTACATTTTTCAAGCTCTTCAAAATCATTTTTGATACATCAAAAGTAAATGACTCTTTTGACACTAAAACTTGATTTTCCAAATGCCATCAAGATATTTTGAGAACAAAATTTTTGGCATTGGATGAAATTGAGTTTCATTTTGGTGTTTGAAAAGAAAGATAGATGCACTAATCAAATTCGTTAACATAAAATCAATATTGTTTTTCATCATCAAAATCATAACAAAGGCAAAACATCAAGTAAAACCCATTCAATGCCTTAGCAACACCAATCATTTTCCCTATTGTTAGATCTTAAAACACACAACCATGAGGTGAGAAATTCACACTAGATTTAAGGCTTTGGGTAAGCTTGTCAACAGAGAATAGATTGGTGGAAAGGGTTGGTACATACATGACATGTTGGGTAGGTAGAGATGGCAAATGGACATTTCCTTGCCCAACTATAGGAATAGTTTGGCCATTGGCAACAATGATTTTTCTGGAGCCAGTTATTGGTTCATAGGTTTCAAAAAATTCCAAATTAGATGACATGTGGTCAGTTGCTCCAGAATCTAAAATCCATAGTTCATCCTTAGTTGTATATGAGGCAAGTGAAAGCTCAGAGTTAAGGCACATACTTGCTTGAGTTAAGGAGCATTCACCTTGGAGAGTTTTAAGGAAAGATTTTAGCTTCCCAATCTCTTCTGTATTCAGTTCTCCTAGGTCTAAAGAGGTTGCAGAGTCAGACTTTTCACTTGTCTCCTATGTTTCTTTAGTGGAGAGATAGTCTCTTCCCTGATTCTTTGGCTGCAAGTTCTTGAAACCTCCAAGTTTGCTTAGTACTGTCTCCTTACCATGCAATTTAAAACATGTATCTCTTGTCTGTCTAGACTTTTTGTGGTAGGAGCACCAAAGCCCCTCCTTTGCTTGCTTTGATGAGGACTGCTCTCTACCTTGCAAAGGCTTCATCCATGCCCCCTGCACCTTATTAGTCACCACAGCCGATCCCTCCGTGCCATGATTAGAAAACATGATTGCCTTTCTATGTTCTTCACTTCTCACTATACAAAAGACCTCATTTAGGGATGACATTTTTTCCATGCTGAGTATTTGAGCCCGTCCTTAATTGAACTTAGGGTTGAGACCTGCTAAAAATTCCACTATCCTATCTCTTTCCAGCATAGAGGTTAAGATAATGGCATCTGCACTACACACCATTTTTATATTTTGATAGTGATATAATTCCAGCCAAAAACCAGTTTTCTAAAAGGCAGCCACCTAAGCTTCGCCGAGCAGTTAAGCGGCCCTTGGTCGCTGCGAATACAAGCAAATCAACACCCTGCGCCGGGCCCGATCAATCGAGCCCAATCGACGCTTAGGGCTAGCAGCCTGCGATGCTTAACTTTCGAAGACTTACAAACTTACCTTGGCCTCGATTTCTCTCTTGGCCCTGATTTGTGTTCGGTATTTTCCCTTGGCCTCGATTTCTCTCTCTCGTCACCTTCGCCGCCAATCGTCTCTTCGATTTCTCTCTCACAACAACTGGTTTCTATAGCAGGCTGGGTGGGGGCAATGGCGGTCCGAGCGGCGTTAGTAGGGGCGATGACAGTGCGATCGGCATTGGCGAGGGGTGGTGGTGTGATAGTCGAATGCGGGTTTGAGAGGGAGGGGGAGAGAGAAAGAATACTATAATAGTATTCAGAAAAGAATGAAGAAAATAAAATAAAATTTTCTATAAAGCCTGCCCTTCTTTACAAGTAGCATATTCCTATGTATTCTAAAGCCATTATCTACAAGTAGCATATTCTTATGTATTCTAAACCCATTTTCTACAGTTACCCAGGCATATTTTCTAGGCCTGTTTGGGCGCTAGGCCCCAGGCTGGCGCTCGACTAGCGTCTAACGTGTTTTAGAACACTCCTAAACACCATTCATTCGGTTATAATATTTAGTTACAGTTAAAGCCCCTTGCTTTGTACTATTGATTTTAGTTTTAATCTCATGCACAATCGATGTATCTTGCACTTTAGAATAGGTTCTATTCACGGTTTCCTAGATTTCTCTAGCGATAGATAAAAACATATAGTTTTTACTTACCTTTGGAAGCATAACTCCACAACCAAGACATCAACATTGAATCCTCCACAATCCAAGCAACAAAGCTTGGATTCGTCACCTTAGGGGCTCGTCTGGTGAGATGGGCTATCTTCCGTCAGCCCTTCAAAAAAGTCCTCACCAATTGGGACTACTAAAGATAGTTTCCACCATTCAATTTGTAGGAGTGGTGCATTCCCGGTAGGTCACTAGTCGGAGTTCCACCGACAGTTTGTTCCACAGACATTGCTTCCCTTGTTGACATAGGGAAAGCAGTTTCTGATATCTCTGACATTACAAGGGAGATATGGCACCAGAAGAAACAAGGAAAAACGGAGGAGGGATTGAGGCAATGAAGGGTCACAAGAGGAGGAAAAATTGGTGCAATAAAGGCACACTAACAATCGGAGGTTTTAGGCTTTGATACTATGTAGAAAGTAGGCTGATGAATGTAGAATAAATGAGAATAAACCTCTTACTTTCATAACCATGCACGGTATTACACTCTCTATTAGTAGGGATGAGAGAATTACATTTTAGGAAAGCAACAAAGAATGGAAAGATACACTATACATTATGCAAGGAAACAAAAGATACAACACAAAATTAAGAAATCTCTAAAAACTGAACAGCTTTCTAAATATGAAAGATATGATCAGGGCTGATTTGGAAAGCTGGTTGTTTAGGAAGGCTGCTAAACTATCTTAGGAAGGCTGCTGACTTATCTCATTCCATACTTCTCCTGTGAATAATTCAACGTTAGTGGTTATGCAAACTATACATTTCTGAGGAAATGTACCTTGTGAATAATTCACTAACACGTCGGAGTCGCCACAGTCGAAGCAAGTTAAGGAACCTGAATAGTTGATTTTCATGCGATTTCCCATTGAAGATCCTGTGTAGGGTCTGAAATGGCAAAGTTGAGGCTATGTCCATTGGGAACCCTAGGTGTGTAACGTACCTGAACAAGAAATTAATTATTCATTCAGACAGCGTAAGCAATTAAATTCTCAAAAAATAAAAAAAAAGGATAGAGGCCTTATGGTGCCAATGGCAGGCATTACTTGTTTGCAATAGTAGAATAGTGACAACCTAGAGCGAAACTTGAAATCTCTCTGAGTTTAACTGCGGCTAAGTTTGGTTTATTCTATATTTCAGAAAGTCTTGAATGTGCTTTAATTGAGCCAGTTTCTAGTCAAATTTGTTGAGACTTAGAACTAAGACAAATTATGACAATAGAGAAGAACTCAGACTTGTGAACTGGCAATGGTTTGAGTGCATACCTTACTGCTATTTTCTTGTGATCATCTACCAAGAGATAGGTGGATTTGTCCAGGTAGGCCACAAAGAAGGTTAGAACAATGTCAATGGCAAAAATGGCATCCACAGCCAAGTCAAGGGGCAGGAGAGCCCCAGTTCCCACCTTCTTAAAAGCAAGCTCAAACGGGGATGACCATGCAGAATACACCACCAGCACCACCAGAAAGGTTTGCCACCACCTGCTTATATGTGATATTTCAATTTAAAATTTTTGAAGGGGCCATAAAAAGTTCTCTCTTATCTTCATACGAATGCATAAACTTTTTTCCCCAAACATTCTCCAAAATTACAGGTCAAAGTAGAATGTTGAGAAATTTGGGCCGTGGCCTCAATCTAACGTATGTATCGCATAGTGTTTTGCTTTCTTGGCTTCAAACTTAGATGTAGTAAGTGAAGCAACATGGTTGCTAGGGACTTTAAATCATTCACAGCCAACTAGCTTACTTAGATTTGAGATTTCCATGTCTGCAACCATTTTAACATCTCTTTCTTCTGGATGAGTAGGCCGTCAAAACCACAAATTTTGGCAAAACCATTACCTTCAATGGTTACAACCATAAGCTGGGCCATTAGAACTACAACCTTCTACTGATTTGGTATTAATCGTAAGTGTTGTTTGATAGTTAGCTTAATAAGATATAGAGAATGCACCCAAGGGAGCTTGGTTATTGTGCTGCTTCAGTTAGAAATTTTAAATCGTCACCATGCAATTAAATTAATTGCAAATATTATTAGTATATGCAGATTGAAGCAAAGATTTGGAGAAGAAAACTTCACAAGATATAGCATTAGTTCCGACCAAATCTTTGATCAAGTGTTTATGACGACTATTTTTGCTGGGAGAAGAAACTTCACCGGTATCTACGATCATATGGGGCAATAATGTATTTTCTGAGCTGCAGAGATCCTTCACCAACAACAGTTCCAAAAGCCGGCAAGAGGCTGCTGGAAACCGTGGCTAGGTTGTTGACATCATGGCTTGATCGCCTCCGGTACAGAAGCGGTACCGGCGATGCCCTTGCTTCTGATGACAAGAGGGTCAGTGGAGACCTTGTCTCTGTTGCCATTTCTCTTTTTTTTTTTTGTTCCCCTTTTGGAGTTTCCAATGCTATATTGAACCTAAAACATATAGAAGTGTATGCATAATTGTTTGTTTGAGCTCAATAGAATATTATGGAGAAGGTGGCATGGAGGTTTTGCAAATTACATAGCAAACCATAGGCAGATAGCATAGTTTTATTTAGCTTTGACTTGAGCTCAATAGAATAATATGGAGAAGGTGGCATGGAGGTTTCACAAATTACGTAAGCAAACCATAGGCAGATAGCATAGTTTTATTTATCTTTGATTTTTGATTAGTGAAAAACTTCAAAACTTTTTTCTATGGACAGTTGCTATTATTTAGAATCTAATCGTTAATTAATTATCAGAATGCTGAGAACCATTGATGATTATCTGATTGTTACTTGTTAGTCTTTTAAAGAGCGACATTTTTACATAATTTTATGTCCCACCAAAAGTCAAAATTATCAATTTCTTATTCTTACGAACTTTCTGTTTAACCTTTTCCGTTTGATATTGTTCTTGGTCTATGCATCTATGAACCTTGCGCACTGTAAATTCAAGAGGTAAATTCCCATTTTAGATCTACCTCTTAATCTGGGTGGCATTTCTGTAATTATTTGTAAGTTGTGACCGTGTCATTCTTGTTTAAATACTCTCTCTCTCTCTCTCTCTCTCTCTCGGATTATGTCAATATTATGTTAATGATAGTTGTCGTATTTAAATACAACAGTATTATACATGATACAGTCCATATGGATGTATCATGATCATGCATGTATAATATATACTGATATACATCAGGCAAGGTCATGCATATGGATATGGCTAGCATTCTTAATAGTTGGTGCGTGCGTGCGTGCGTGCATGGATATCCACCCATTTGATATAAAATTTGGAGTCTTATTTGACCACCCTATTTTCATGTATAAATGTCACAAATATTGAGAGAGATATATATTTATTTTATACTTATGGAAATTAAACTATGCACACTGCTCGCCATAATCGATGATTCAATTATGAAGTAGGTCCGAAGGAATTTCGTCCTTATTAAACATAAGAATGAGTTGGTTATCCATATATATGTATATATATTAAAAAAAGAGAGGAGAAACTTGTATATATGTGTGTGTGTATGTGACAGAATTGACTTTGAGTGCATTGTTTTGTTTTTTGTTCATGTTATATGATTTTAAAATATGGAAGACTGGACGATGTCAAATGCCAGCAAACTTTGAGGAGCCAAATAAATCAGCTTACATCCCTACTGATAAAGGCTCTTAAATAGGCTAGAATCTTAATGAAATATCACATTTCATTTGAGAGTTCTCTTTCGATTTTTTTCTTTTTTCTTTTTTGTTGACAACTTTATCTTTTTTTAGTAGCAGTGTGTGCATATTTTTCTTGTTTTCTCTCCGTTTTACAGGAAGAGAGCAGGCCAAGGTCCATGGTCATTTTTACAAAATCATTTCATTTTCAGTTGGATATTATCTTGGAGGAGAGATTTCAAATGGGTTGGATTGCATAGACATGGCCTATGGGTCAAATAAATAAAAAGGTATATTTTAAAATTTAATATTTGAAGTATAACTTTGTGTGTGTGTTTTTTCTAATTTTGTACATTATATATTATGGATTATAAGTCTATAAGTACTTTATAAGTTTTCATTTTTCAATGTTTTGACTTTTCAGACAATAAAAATAATTTGAGTATTATTTAGTACTTAGGGTTATCTGAATGTATTGTTTTAAAATTTGTGCATTTAAAATTGTAAATTATAATTTTTAGGCATTATATTGTATCAAAATCAGTACAAAATAGGCTAAATTGCCTGTATACCTTTGTTGTTTGGACTTTTTGCCCACACCTCATATAGTAAGTTTTTCACCAAATCAGTCCCATTTACTTTTTTTAACATTTCTAGAATAACCCTTTTGTTAATAACATTGTTAATTAAACTATAATTATAATAAAATCAATCACAATCCTGTCTAATTAAATAAAGAAAAAAAAGTAAAAAACAAAAAAAAATGAAACAAAGGTTGAAGTTGGAACATAGATGGGTTCTACAAGTGAGAAAGAAAGAGAAAACATGATGATAAGTTGGTGGAGATGAAGATGAATAATCTAGATTTGAGGTTTTTGAATGTCGGTTGATAATCGTAGTTGATTGTATGTTTATCTTTTGATTAATTTTTATAGAAATAAAATCATGCAATTTAGGGATGGAGATGGTGATGACATTAAAAAGACCTCCCCTTGAGATTGTTAACAATCATTAGTGGTGAAATTGAGCTTCTATCCTCGTCATTGATCATGATTACTTTGCAAAATTATTAAAGAAGATAGCACATTACTATAAACCATTGTCAATTTCATTAAAAAAGGGCAAATCCTTGCTCTTTATTGTCGAGCAAAATGAGGCAAGCAACCTCAATTGGTAGCCCTTTCCTCTTCTTTCTTGTTAGCAATGTGGAACTCACTTGATCAATTTTGGAGATGATAGGAAAGATTAGGTTTTGGCTTGAACCTTTTCTTTTTCAAATTTTTAATTTTAATTATCGAATGGGTGTTCTGGTGACTTTAAAATTACAAAAATTAATTTGACGGGAAAACAAATTGTAAGGAATGTGTAAGCCAAGGAAAAAGCTTGGTGGGCTACCGGTCTCCTTTGCCATCTCTCATGCCAGAGGTAAGCCTAGCAACCACATGAAGACGGGCTAAATGCAAGAGATTCAGGAAAGGCAATCGATGGTAAGCTAGGAAATACTTGGTGCAACTGCAAGAATCAAGACACCACCATCTTATTGTGGATGTCAACCAGATTGGGCCACCCATGATTTTGGGCTAAATGGAAAATGGACAGGCTGGGCCGGCCCGGCCCACCTCCCATTTGGCCCACTCATTTCGTGGGTCAGGCTGAATTTGATCTGCGAGGGAAGTGAGTTGGGCCTGACCAGGCAATGGAAAAAGGGGGCTAGCATAGCTCTATGACCCTTAATAAACGGGTCGGGTTGGGCCATTTTGTGGGCCAGATATTTTAGTGGGTTGAGTTGGGCCACGAACCACAAAACATTGGCCCGGCCCGACCTGTTTGCTAGCTATAATAATGGCCGACCTAATCCGTTTGTTACAATACCGGCTGGGTGAGAGGCGGGCCGGCCGGCCAGCCCATGACCACCCAGCCCATTTGTCAACTTTATACAAGGGCTGCTTAAAAATTATAATTTTTATATATTTTTAACATTTCCGATAATTTAAAATTACAGTCAACGAGGCCGCGGCCCCAAAATGGCCCGTGGGCCAGGCTGAGCGGCCCCATGGTCTCTTGTTATACGGACTGACCTGAATGACAACTACATCGCTAAAAGTATACTGCTAGAGCCTATTGAATCCTCTCATGGCATGCCATGCCGTAGTGACCAGGAAACGCCTACTGATGGCGGTCTGATGACACCCTAGCAGACGCAATACAAAGCAAAACCAACATATAAAATGTAAATTTTGTAGCATTTCCCAGAATTATTAGTCCTGTACAAACAATTTAACGAATGGAATTAAGAGCAAATATATAATTTTTTTTTAAAGTGAAGAAAATCGCAAAGAAACATTCCCTCGGTGGAGCTCTGAAGGGGGCCCAACACTAGTCATACACTTTACCAATCTAGAAATTATCTTTATGTTCTGGATTCAACGAACTGTATGTTATTGTACCAAACCATGTCATACAACTATTGAAGAATCGCTCTCTCTCTCTCTCTCTCTCCTGTATATACACTATTTACAGATTTGTTCTTCATCCATAATTCCAGAACTGCAGAATACGGCATACATTTTTTTTTTTTTTTTCCTTTTTGCGCCTCAAAGGCGCATGGGAAAGGTACTAAAGCAAAATGTGCAATGCCTTGAGCTTCCCTTACATCCAACAAAATTTCATTACCTCCATTAGGCCACTCGAGTTGATGCTTTAAAGAATTCATGTCAGTAAAGGTGGTTTTGCTTCACATCTTCCCTTGAGAGCTATTATTAGTACACTGTCAAGTTGGTGAACGAAACCTCAATGGTATGAAGGCAGCTTTTGATTATGTAATTTAAAACACCAACTTCTGGGATTTAGGCTTCGGTTTGGGTTTGAGTTTGAGTTTGATCCACAGGCGTCCCATCTTTTCATTTGAAATGGAATAGGGGTACTTCCATTAGCTCCTTGGATTTGCTTTGTGCAGCAATTTCAGTTCACAGAAATAAGCTAAATTCCCTTCCACAATTTTACATGTACTGAGCCAACCACTGCTTGCACATATCAAGCACGGGAAGGGCATTTGCATGTAATGCCTGTAAAGGATTATTACACAAGAAGTTAGGCATAAACCAAATCCGTGGTTCATAACAAAGTAAAACTGGTAGAATAATAATCATGTTGTTTTTATTATTTTAGCAAAAATGAATTTTCTAAATTAGACTCGACAACCACAATTGTAAGAGAAGATAATAAAGGAAAAGAGAAATATGTGACTATTTACAATCCTTCATTCTGATTAATTGCTCAAAAGCAAATTAAGTGTTTAAAAGTAGCTCGAGAATATTTGTCTAAAAGCAATTCTGGGAAGTTATTCCATTCTGTTCCCTCCCAAGGCAGGTTGTTAACCAATAGAAAAAGTATGACCTTAACAAAATTTCCACTCTAATTGTACCATCCTTCCCAATTTGTTTCTTTTTGGATGGGCAGGGGACTCCATTCTTAACAAAATATTTTGAAGTAAAACTTTAGCCATAAGGTCCTCTGTTCTATGGACAAAGTATCTTCAAGAAGGAATAAGCACTACCAAAATCCATAAATCATGGATTGTTACAGTATGCAGTAAAAATCCAAAACACACTGAAGTGAATTATGGACTAAAAGCATCAAGCTTTAGCATTTTTATTGAGATTGTTATTGCTACGAGACCTTGTTGAAGAAATCCCCCCCTCTCTATATATATTAATTTGGAATTATTGATTTACGTAATTGGAACTTTATTTATTCAATTATATTAATATTATCAGAAAAATTATATTAATACATAATTTATTCAAATTTTGAATAATTGGATTATAATATGTAAAGCTCCTGACAATTAGCAAAACAAGTTGGAATTTGATTGCCAATTACAGAGAATAAAGGATAATAGATTCCTACGATGATCAATCCAATTAGAGAGAAGAAAAAACCTGATGTGCGACATATTGGACATCTGCTACACTTCCACTTCGAGAAGCAATTTGGAAGGCACTTTTAAGCCGACCACAAACAACACAAGCCAGCACCTTTCTGCAACAAAATTACAAAAAAGAAGCATTTAAATATTCCATGGAGATTTTGATAAAAGCAAGAAAACAAAACAAGGTCAACCAATAAATACTGGCATATCTTGCTGCAAGTGAACCAATACCATAATGGATGATTAATTGATTAACCCCATAATACATGAAATTGGCACTTTCTACAATCACCAGATACCGGTTAAAACCATTACTTCAACCACAGGAGTATTTATTATTCATCCTCTGTCTTTGTTTGAGGCAGGGGCGTACTTTTTGATTAGTGTAACTTAGCCAGCAAAGAAAATATGGGTTATTAGGTAGCAGAGATGCAACATAGCTTGTATCGCAATTTTGGAGCCAAGACCAAAATGAAGTGGTTTAAAAAACCAACAGCTTGTTGCATTAAGTACCCATATTGGTATGGCACAACTAAAGAAACCTTTGAAAATTCTATTTGTATATATGTGGGATGAGAAGATGTGAGATATACTCTATACATATGCATATACATGGCACACCATATACAACATATACACGCTACATGTCATTGTATGGTTGTGCATATTGGTGTGCACCACATGAGGCCAGGGACTATCATAAGTATAAATGAAACTAGCATCAGGATTACACTTGGTGGGAAGAACAAATTTGATGCCATTGTATGATTTTCATGTCAAAATCTTCAAACAAATACTTTTGGTGACTTGGAGTTGCGTAATCTTAAGGATGGTAAATAGTTTCAAAGCAACTGCAGCTTTAAAGAGCCTTAGATCCTGCAATGTACTTGATCATTTGCTCACATGTTTTCCTTTTCAAGATTGACTAATTGCTCTTCATTTTGGCCCTTGCAATCCCATTTGGCTCAAGATCATCTGAATTGCAATTTGCCAGCTGCCCATCTCCAACGGAGTCTCTTTTGTTTTCTCTACAGTATCTTACTTTGAATTCTTTTAACCCAAAAAAAAAAGAAAGACTTGTGAATGCCTCTATATATTAGGATGACTATATGACTAGTTTTTTTGTATGGCACAAAATGTTACATAATAAAACATCAACATGTGCAAAATAATGAGCATAACAAGATGGGAACAGTATGATGGATGTGTGGCCATACAGAAAGGATAATATTAAAAATAAGATTATTTATAATAAAATCAAAGTGATTCCTATTGAAGACAAGATGCATGAGAGACCATTATGATGGTTCATTTGGTTAGTGAGAAGAAGACTGATGGAGGCCCTAGTGAGAAGAATAGACTGAATGGAAGAAGTTTTTAGCAAAAGAGCTAGAAGGGACCAAGAAAAACTAGGTAGGAAACCTTTAGGTATGGTATGAATTATAAAGGTCTTATAGAATATATGATCATATTTAGAGATGATTGATGAGCTAAAATTCATGTAGTTGACCTCATCTAATGGGATTAAAGCTTGGTATATTGATTGATAAAAAAAAAAAGGAAAAGGCTTGGCATATTGTTATTGGCATGGAAGGTTATGCACAAGATCCCTCTCAGTTCCACCCAATAATAATTGCCCTTGAAAGCTTAATTAGCTACAACAAAAATGTTCTCAAAATGAGTTATTTATGTAATCAATTGCTTAATCCGTATCTACCTTAATGGCTGGTGTTCTTAGATATGATAATTAGTTCTATAAAAAAAAAGATAAATTTCACAGACCGCTCCTGAGGTTTAATAAAAATGCACTAAGTACCCTTATGTTTTTAAAAACAACACTGACCTCTCGTGACTTTCATTACCCCACATCAATTTCCCCCCTATTGTTTGAAAACTACTGTTAGTTTTTCTAAACACCCGAATACCCTCATGCTTATACCTTAGTCCTCTCTGTCTCTCTTATCTCACTCACCAACAACTCCCTCTCTTTCTCTCTCATCTCATTCATTGATAAAGTCAATAGGCAACCATGCCTCCATACTCTCTCTCTTAGAAGCTTAAACAGTAGCCAACAAGCAAACCCATCACCCCATTGCCAGCCATGGGGAATCGGTGGTGTTGATTGGAAGGAGGAGAATGAAGAAGGATAACTGCGATGGTGACAACTCTCTCTCTCTCTCATTTGAGTTCATGTTTGAGAACAACAAACCTAGATTGAACCAAATCTGGTTTGTTGTTCTTGGAAGCATTGAACCCAAATCGAACTGAATATGGGCTCATTATTCTCTAAAATGTTGATCTGGGTTGTTTAAATCAAAAGTTACGGCTGTGAAAGTTAGTGCAATTGCAACCGCAACATTGAAATTGAAGGAAGAAAGAAGAAAGAAAGGTGCAGCCATGTGCCGAAATGTGTCAAAGAGAAAAAACAGAAATCAAAAGGCAACTACAGTGGACATCTACAATTTTGACAAAAGGAACAACCATGGAATGCGGCACCCCCTAGCTAGCAATGCGTTTTAAATGCATAAGGAAGGCCTATAAATTGGCCTCCCCAACTCATTTGTTAACCATTCCAGTATCCCATTTACAGAGAAAAAAAAGAGAGTTAGAAAGTTCAGTGTTTTCTCCTATTTTCTAGAGAGATTGTTGTTGTTATCTCCTTGTGATTTAGATATTTCCTTGTGATTTAGAGGGAAAGTTGTAACTTCTATTATTTTCCATAGTGAATTCATCTGTCATTGCCTATGGTTTTAACCCTAATTTGTTTGGAGGTTTTTCATGTAAAATTTTTGTGTGTTCAATTTCTTTCATTATTATTATTTTTTTCAAATTATTAGCTGTGACCCTACTCTAATCCGATGTCATTTTACAACAAATGGTATTAGAGCCTACATAGGGGTGTTTATATATCTACTTAGCGTATGCTCTGTGGCTGCCACTATAAAGTGGATCCTTCACGTCATAAGAATAAGTTAGATTATTAATCACTCTTTTGGAAGGTATTGGGTACTATTCACACGTACAGTTACTGTTCATGTGAAATACTGGGAGCTAATTTTGTGCTCAAAGTAGTTAGTGATAGAAGTAGTGGAAGCAAAATTTGAGATTGAAAAGTCCAATGGAAGAAATTTCTTACTGTGAAAGTTGAAGATAAAGGCTATTTTGAGAAAAGATAATTGCCTACCGGCCATCAGTGATAGGTTGAAGGACTTCACAGATAACAAGTGAAATGAGATGGACGGGAATGCTATTACAAATCTTCATTTGGCACTAACAGATGAGATATTGTTTAGCATAGAAAAGAAGAAAACGACAAAGGATATTTGGGATCATCTTACAAAATTGTACGAGACCAAAACACTTCAGAACAAAATTTTCCTTAAGAGAGAATTGTATACTCTACGGATGTCAAAATCTACTTCGGTGATACAGCACATCAACACTTTGAATACTCTATTTTCTCAACTCACATCTTTGGGTTATAAAATAGAGACAAATGAACGTGCTGAACTTTTACTTCAAAGTCTATTAGATTCGTATGATCAACTCATAATCAATCTGACAAATAATTCCACTATGAAAAATCCTAGTCTTTGATGATATTGCAGCTGCTATTTTGGAAGAGGAAAATCGGCGCAAAAACAAAGAAGATAGGTTTGCTAGTTCACAACAAGCGGAGGCACTAACAGTGGTGAGAGGGAGATCAACGGAATGTGACTCAAGTGGGAGTCAAAATCATGGTAGGTCAAAGTCAAGAAGTAAGAAGAACCTGAAGTGCTATCATTGTGGTAAGAAGGGTCACTTGAAGAAGGATTGCTGGACTTTGAACAAGAAAAATTCCAATCCTTAAAAAAATGTAGCAAGTACCTTAGGTGAAGGTGATGCACTATGTTGTGAAGTAGCGACGACTTATGAAGGCAGAAAAAGATTTGTTCATGTATGGTTCATTGACTCTGGAGCCTTATTTCACATGACCTCTTAAAGAGAATGGTTCCATCATTATGAACCTGTCTCTGAAGGATCTGTGTACAACTGCAATGATCATGCCTTAAAGATTGTCGGTATTGGAACCATTAAGTTAAAGTTCTATGATGGTACAATTCGCACTATTCAAGAAGTGCGACATGTGAAAGGCCCGAGGAAGAACTTGTTGTCTTTAGGACAACTAGATGAACTTAACTGCAAAATTGTGGTTAAGAAAGGGATCATAAAGGTTATTCGAGGAGTGCTCGTACTAATGAAGGGAGAAAAGGTGACTGCGAGGTTATACACGTTGAAGGGAGAGACTTTGCTTGAAGGAGAAGCATCAGTTGCTTCAAGTAATCCAAATGAAAGATCTACAACAGTGTGGCATCAGAAACTTGAACATATGTCTGAACAAGGAATGAAAATCCTTGTGGAGCAGAATCTACTTCCGGGTCTCACAAAGGTATCCTTACCCTTTTATGAGCATTGTGTAACAAGTAAGCAGAATAGGTTGAAGTTCAACATATCGAATTCTAGAAGCAAATAAATTCTAGAATTGGTTCACTTTGATGTATGGTAGGCACCAATGTTGTCCCTGGGAGGAGCAAAGTATTTTGTGTTCTTCATAGATGATTATTCAAGGAGATGTTGGGTGTATCCTATCAAGAGGAAGACATATGTGTTTCCAGTCTTCAAAGTATACAAAGCGCAGGTGAAACTTGAATTTGGAAAGAAGATTAAGTGTTTGAGGTCAGATAATAGAGGGGAATATACCAGCAATGAGTTTACTGAATTCTGTAATTAGGAATGCATTAAAAGACAATTCACTACGACATACACTTCGCAACAAAATGGAGTGGTAGAGTGGATGAACATGACCTTGTTAGAAAGAACAAGAACAATGTTGGGAGTTGCAGGCTTAGAAATTTTTTTTTGGATAGAGCAATTAATACCGCCTGTTATGTGATAAATCGAGACCCATCAACTACAATTGAATTGAAGACACTGATGGAGATGTGGATGTCGTGTACCTAGGGTTTAACCTAGGATTGGATTGGAAATTGGAAGAATGAAGGGGAAAATTTAGAAGAAGAAAAAGGAGAATCAGAAGAACAAAAAGTGAGGGAGAGAAAGATCGAGAGAAAGAGAGAGAATTTGGAGGAGGGAAATCAGAACTTCATTTATCAATCAAAAATATAATTTCTCATCCTTAGCCGTGGCTTATATACAGCCTAACAGCCTCCCACATGCACCCATGTGCAATACAACAAATAGCCTAACAGCCTATAGCTAAGGACAAGGCCCTATAACAGAAAATACAAAAGGAAATTACAATTATTGTATAATGCATGAAAACTCCTATTATATTTACTAATCTATCCTTGGGGTCATGACAATTTCCTCCTCCTTGAGAGAGTTATTGTCCCTAAGAACTTGCAGCAATTGGGCCACTGCTCTTATCCAATACCGCCTTTTTCCTTCTAGGCCTCTTCTTCTTTGTTCTTAGGTTTCCAAGATCAATTCCAAACATAATTTGGCCCAGAACTTCAATAGAAACAACTTGATCGAGTTCAAGCCCACTACAATTGCCTCCTATAATAGCTGTCCAATCAAGACTGGTCTCCACTTTAAGAACATAATCAACCATCGGTCCATCCCTCAATGCAGTAGATAGCAACTTGGATTTGCCAGTGGGAGTAAAAACCAGCACAATAGCGGAAGTTTTGTTCCCTTCGACAAAACCTTTGGCTTCTTCTGCTATATCCCTTAGCTTTCCTCCAGCTAGTGCTGTCTTCACCTTCTCGTTGCTTATTTTAACCCAAGTCAAGGACGGCTCAGCTTGCTTCGAAACCAAAATCCCATCGAAAGAATGCCCTTTTTCAACCTCCAGCTTCTTCCTTAATACCGGTCCAAGTTCATCAGCCTTAGGATCAGTTTTCATAGAGCCAATATAAGATTGTTTGGGTCCTAATTGTTCAATCAGACCTTCTTCAACTGCATGTGGACCTTCACAATTTGACTCTACCTAGGATAGATGTTATAGGCATTTCCATTCTCAGCTCCAGCTTATTTTATAATTAGCTTATCTAATGAATCCATGTTTTGTTCCAAATTTGATTGTTCCTTAGATTTCGATAAGTCCAAAATCTGAGGAAAGGCTCAAACACCATCATCCGCACCGATGGATGGTCCTTCAGTCGGATTTGCCTGATCCCATGCAGTTCCATCAGCATCTCTATCTCTCTACTTCTTCTTTAGTGCTTCCAATGTTAATTCATGGAGCTTGGCATTATTAGCAGCATGCTTGAGAGTTCCTGGGCTGAAGCACCGTCACCATTAGCCTCAATTCCTCGTTCAAGCCAATTATGAAGTTTGAAATGAAATAGGCCTCTATCAAATAGGGATTATGATTGAGCATCAAGGCCATAAGCTCTTCAAACCTCAATTGGTACTCCATCACTGACCCTACCTGCCTGATTTTGTTGAACTCTTCCACCACATTAGACAAGCCCCGATCTACAAACCTTTCCTTACGCTGCCCCATTTTAAGGGACTCCTCTTGGTTAGAACTTCCACAATAATCATCTAAAAGATTTCTTCTTGGTTTATCGAAAAATTCTACGGGAAAGCTGACGTTATACCTCTTAGCCAGCATCCTTGCAAGCTCCTGTAGCTACTCTTGTAGTACGCAACCCCATTCCACACATGATTCGTGTATCACTTTTCTTGTTTCCTTGTCTAATTAGCTGGACTCATTATCAAATTTCTTTTCCCTATCTCGTGATTTTGGCCAAAATCCTCATGATTTCTACCTACAACTAAAAATGCAGCCTTCTTCTGCTACAATTGAGACCCCATTTGTTTCATGTGTGCACTACTCCCCATGGCCGACATTTCACGAACAGGACATCCCATTGAAAATGTATCACTCTTCTGTGGCAATTGAGACTCCCATTGTCTCATGCATGCGCTACCCCATGGCCTGTTTCTCATAAACATGACACTTCAAAGACCAAGGGGTAGGGGTTTTGTACATACCGCTCTTCTTCGAACAAGTTAACCAAAATTCAAAACTGAAATTAACCTTTGTTTCCCTTGACTCACAACCTAGAATTCAATTGGAATCACATCCTGTGGAATTCTCTTCACTGATTCATTGCTATTAGTCGTTGGACTTCTAATCACTAAAATTAATTGCCCTAACCTTCAACTTGGATCTGTTGGAATTGCCGAAGTTCATTGGGATTTGCTTCACACTTTTATCTCACAAGATTACCAGATTTCACAACTGAGAGTCACAGAATTTGGCTCCGAAACTTGCTGTATGAGTCATTGAAAGCACTGTCGAAGTCAATTAGCCCAGTCGCTTTCAAATTTCCAAGCCTCTATTTTAGCCAACACTCCCCTTCTCTTGTGTCGGAATTAATTCCGAGATTCAACCGGAAATCACCTGGTTGCTTCTCTGTCTCAAACGCCAAACTTCATTGGAATAGTTAGAATTGTACATTGGAATCACCTGAGTTGCTCGCTTCCCTTGATCAACTATAAGGGTGTCAAGATGCGCAACCAAGAATTAACCTCCCGCTTTCTTGAATCACAACTGTAGTAGCCGAAGTCCCTCATTTCTGTTGCGGTTAAGGAATTTTGCACAATTTGAACTGAAAGCCCATATTACTCCTGTGACTTGATTGGTCTCTACTTCCCTTAAATCGAATTGAAACCACAGTTGAGGCTCAACAGATCTGCTACTGGAACTAGAATTTTCGAAGTTCGATAGCAATTGCAATGGGTTCAAGAAGTCACCTAGATTCGCTTCTCACTGTCTGGTTTGGAACTGCCAACCAATCAAAGCGAAAGCACCAGCAACGCACCTGATTGAATTCGCACTCGCCTCAACCAGAATTACTTATCATTGTCTAGGTCAGACTTGCTTGCCTCACCCAATCACCGTCTGTTTAGGTCGGAATTGCCTCCGCTTTGATTTGCTAGAACCGCCTATGACCAACAGCTCACTGATGTTTAACCGTCGCGCAGGAACTTGCTTCTCGTCATCGACTTCCCAATTTGCATCAATTGTCGAACGCTGCCTGAGCTCCTGTTGAAAAATGATCGGCTCACCTCCGATCACCAATCGCAAACTGAGAATTGTTTTGCTCTCTCGGTTATGACCCGTCCTTAGATTCCTTAGAATCTGATCGGAATTGTTGCTAGCACTCACCTATCAAGAGCCGTAAACCATCGGTTTAGATCACCACCAGAATTCTGTCATTTGAACCATATTGCTACGAGTTCATCGGAATCAAAGTCGAGAATCGTTGGCTCTGATACCAATTGTCGTGTACCTAAGGTTTAACCTAGGATTGGATTGGAAATTGGAAGAATGAAGGGGAAGATTTATAAGAAGAATAGGGATAAGAAGAATAGGGAGAATCAGAAGAATAGAAAGTGAGTGAGAGAGAGAGAGAGAGAGAGAGAGAGAGAATTTGGAGGAGGGAATCAGAACTTCATTTATTAATTAAAAACATAATTTTTCATCCTCAGCTGTAGCTTATATATAGCCTAACAGCCTCCCACATGCACCCATGTGCAATACAACAAATAGCCTAACTGCCAATAGCTAAAGACAAGGCCCTATAATAGAAAATACAAAAGGAAATTATAATTATTGTATAATGCATGAAAACTCCTATTATATTTACTAATTTATCCTTGGGGATCCTTAAGGTCATGACAGTGGATTGGGAAGAAAATTAATTATTCAAACCTCCATGTATTTGGAAGTCTAGTGTATGTGATGTATAATGCCCAAGAAACTACAAAGCTAGATCCAAAATCTAGGAAATGCTTTTTCTTGGGGTATGCTGATAGAGTGAAGAGGTATCTCCTGTGCGATCCCATTGCTTGCAAGGTTATAGTCAGCATGGATGTTATCTTTATAGAAAATAAGCTACAGAGAAAAGAAGGTGATGATAGCACGGTAAAAGAAAATCCAGACTATAGTGGTACAAGTAGAAAAGGAATCTAAACAAAAGGATTCTTCTGAAGCAACACCAGAGCATGTGGAACAAGAACCAATTATGTTCGAGGCACCGGAAATTCGTTGGTCAAGTCGCTCGAAAAAACGACCAGGTTGGCACTTTTGATTCTGTTATGGAGAGCAATGTTGAATAATGTCTTCTAACAGAGGATGAGGAGCCATCAACTCTTCAAGAAGCAATGAACAATTCAGATGCATCTCAGTGGATGGCAGTAATGCAGGAAGAATTTGAAGCTCTTCATAAGAACAAGACTTGGGAACTTGTGTCGTTACCACAAGGAAGAAAGCCTACTGGTAGCAAATGGGTGTATAAGATCAAATGTAATAGCAATAATCAAGTGAAGCAGTATCGTGCAAGACTACTGGTGGTAAAAGGATATGCTCGGAAAGAAATGATTAATTTTAATGAGATATTTTCTCCGGTTGTTCGAATTACTATAGTTCCAATAGTCCTAGCAATGTGTGCTACATTTGACCTATATTTAGAGCAGCTAGATGTTAAGACTACTTTTATTTATGGAGATCTTGAAGAAAAAATATATATGCTCCAACTAGAGGGTTTTGAAGAAAAAGGAAAAGAGAACTTGGTTTGTGTTGAGAATCCCACATCGCCTCCACAAGGGAGACCTGGGCTATATATAAGGAGGATGATCCCTCCACCTGTTAAGCTAGCTTTTCAGGTTGGAGTTCTACCTCTAACTTCTCACATGGTATCAGAGCTAACCCTTGGCTGTCGTGGTCATGGATCAGTACCCTGCCCGATCACTTAGGCATGTATCAATTACTGGAGAAGCTTCGGCGTGGGGGGGAGTGTTGAGAATCCCACATCACCTCCACAAGGGAGACCTGGGCTATATATAAGGAGGAAGATCCCTCCACCTGTTAAGCTAGTTTTTTCAGGTTGGAGTTCTACCTTTAACTTCTCACAGTTTCCAAGTTGAACAAATCTTTATACGGTCTCAAACAAGCGCCAAAATGTTGGTATAAGAGATTTGATTCCTTCATCATGAGTCTTGGATGTAACAGACTTAATGCAGACCTTGTGCGTATTTCAAGAGGTTTGGTAAAAGTGATTACATTATTTTGCTGTTGTATGTAGACGACATGTTGGTAGCAGGCCCCAACAAAGATCGTATTAAAGGATTGAAGGCATAATTGGCTAGGGAGATTGAAATGAAGGACTTGGGATCGACAAACAAGATTCTAGGGGTGCAAATTCACCGAGACAGAAATAATAAGAAGATATGGCTTTCTCAGAAAAATTATTTGAGGAAGGTCTTGCGGCGTTTCAACATGCAATACTATAAGCCAATTTCTACCCCACTTCTTGTTAATTTCAAGTTATCATCCAGTATGAGTCCTAGTAGTGAAGCAGAGATGATGGAGATGTCTCGAGTATTGTATGCATCAGTAGTGAGAAGTTTAATGTTCGCTATAATTTGTACAAGACCAGACATTGCATATGCAGTAGGAGTGGTTAGTTGGTATATGGTGAATCCTGGTAAAGAGCATTGAAATGCTGTGAAAAGTGTCCTGAGATACATTAAGGAGACCACAGATGTTGCATTGTGTTATGGGGGATCAGACTTTATTATCAGAGGATACTTTGACTCAGATTATGCAGATGATCTGGAAAAAAAGAAAATCCCCCACAGAATGTGTTTGCACTTACTGGTGGAGCTGTAACTTGGGTTTCAAAACTGTAGTTAGTGGTGGCCATGTCAACAATAGAAGTAGAATACGTAGTATTTACACAAGCCAGTAAAGAAGCAATATGGTTAAAGATAGTATTGGAGGAACTCGGGCATGAATAAGAGAAGATTTCTCTGTTTTGTGACAATCAGAGTGCCTTGCATCTTGCAAGGAATCCAGCCTTTCATTCAAAGACAAAGCACATTCGAGTTTAGTACCACTTCGTTCGTGAGAAAGTGGAAGAAGGAACCGTGGATATGCAGAAAATTCATACAAAAGACAACCTAACAGATTTCATGACAAAGGTGGTCAATATTGACAAGTTTGTTTGATGTTGATCCTCTAGTGGCCTAACAGGGACGTAAGCAATGGGGAATGGCAAGGAAGAAAGAATTGTGTGAAGATTGATTGATTTATAATCAAATCTTCAAATGGGAGATTGCTAAATTCAAAAATTGTGGCTGGGAAAAGTTAGTGCAACTGCAACTGCAACTGCAATTGCAACATTGAAATTGAAGGAAGAAAGAAGAAAGAAAGGTGCAACCATGCACCGAAACGTATCAAAGAGAAAAAACATAAAGCAAAAGGCAGCTATAGTGGACAATTGCCATGGAATGCGACGCCCCCTTGCTGGCAACGCATTTTAAACGCGTATGGGAGGCCTATAAATTGACCTCCCTAGCTCATTTGTTAAGCATTCTAGTATCCCATTTGCAGAGAGAAAAAATAGAGAGTTAGAAAATTAAGAGTGTTTTCTCCTATTTTCAAGAGAGATTGTTGTTGTTATCACCTTGTAATTTAGAGGGAAAGTTGTAATTCCTATTATTTTTTGGACCATGCTATTGATACCCCTTGGGCTACACAATGCATCACAAATGAAAAAAATACCCCTCGCGCCTCACCATCTTGCGTCGCCTCACCATCTTGGGTGAGGGGTATTTTAGTCATACACCTCACTACCTTGGGTAAGGGATATTTTAGACATTTTAGCTACATTGTGTAGCCCAAAGTGTAAGCCATGATATACCAATAGCATTTTCCTTATTTTTCATAGTGAATTCTTCTATCTTTGCCCGTGGTTTTTATCCTGATTTGTTTGGGAGTTTTTCCACAAAATATGTGTTCAATTTCCTTCATTATTATTATTTTTCTCAAATTATTAGCTGCGATCTTGCTCTAATCTGGTGTTATTTTACAACAAGGGTAACGATGAACCTAGATCAAACTAAATCTGGGTTTGTCATTCTTGGAAGAATTGAACCTAGATTGAACCGAATATGGGTTCACTATTCTTTTAAGTGTCAATCTGGGTAACGACAAACCTAGATCTAATGCGCTCTCTCTCTCTCTCTCTCACTCGCCTGTGCACACATCTAGGTTCATCGTTCTGAATTGTCAAATCTAGGTTCGTCATTCTCGGAAGCATCAATCTGGGTAATAATGAACCCATATCTCTTTTTCTTATCTAGGTTCATGCTCTTTGTGTTCAAGAATGACCAACCCAGATTGATGTTTCCAAGAACAATGAACCCAAATCTAAGCAAGTTTGGGTTTGGTGTTCTCGAAATCAAACCCTTATGTTCGTTCTTTCCTGAAATCGAAGATGAACAAAATGTTCATCTAGGTTGAGTGTTCATTTTTAAGTGTAGAGTTTGGGTTTGTTCATTATTCATCTTTGAATTGAGATTGTTCATTGTTTATCTTCAAATTGGGTTTGTTTAGTTTCCTCTCTCACTCTAATCATTTATCGGCGGTCAGGATCGTTGAAAAATGAGAGGTTAGAGAGAAAGAGGGAAAGGGTAAATATAAGTAAGGGTAAACTGGTCTTTTTGACCATGTTTTAGTAGCGAAAGAGGTAGATGTCAAATACAAGAATGGTTGGTGCATTTTGTTCAAACCTCAAGAGTGGTCTTTGAAATTTACCAAAAAAAAAAAATGTATATGATAATTAGATTAATGTACACCACAACATAGATTTAAGCTAATTTACCTAGTTCTATCTAAAAAAAAAGTTAATTTACCTAGTCATACATGCAACTTGTCAGCTAACAAAGGCATTAAGAAAACACCAAAACACATTCAGTTTAAACCTCAACCCTAATTGAGAACTGATCTTATTAACTGACAAATGAGAACCACTATTAGTTAGAAATGTTAAATCATGAGTAATAAGCCATCAACACCAATATCTATAGTACCTCAAATATGCTCATTGAATATCATTCAGGGTACACAAACTAATTAGATATTAATGCAGTTCCCATTTGTGTCAAATTCACAAAGTTTGAACAGGAACATACCTATGGCTACTTGTTAACATGTCTATAAGCCGGTCTGGTCGTTCTTTGTGTTTGTTAGCATATACATTTATAGCAGCACCCAAAACCTACAAGCCCAAAAACAAGCATTTCAAACTTGTTGGTTTAACCAAGAGCAAATTAAAGACAGGTGTATTTAATAATCATCAGGTCAATTAACTTCAGGAATTACTTAATACAAATAGGGAATATATTCAATAATTAACTCCACAGTTCCCAAGAAACTGTGCTTCCTGCTTTTTTCATTGCTTAATAAGAAACAGAGTCTATTTTACTTAAAATCATTACCTGGTCCCAATCATCATCATCGATTGTGCCTTTAATGTTTCTGAAAAATTCAGTCAATTGGCCACCCTTTTTCCTCTCAGCAAGTGATGCAGCAACACCAGCATATATGTCAACAGCTGAGAAATGAGTCAGAAACTTGGAATTTAAATTTCACCAAAACATGACATCCAAACCTTATTTAGTTGGACAAAATGTGTGAGATAAACAATGGTTACCAGGAAGATTGAGTTCATAGATCACTTGAAATGCCAAGTCAAAATTTTTCTCTACAAGAGTCTCTGCAATCTTACTCCTCCTCCTGCATTGCAACAAATACATTAGCATGTACAACTTAAATTGACAGACAGAGAATGTCTTCATAGATGGCACCATAATTTTATTGTTTACATTCAATATAGAAGAGGAAAATGCTCTCAACTGGGCATGAAAATAAGTTTCATAAGTTGGGAAGGCAATATATTCTTTTTTTTTTTTTTTATCAAAGGGTAAATATGTATAAATGATCAAAGGAATGTACAAATACTCTGGGCATACCCAGGGGGCATGGAACCAAACAATTACAAAAGATATACCCAGGGAAGGCAATATATTCTTGATTGACTGTTTTGCCACAATAGCACATACTTGGACTTGGTAGTCAATGTAAGTTACAAGAAGAAAAAGGTAAAAATAAAAACAATCAGGCTGACACAAACCTGAAAGTTTCAGGATCATTTGGATTTCCAAAAAGAGAGTATTTCCACTGTGGTCCATC
Organism: Diospyros lotus; assembly: GCF_014633365.1. Taxonomy (NCBI): domain Eukaryota; kingdom Viridiplantae; phylum Streptophyta; class Magnoliopsida; order Ericales; family Ebenaceae; genus Diospyros; species Diospyros lotus. Next base: position 30,025,366 of record NC_068348.1, on the reverse strand, counting down.
GGTATCATTGAAAGATCTCACGACATCCACCTACAACATTTAAGAAAACCCCCAAGAAGCACACATAACATCAGAGACTCAAATTAGCATGATCATGAAAGACAAAAGATTTCTATGTCAAAAAAGGGGCGTTTGGACAAATTTAAGCCACTTCATTATCTGGGAGCACTTTAATTCCCCCAGTCCATCAGCACCAGTCTATGAAAAATGCATATAGAAAAAGAGGTGTCAACTAATTCTTACAGTAAAATCCACCAAAGGTGTAAAATTATCTAAAGGACAGGAATTTCTCCACTCGAGGTGATTACTTGTACAGGGTGTAATAAAATGTGTCTTTGCATTCCCTAAACAATTCTTCCACTTGCTTAGTGGCAGTGAGCTCTTTATGCCATGTTTTTGAAGCAGAGATATTCACGTTAGGTTTAATATTGATTATCTCAAAACAAATGACATACGTGACATACAAGAATTAAGGCAAGCAAAAAAAGATTTTGTTGTATCATATTTTTTGATATATGAGAAAAGGGGTTTGATGAAAAACCTATCTTATAATGAAAATTCTTTTATGTTAATCTCATATTTCGAAATAAGCATTTTATATTTCGAAACATATATGAAAAGTTTTGGCGCTAATATTCAAATGTTTGAAAAATCTAGAGTTCATGCATCATGTTTCGAAACTTATGTTCCATGTTTTGAAACATTGTTAAACCATGTTTCTGTTCTTATTTCGAAACTCCTTTGAATAGGTTTCAAATATTTTTCTAAGTATGCATGCTATATTTCAAAACATCTATAAGATTTAAGCATATGTTTCGAAACCTACATAGTATGTTTCAAAACCTCCGACTCTGTCAGCAGAATATTTAAAAACCGAGATGCTTTATCTTTACATTTTTTATTTACATCCAAAAGCTTCTCAAAAGATTTTTTAAATTTAATCTCCATGCTCTGAGAATTCAAATTCAAATTCAAAAGTGGAGATCAATACAAAATCATAGTGGGCATAAGACTTTGTCTCCTACTCATGCTGTCTCTAAGTGCAAGTCCAGCTGTAAAGGTTGGATGTTTCGAAACCATAGTGTAAAATTGTGTTGTTTCGAAACCAATAAGCTATGTTTCGAAATCTTCTTTTAAATCTTGTCTCTAATAGCTATTAAACAGTTAAATTTCTATCTCTTGATATAAATAGCAGGTGTTTGAAGACAAAACACACATATATCAAAATACATACACACAAGATACAAGAGACACAATACACAAGTGGTGAACAAAAGATTTTGATTGAGCTTTCAAAGAAGATCAACATACATCGTGGTGTGTAAAGGAGAGGCAAGTCGAAAACAAGAAGTATCATATCGTTTAACTCTCCTCACCTCAAGCTAAGAGGTTTGTACAGCCATTGGTAAGGCATTTCAATGATGTAAATTCATTGGGTTGTAAAGATAAATTTTATTTATCTTGTTGATTGTTGTAAGGTTTGAATTGAGCCATAAAACTCATTGTGTACAAGGTTTTAGGGTGAGCTGTGGTAAAACCCTTGTTGTTAATCACTAGTGAAAGTGATTGGGTTTGAAAATCCTTCAAGTGGGAAGACTTGAAGGTAGTGGACTAGGCTGGGTGTCGAACCACTATAAATCTCATGTACACTCAATTTATTGGTTTGCTTGCTTATTACTTATTGCTTAAACTTTCAAAAGGCCTATCTTTAATCTCAAGCATCTTTGGCAAACTTTTTTTTGAAGAAATCATCTTTACCAAAGTCATTTCTTTGAAATCCTAAGCTAAAAATTTCGAAACAATCCAAAACAAAAAAGTATATTTTGAAACATATATAGTAGGTTTCGAAACCTACTTAGCAGAAAGGTTTATTTCGAACCATACATCCTTATATTTCGAAACATAGTTCTCTACCATAAATCGGTGTTTAAATTATCGAAAAATTTATACAAATCCCAATTTACTCTTGGGATATATTTGCCATCATTTGGAGCTAACAGATTTCCCTTTTCAATATTTTAATTAAAAAAAAATTCAGTGGTAAAAGAAAATAAAGCAAGCAGAAACATGCAGGAATGAAAAAGAGGAGGAGAGAGAAAGGGATCTATGGCTAGAAAATTAATTAATATGGTATCACAATAGTGTAGGTGTAGAACAAGTCAATAAAACAAGATGAACCCCACTACACAAGGGCATATAAGGCATCACAAACAATAAAACCAAAAAGTGTGTATGTACGTCTAGTTGGGTAGAGTAGAAAGTAGAGATCCAACATTCACGACTTCTACTCTTTTGGCTAGTGAAGGACCACACACATGGACACAGGTGCAAACTGTTATCTTTGAATAATGGCATAAACACAAAAACACATATAGAGGGGTTAAGAAAAAGAAAAGAGGGGGGTGGGGGGGGGGGGGGGGGGTGATAATTAGCCATCTGGGTAAGAAACCACGATTTATCTTGAAGTACTTCAACAAAAGGATAACCTGAATTGCAACCCGAGCAGAAAGTTTGACAAGTCCTTCTTCAGTAAGCTTTTCTCGAATGCCCCTAGTGACAAGTCTAGTAGAATCCCCTGCTTTATATCGTGCCGACAATCCTTCCTCAAAATGCACCTGCGCTACAAGGAAGATAATTAGAAGAAAATTCACACAAGTTCAATTTATAACATGCTGGCAATCCTTTTCTTGTTAAGGGAAGATTTAGTTCTCCTCCAAACAAGAACAATATTAATTTGTCCAATCAATAATTAAAAGATGGGGGATCACCATTCTTGCATATAAAAGATGGGTGACCACCATTCTTGCATATATATATGCATGTTCATTCTTTGTATTTGCATGAATTAGATTTCTTTTCCTAAGTTGTGAGTTTTAATGAAGTGCCATCCACAACATGTTCTCACCAGAAAATGAACTTGCCTGGGCAAACCAGAGGGCTTTTTACTGAAGGATATTTAGTAAAGTTGGCCTAACTAATCATTTGCGAACTGGTTCACAAATTTCCTATTGCTCACTAAAATATGTTACTTTGCCTGTAATATTAATCCTAACAAGCCCCAGGACAGTTCTCAAAAATTAGAACTATAACTCAAAAAACAATTTGGGGGTGTTAGAAAAGACTTAAAAAGAGACACCACTTTTTTCTATCAAGTAAGAAAAACACTGTGTACTGACTTCTGAAAAAATGCTAGTAGATATGACAAAAGACTTTATAGCTTCTCAACTCAGATGCCTACACAAGAAAATTGGGTTCCTGACTCAAAAATGTGCTTACTGAACCCCACTGGTGTGACATTAGGGTAAATATCTGGATTCAGGCTCTGTACATCTCTGAAGCGAGTGCACAGAGGTATTAAGCTCTCCAATAGTGATGGAGGAATATGGTGCACTTTTGGCTGTTGGCACCATAGACCATTGTCAAGCCACTAAGAGCATCTGTCAAGCATTTGCATATCCAAAATACTAATAATAAAAGAATCCATTGTGACCCAAAGATAAGTTAAGAGAAAAGATAGTCCGGCACTTAGATTTTAGTTGTCCCATCAAAGATTGAGGAACAAGTCGTTCAAAAAGCCTAATTCTCTTCTAAAAGAGGTTTCTAAAATTCACTGGGAGATTTCACTGTCATCTCCCAGTGAAATCTCAGCCTTTTTGTTGAGATTCTAAAAGAGGTTTCTCACTGCTATAAAATGATGAACATTGACCTCTACCTCCATTGTCAAGAAGTGGTGTTGACTATCTTCAAGCTTGTCATCTCCCCAGGATATGTTCAGGATTATGTTTAGTCTTAAATTTGTCGTGTTTACTCCTAGGAGTGACTGCTGAAACTGCTATGAACAGAGGAAACTGGAATCTGAGGATCATAACTCATATTGGGTGGCCTTTTAGAGCAATGATTTATTCAAAATGAAGAATTCTAAATGAAATCTAGGTTTAAATTCAGGCAAAGCACATTCCTGCCTACATAAACCCTGAATTGACTTACCTTTGCATTTTCCAAATGCTTTATAGCTTCATCTTGTGAGGAAGAGTTCATGAATAACTGAATACAACAAAGACCAGCAGCCACATGGTCCTTTTTGATCACCTGAATCATCATGCCAGTATTAAATTAATGACCTCGTGAGTAAACAGAATAAGAAGAGTAAAGCTTAGCTGAACAAGAAATAGGTACTTCTGTAAGAACTGCCATAGAGATGTGCATAATAAAGTTCAGAGAGAGAAGATAAAGTGTATCCCTTCATCTAAAGAAGATAAAGAGTATCCCAAACATTTTCAAGGCAGCTAAGGAAAGGTGACAAAAAAATAGTAAAAGCAATAAAATGAGTGACCTCATCAGAAAACATCTTATTAGCTACCCAGTCATAAGTGCCAAAAAAAAAAAGGGCATCATAATAGCACAACCAATGCTTGCAAAATAGAAGAGAAGACATTGAAATCAAGCTACACCAGTACTGCATGTGGTAAGGCAGCTTAATACATCAGGTTTCAAGGATTTAATAGATCAAGCTTAGATGTCATAGATACTCTCTCTCTCTGGATGATTGATACAAGAAAAGGGCCATTAGATTTTTGCCATCTGATGCCTTTGACACTAAAATGATGCATCAAGGTTTGAAGGTCAAAGGAAATAATACAATATAAGAATTGAGGATTACGTCCTCAGAAAGGAATAAAATATTTTGGCTCATAGTTTTCACCACAGGAATATAGTATGTCATTGCATGAAAAGACAGCTTAGAGCATTCTTTCAAATCCTCTGAAATGAAAACTACTGCTATTGTGCCGGGAAACTAATTGTAACCTAACTGAGGAGGATTCCAGGAGTTAGCTAGCTTGTAATTCTGAGATGTACCTTGCTTCTTAATAGTTTTGTGATCTTTGTGTAAATTCTACCCTTCATATGCTTTTCTTTGTATATATTGTTATCATTGGGGTAAAAAAATAAAAAGGTATCTTCTACCAGACCACCCACCAAGAATGAAAAGTACTTAATTTGTAAGGTGGGAGGTAGATGACATGTAACAACCTACTAAGTTGGTCTGTTTAGCACATTAAGAATTGGAAATTTGCATAGAAAAGAACGAAAAAATGACCTTCCAAGGACAACTGTAATTTAGTCAAACTCTACCAGTCACTTTTCCTGAAATTGATGTTTTCAAACATCACTAATCGGGATCTAGGTGTGACAAACAGAAAACCTTGAAAACTAAATATGAAACTCTGACAGGTAAAGCATGAAGATATGAGTGCTTGTCTCATTCATTTTAATATTGTTTTTTCTAACAATAAGAAAAAAAGCATTCTGTAAAGAAAGAAGAAAGAAAAGAAGAGAAAATAGAGAGAAAATTTTAGGGTAAAAGATTGAATCTCAATGATACAATGAGACTTGTTGAGTTTATATATTACTCAACAGAATCTCTAACAAACTAACTAGCCACAAAAGCAACAGAGAATAAACTCTGCCTACTGCTAGTAGTAAAATACATCACCTTCTTTCCTATCTACCTTATCTTAAACGTGCACAGCATGAAGCAGATCTATCCTTAACTTTCCCCCTCAAATGACAACCAGTTCCTTGTGCTCAGGTATGTCGTTCTGCTTAGTAACTTGGAGCAGGCAGAACCCTTGAGCATCTTCATAGTAAAATGGTGGACGACTCCTGAGTATGTTGAATTGACGGACTTGGCCCTGAGTGTTTTGTTCCAGTAAGGATCTTGGGGTTGGCTGCACCACAGTGAACCTTGGAGATTACAGCTGGTTTCATTCCTCTAGTCCTAGTTTTTACTGGGTACATTCTGTCATTTTTCTAGTGGCTTTATCCTTGGCCTCCTTGTCCTGCGTGCTTGATCCAGAAGATTTTTGGTTGGGTTTTAAAGATCTATTATCGCTCATCTCATCTCCAGTCTTTTGCCTCTCTTTAGATGTGATTAGAGCAGTATTTCTCTTCAGAATTTTTTTAGCTAGTTGTAGCTGTGGTTTGTTGTTTAGTATTTTATTTCATGTTTTCGTTGATCCCACCTCAAATTTGTTGGGATCCAGAGAGTAGTGGTAGTTTCTTGATGTTGTTTTGGTCTAGGGTATGCCCTGGTTTGCTATTGTAGACGCTTTTGGCACTTTTTTCGTGTTTAATACAATACTCATTTATAGGAAAAAAAAAAAAACTTCTTTCAAAACAAACTGAGGAGAAGTCTTCAAACACAATTTTGTACACATAAAAATTGATCACTAGGTAAACCCTTTGTAAAAATATTAGCTGTCTAATGCTCAGAGGGTAGATATCTAATATCTACATCACCATTCTCCACCATTTCTCTGACAAAATGAATGTCTATCTCAATATGGTTAGTTTGAGAATGAAACACAGGATTTTTTCCGATGCTTTTAGCTGCTGTTTTCTCACACCAAAGAACTGGTGAACCAGAGAAAGAATAGCCAAGGTCAGTAAATAATGATTTCAACCATATATCCCTGTAAGACCTTTAGCTAATACTCTGTATTTAGCTTCTCCAACTGATTTGCCACCACAGACTATTTCTTTGAACTCCAAATAAGCAAATTATTACCCAGATAAACACAGTCCATTGGTGGACTTCGTAGAAACTTTACAACCAGGATGATAAGCATATGTAAACACCTCAATAGTGAAAGTGGGTGAAGGAGTAAAGACTACACCCAAACCAATTGTGCCTTTAAGATACCTTAGAAGTCTTTTACAGGCCTGCCAATGTTGTTGTTTTGGAGCTACAAGAAACTGACTAAGCTTGTCATCATAAAAGCAATGTCTAGCCTAGTATAGGTTAGATATTGAAGTGAACCAATCAACTCTCTATATAGGGAAGGATTGAGAAAAAGATCACCTTCATCAGTAAACTGAGTACATACTATAAAAGGTGTTGGACAAGGTTTACAATTTTCCATTCCAGCTTTGTGTAGCAAATCAGTGATGTATTTTGACTGACTAAGATATAAGTCTGTAGAATTACGATAAGCTTCAAAATCCAAGTAGTTGACCAAACCAAGGGTTTGTACAGCAAAAGAGGTATCCAAATCATGAATGAAGGACTAAAGCAGTTTGGGATTTGACCCTATAATTTGGATATCAATTACATACACCAGAACAAACAAAACTTCTTACTGCATTCTTTTGATGAACAAAGAAGCATCAAACACTGCATTGAGAAAACCCCAAGACTTAAGAGCTGCCTTTAATTAAGTATATCAAGCTTTGGGGGCTTGTTTTAGACCATAGAGTGACTTTTTAAGCTTACACACATAAGCAGGACATGTAGGATCTTCAAAACTCTCAGGTTGTGACATATAAACTTCCTTTGTCAAATCTCCATTATTAACATCAATTTGTTGGGTGTCCTAACCAAAAGTGACTGCTAAAGAAATAAGGACTCTAATAGTTGGAGCCTTAATAACCAGACTAAAAGTTTCAAAGTCTATACCAAGGGTTTGATGGAAACCCTTAGCCACCAACCGAGCCTTATACTTCAAAACAGTTCCATCAGGGTTATATTTATCTTAAATACCCATTTACAGCCAATCAAATTCATGTCAGATCATTATTCTGTAAGGCAGCAAACTCTTCTTGCATAGCCTTCAGCCACCTAGGGTCTGATAAAGCAGCTTTAACTGAACAGGGTTCTAGTTCATTCACTAAGGTAATTGGTGACAAAAATGAAGGTTGAGGAACAAAAGTAGATAAGAGTTTCTTGCTTTTTGAATGGGTAACCATAGGATGAACAGAATGAGTTGGTCTAGGATGATGAGTAGGCTGAGATTGTACTGTAGGTTGAGATGAAGAAGGAAATATACTCTGTGGCTGCTAAGGAGAGGTAAAAACATCTTGATGAGAAGGAAAAGTATCAGGAGACTGTGCTACAGATGAATAAGGAGGAGAAAAAGACTGAAGGCAAGAAATAGGCAAACTAGAAACAGAAACAAAAACAGTAGAAACAGGAGAAGGGGAAAATAGAACTTTATAGGGAAAATCAGACACATTAAAAAGAACGTGTCTAGAAAAATAAACTTTCCCTAAAGGATGTAGACACTTATACCCAGCATGTATAGGACTATATCCAATGAAAACACACTTAAAAGATTGAAAATTAAACTTATGACGATTATAAGGTCTTAGTTAAGGAAAGCAAGCACAGCCAAAGGGCTGCAGAGAAGAAAAATCTGGTTTCTTATGATAAAGTAGCTCAAAAGGAAACAAAAACCATAGAGTTGGAGGTAATAGGTTGCTAAGAAAAACTGCAGTCTAAAATGCTTCCACCCAAAATTTTAAGGGCATATAGCAAGTAAGGTTAGACCATTTCAGTAGTGTTTGCTTTCTCTCTGCAACAACATTTTATTGATGAGTATGAGGTCAAGAAAGCTTAGGTTGAATACCATGCTGCTGAAAATAAGGAAGAAACACCTTAAATTCACCACCATCATCAGACTCGAAGGATTTGAGTTTAGTGTTATACTGCAGTTCAGCAAGTTTATGGAATCTAATAAAGGCAGCAAGAGCATCAGATTTTAATGTTAAAGGATATATCAAGGTATATCTGGTATTAGTATCAACAAAGATAATAAAGCATCTATATGTTTCAGTAGAGAGATGAGGAGCTGGTCCCCAGAGATCAGAATAGACAAGCTCAAGAGACTGTTTGGCTTTAATTTCACAATCATTAAAAGGAAACTGATGTGATTTGCCAAACTTACAAGAATCACAAAAAGAAAGAGATGAGCGTGAACAAGAAAAATTAATTTTGTTCAATATTATCCAAAGTACCATTCATTTTGTTCAATATCATCCAAAGCACCAAAAAACTTGGATGACCAAGCTTTGTGAGTGAGATATCACATACAGTTTTGTTTGGGCCTGTACTAGCAGTAAAAGATCTAGTACTACAAGTCTTTAAGCCAGACCTCAACTGTGTAGAAAGAGGCTGTGAGTCTGAATACAATTGTGAAAACAAAGAAGAGCCTTCAGTAGTAGAAACTGAAGTTGAGGTTGAATAATAAACTGGAACAGAACATGAAAAATACGATGAAGAACAGAACACGAAAAATATGATGAATTTCTAGAAGAGGCAGGTGCAGGTGCCAGTTGATAAAGTCCATTTCTAAGCTGGCCTTGGAGTAGCACATTTCCTGTTTCCTTGTCCTTTTTCAAACAAGAATCAACATGAAACTCAGCAACAACATTATTTTCTTTTGTAAGTTTAGAAACACTAATTAAGTCCTTAGTCATTGCTGGAACATACAGAGCATTTGGTAAAGAAAGAGTAGAAAGAGGTCTAGTTTTTATTGGTAAATGACTGAAACCGATATGCTTGATAGGTAGCTTCTTACCATTTCCAACTGCAACTTTTTCAGTGCCTTGATACTGAGAATAGAGAGTTAGATTGTTGAGATTTGAGGTGATATGATTTGTTGCTCCAGAGTCAACAAACCATGATGACTCATTTAGGGTTTCAGGAGAGGCAAATTAGGCTTCAGGTGTGTTAGAAAATTGTGAACATTGAACTGAACCTATCTCAGGTAAAGATACTTCAGTCAGACCACTAGCAGCTGCTAACTAAGCTTTCTGATCAATCTGAACGACAGATTTATCAGAACCAGTAAAATTTGGATGTTGAAAATTTCTATCAAACTGATTGAAAACATCTATCAGCAAAATGACCTGGTTTACCACACAACTGACAATAAAATTTTCTCGAGCCAAATCAACCTCTTCCTCTACTCCTCTATTGTTAAATCCACCTCTTGTATTATTATTTCCATTTTGTGACAAATTAGAAGCAACATTAACTGAAATATTTCCATCGAAGGAATTAACCAAATTCTGTATACTTAATCTCTGTTCATGCATAATTAGCAGATATTGAACTTTTTCAAGATTTATCTAATCCATTTGATGTGTGATGAGAGAGACAACAGTCTCATGATCAGAATCTAAACCACTAATAAAAGCCAGAAGCAGATCTTTATCAGATATAGGCTCACCAATTACAATACGAGCATGTCCAATTGTCTTAATCTTCAAAATATACTCATTTACTATCATAGAACCTTTCTTAGTTGACCTAAGTTATTGTTTTAGCTGAAAAGACTTCGCTATAGTCTGACGTGAGCATAAAATTTCAAGAACTTACCATAGTTCTGATGAAGACTCACAATGTATATCTAGAGCTAGCACTTCTTTGCTGATTGTTGAAAACAACCAGCCTAAAAGTAATTGATTTGACCTAAGCCATGCAAGATATTCTTCATTAACTTTCTATCAATCCAGATTACCAGGATCTGAATCTGGAACATACTTCGGAGGAGATTCTCCAATTTTGCGATGAATTGAATTAGGTTAAAAGCTCTAACTGTGGCAATAAGTTGAGCCTTCCAAAAGAAATAGTCATGTGTCTCCAATTTTATTGGATTATAGTTCAATGCTTTAGCAATTGAGGAAAAATCAAATTGTGACTATGAAACAATGGAATTTGAGTGAAGATTTTGAGATGTTGAACTCACGGATTGGTCCTGGTTTCTCACCATTGATGTTGATCTTTGGCTCTAATACCATGTAAAGAAAGAAGAAGAAGAGAAAATAGAGAGAAAATTTTAGGAAAAAAGACTGAATCTCAACGATACAACAAGACTTGTTGAGTTTATATATTAGTCAACAGAATCTCTAACAAACTAACTCCCCACATAAGCAACTGAGAATAAACTCTGTCTACTGGTAATAGTAAAATACATCATCTTCTTTCCTATCCACCTTCTCTAATACATGCACAGAATGAAGCAGATCTATCCTTAACACATTCTCTAAAAGACCCGACCTCCAGAAATTTCAGACAAGAGAACCTTAGATAGTAATAAATGGCCATCTTCTTCTTTCCTCTCCACCTTCTCTTATACGTTCACAGTATGAAGCAGATCTATCCTTTAACACATTCTCTAAAAGACCGAATTCCAGAAATTTCAGACAAGAGAACCTTAGATAGTAATAAATGGCTGGAAAACATTGACCATCAACTTTGATTGCTACTCAAAATCAAATTTGACTAATAGAATGCCACAGGTAAAGGAAAACCAGGGAACTAAATACCAAAAACAAATACAGAAGACAATGACAAGAAAACATGGAAATGATACTTCAAAAATATTGCATTTACAATAAGGTACTTGAAAACCAATATGGTTCTATGCCCAGTAAGTTAACATTGGAAGCTATCTATTTACTGAGACACTTAACAGGAAGGTCCAGGGATAAACAAAAAGATATGCATATGTTATTTATAAACTTTAGTGGGATAAAGGCTGGATATGTTGTTGTTGTTATTTATAAACTTGGAAAAAGCCTATGTTGTTCTTCTTAGAGAAGTCTTGTGGAGTGTTGGAAAACAAAGGAGTTTAGATTGCTTATATACAAGCTATTAAGAACAATTATCGTCAAACAGTAATGTGTGAAAAGACTTGTGTAAGAGATACCAAAGCTTCCAAATTTCAACTAGATTTGATCAAGGATCTGCTTTGAGCCCATACTTCTTTGTCTTGTGATGGATGCACTCACAAAGCACATCTAAGAATAAGTGCCTTCTTGTATGTTATTTGTAGACAATATTGTCTTGATGGATGAGAACAAAAAAGCAAGTTATCCCCCCAAAAAACAGTGCATATAATGATATTGAGAAACTTGGAGATCAAGTTATCCCCCCAAAGGTAATTTCTATGTCTTAGAATTAATTGTTCAGAAATAAAGGGAGATGACCATTTGGTCTAGTACTATCCATCAGAGATATTTTATTGTTACTGTTTAGAAAAGTACAAGGAAGGTGAGACTTAGTAGCAATAATAAGGTTGCTTCTTTGTGACCGAAGGTCATGGTTTTGATTTAGATTTATAGAAATAGCCTCTTTGGGATTACCGCCCTCGCGTCCCTCGCTGCTTGTGCCCTCGATTTTGATAGAAGAGGTAAATTGCAAGCGGGTCTTTGGCCTTGCCTAGGCCGAGTATCAAACTACCTACTAGTACTAATCACAGCGTATCACTTGTCCGCCACTTGACCTATGCCCTAGGAGCGAAATAGCCTCTTTGCATACAGAGAGAGAGGTTATGTATAAATACGACTCTCCCCCTATCCCCCTACCCTTGAAAAGTGAGGAGCTATGTGCACTAGGGATGCCCTTTAGTTAGAAATCTACAGGAAAGTAAGTAATTCCCCAAATGAGAACACTGAAGATACAATTAAGAATGTCCCCCCAAAAATTTCTCTACACAACCACCAAATGAATAGTCTGTGCATATGTGTGTGTGTGAGAGAGAGAGAGAGAAGAGAGAGCCATGGTGAGACTGAGATTCCAATTTAGTACCTGAAATCGGTATAAATAATTGAAATGCTTATGTGATTCACAATAGAGACAAATACGGGCAAGTGCTGCAACTGTATATTGGTTAACTACATCTTCTGGTGCTGCAGTTGACATTCTTGTTGATAGTACTTCTTCCAAGATAGGCACAGCACTATGAGCAATACACAAATCAAACAAATCATCAACGGTCCCATAATCGGTTGCTAGTGGATCTGGTCTTTGAGGGGAAGAAGAAGAAGTAACCACACCCATGCTTGATGGTTGGGGAGGTGGGGGAACAGCATTTGGCGGAAATAATAGAAGACAAGCATCCTTGTAGTGACCATGCCTAAACATAAAACCAAGCAAATGCTGGCGTGCATACTGCAATGAAGAATACATAACATCAGAGACTGCTATGAAAAAAATACTACAAATATTTTTATCAACTGCTGCAAAGAACAGAAAATGAAATAAAATAAAATAAAATTTACATCAAACTCTTAAGGCAGCCAGCACAATGCGAAAAGGACAAAAAACGCACAGCGTCAAACACTGGTGATTAGAAAATCCCCTGAGAATGTTCTATAATCATTAAACTTGATAGAATTTGAGCAGGAAAAACCGTGAATATTATTTCAAGAATAAGACTCAATATATACAGCCTTTGGAGAGTCAACAAACCACTTCCTTGGAAAATAGGACACTAACTTAACTACCTAATCTGAAACAAGGATAAGAGGATAGAGATAATAGACTAAGTCTACTAATGAATCAGCTTTGACCATAACCTCCTATTCAAAGATAAGACAAGAAAAAAAAAGAACCAGATAAAACAAAATAAACAGCTTATCTCTCGATAAAACTCTCTGTAGCAACTATATGGTTCAACTATATGGTTGCCGGCAAGGTGGCTGTAGCAGGATGAGGGCTAAAGAAGTTGTAGATACCAACATCTTTGGCAGAAACAGTGATTTCGAGGGAGAGCAATAAACAATTTTAAGAAGATGAGGTGATAATACATGAGCATCTTTACCTAATAGGTTTCTGTTTTGGCTTACACAAATAACCTCACTAATCCTCTGACTGAGATTTTGTAAAACAGTCTCAACTTTGTTGAAGGTTTCACTGATTTTGTGTACTTCACCCCCCTCCCCAAAGCATGTTTTATTAATTTACTCATTAAAACTGAAAGATGGATAAAAAAAATTTCTTTTAACTTACAGTTGAGAGTACTTTGATAATATGATTGACCCCAAACACATCACTCGTAGAAGCTCGCTGTTAGGACCCTAGGATGTATAATAGCTTACAGTAGGGTTGAGTGTAGGATGTATAATAGCTTAATGTAGGGTTGAGTGTAGCAGATTATCCCTCAGGAGGAGTAGTTAATCATGTTAAGTTGTTAGTGGTAGTTATTTTGCTTCTTGTTTTTTCTGTTAAGCTGTTGAAGTAGCTATATAAAGCTACTAGGGCTGTTGTATATGAATATCCAGAAATATACCAATTCAATCTACTCAATTTCTCTCTCCAAACTCTCTCCCACTCGTATCTGTCTCTTTCTCTCCCTCAACTCCTCTTCCTCTCTTTCTTCCTTCTGATTCTTCCTTATTCTCCCTCTCGATCTCCCTGTTCCTTCTGCGTCTTTCTGTTTTCCCCTCTCTTTCTTTAATTCTGCCCTAATTCTCTGCTGAAACCCTAGGAAAACCCTATCATGACACTTGCTGAAACTAAAATAGGAAAATATAAGTATGCTCAGAGCCAGACAACTGAGTTAATACACATACAGGTCAATGAGTGTTACACCTATGTTTGATTTTGAATACTATCAAAACTATTGAACAAAAAAATCTTGCTGTAAGTTCTTTCAAAACAAATGAAAAATTTGTTTTAAGTTCATGACTTAAAATGGTTTTTGAAAATTCTTCATAGTTTGCAATACAGGACACAGTTTTGAACTACCCTGTTTTGCACACTCTCAGTTGTTTTCTTCTGCAAATAAGTTTTTTGAAACATTTTCCAAATGTTCCAAAACATTTAATGCCATATTTCAAAATTTTCTAAATACCTTTCAAAACATTAGTCTAAACCAAACAAATTCACTCTCAGTTTCTCTTCATTGTAAACACGACTTTCAAAACATTTATCAAAAGTTTTGAAACATTTGTTCTGGAAATTTAAAAGTTACAAAACATTATAGAAAGTTCTCAAACCTTTTTAAACACCATATCTAACAGTTATATGCTTGATTTAAGTAGAAATTGCTCAACCTTCCATTGTGACACCTATAATCTCAAGTGGCAATCCCAAGGCCTATAAAGAGACAACCTAGAAGAAGGAAAAAAACCTACCCAATTGCACACAGATTCAAGAAACTTTCACAAGCTTTCAAGAACTTCGACTTTCACTGATAGCTTTCTTGTTGTTATCATTGCTAATTTTCGTATTCAATCTGACCGACAAAGTAGTTTATGATTGAGATGATTCAATTACAGGTCTGACCTATTGAGAGGTCACTTGTTCTAGTTCGATACATTGTTCGGAGATGCATCAAAATTAATTTTACTATTGTAAAGGTTTTGTGGTGAACCTTTGGAAACCACTGGTTGTCAGCCTAAAAACCTCTGATTTGTGATAGAAAATCTCTAGAGGTTAGCAAGAGAAGTTGACATAGGATTGGGTATAGCTGAACCACTATAAATCTCTTGTGTGCTGCATTTTGTAGTTACAGTTTACTTTATTTCTGCTCAACTCTTAAAATATAACTTGAAATGGAAATTTTAAAAACACCTGTCAAAATGTGATTCTGACAAGAGAGAGTTCTCTCGCAATTCAGTGAGAATTGCGCGGGAATTGGTAGATTAGAAGAGAAGAAAGAATTGAGGGAGAGAAATAGAGAGAAAGAGAGAGAGAGATCGAGAAGATGAGAGGGAAATTGAATCAATTGAATTCCCAAAAGATACCTCTCCTAGTGGCGAAGGTTGGTTATATACTTACAAAGCCTTGTCGCCAATATTTGGATTACATTTGAATTGAATCCATGTGCTGTAACTGCCTATCTATTCCTTATTACAATAGTACCCCTTACCCTTCTATCTTAGTAATCTCCTTATTTACATTATAGTCCTGTGACAACACCCAATTCAACCCCCCTTTTGGTTTTTCTTGCCATCTAACTATAACCATGAGGGTGCACAAATGAAAACAGAACTCAGAACCCAACTCCAGAATTCATAGCACATTAGATTCGGAAAAGCTCTTACTTCTTGTAAATAATTGACGCATTCAGTGTATCTAACACTGTCCAGATTGCTTTTGGGTCCATCTTCAAAATCTGAACTATGCAAGGGATTATCGCTGGCAGATTCTTGAGATCGCCTGGACCTCTCTGATCGTGGAAATGTTGATGGCATGTAAAGAACATTGAGATATGAATCAGCAGAAAGAGAATCATCCAAAATTGCGGGTGCACTTTTAGCCAAATGCTTATACCTGCAGAATATGATTAAAAATGAAAGAACATATGCAAGTGTAAGCTGTGTGCGGCTCAAAGGATTAATCCCACTATAAAGGCTCTGGTGCAAAATTCTAAACGTATGAGTAGTTACCATTATCTTTTCCTTTACACAAGAAAGAACAAAAAGGATAGGATCTATGCAAATTCCAAATAATACAACAACAACTACAATCCCAAGCCTTAATCCCATTAGCTGTGGTTAGCTACATGAATTATAGATTTCCAGCCATCTCGATCATGCAAATTCCAAAGAAAATAATATAAAATAAATTATCTATCATAGACAAAGGACATTATGACATTTAAAAAGCTTGATAGAAATTATTCAAAAATGGTTATAAAGCCTTAGCTCTCTAAACTTTAACGAATGTTGCATTAATTGTCAAAGAGGTAATCAGCATGGTGTAATTGTCCTACCATGGATATGACAGGTTCAAAGACTAGTTGTAAAACCCATCAGTGTGTACAACATTAAGAAGTAGCAACATTATCACTATACCATCATCCTACTCTGATGAGGAACTAGGAAACATTTTAGCATACTTGACCATTTTTTTTTCAATATTTAACTGAACATAATATCTTGATGAGCATCAAATCTTTGATGAAAATACATTTCCCACTAGGTCTGAAGCCAATCAAAATAACCAGTAACATGTAAGCCCAGAGACAACCTTGTCTGAGTTTTAGTATGATGATGTTTATACATATACACAGCCCAAAGCCCATTTTGAGCCCGTTATCTCACCTATATATATAGAACATTTCTGTATGTATTTGGTATTTAGAGAGAGTTAAGGGATAAATCATTGTACTAAAAAATAATTCCATCTTAGTGGATTCGAGATTCTCCATCCTGTGGACATAAGCTTATGCTAAACCACGTAAATCTCTCATGTTCTTATTCTTCTCTTCGATTCATACACATATATACATATATATACGTATATACATAGAGAATTTTGGATTAAAATCATGACATATACGCATGCAGATACATGGTTTGTGGGCTGGTCAGAGCTGAGGATCACTCAAGAGTAGTGAGAAAAGAGCCAAAACATCCATAGAAGGACAGACAGAAGTATTGCTCCATTGAATGAGAGGCATGTTCATTCATGGAGGTAAATGGCCACTAGACTAGTTAATAGAGGTCAAACCACGGAGGCTAGTCCTCTCACATGCCAAGGACCTCTTGGCAGCAGGCATGATGGCAAATTCTAGATCATCTACCACCCATCCACGGGATAAATTCAACTAGTAGAGGCAGTACCAGTATCAAATGTGTCCTCTGACAGTTGCCTCCAAATGGAGAGACTCAAAACTATCAGAGCTTAGCTCCCTCAAGAGAGCATGAGATGAGTTATCTTGACAAACCCCTACCTCTAGCCACCAAGCCGTAACACCCTAGTGGTCCCTTGGGCTTTGTCCCAGACCCATGGAGGTGTCGGAGAACTGGCAGTGAGAATTGTTGGGGCATGATGGCTTGATGTGTAGGTGCCAACGCACAGAAAATTGCTTAGACCCAGAGTGTTCCCATCAGATTTGGAACATTGGAGCATTCCCATGGCAATATGGCATGGGGTTCTTAGGGGGGCACGGAGAGCTCCTATGGTCATTAAAGTGCCTCCGGCATATCATGCACCTAAGATATGTGGGTATGTGTATGGAGGAAATATATGCTGAAACATGCACTTCATCTTACATGGAACGAATAGCTGAAACATCAACCGGTGGGCTTCCTTCTATTGCATTGATGATCTCCAGAATGACAGATGCAGAATCACCTTTATGTAATTGAAGAGCTTGCCTAGACAATGTGAGCAATGCGGTTATCAGTAAACAAGCACATTCCCTACTCTAGACAAATAAAAAGTAAGAAGTACTCATCTATTGTCCAGTAGAAATTGAGTACAAACATAAATAAAGCATACTTAAATTTAACACGAGCTTGTGCATAGTGCTCCATTCGTATCAATGCATGCCCCCATGCATTCCACACGGGAAAAACATCAATCTGAGGTAAGTTCAACATAGAAAATCATTATCATAATGTGGGAACACAGAATAATCAAATACTTGACTGTCAGCAACAGTACATACTTTACACTTCTTGCAAGTATACACTGCCATGCTGTACCGTTCATCTAGAATCAACCGATCACGAAGATGTGCAGATGACTCCTGATCGGCTATATCATCAAGAGAAGCAGCAATTCCCGATCCTAGGAGGCTTTGCAGCAATTCAGCACGCCCCAGCCAAATGTCAGCTTGTGATAGAACTTCTGATAGCTCGTCAGTGAATTGACTACCCACACTAGAGCTTCCAGCATCAGAAGATGCATCATCAACATCTCTACCTCTTTCAAAATTACTTGACAAGTCACTAACACCTGCAAGCTTTCTCAACTGGGATTTAGCAAAAAGCAACCCCTGTGCAAACAGAACTAGAAGTGTTATTGCCATATCCCACATGTAAAAACATGAAACAAGAACCCCTATTCACTGATTATTATTGGATACGCAATATAAACCACAGGAAAGAAAATGGAAAAATAAAGAGAAAATTGAGTGCAACCTGCACAAATGTTTCCGTGGCATGATAAGCATTACCAATCTTTTCCATTGATGCATTCTCAGGCAATTGTTTGGAGCTCAATACATTTCTCATCTGATTAATGCACAATTCCAGAGCACCTTTGGCATACACCAACTCCTCAGAACACAACGAAAGTAAAGCCTAGAAACACAAGACACGAGCCTTCAGCATAATTATAATGGCAAAGATAAAAGGTAGTTATATATATGTGTGTGTGTGTGTGTGTGTGTGTCTAACATCCATAAACTGCAACTAGAAGCTCAACCATTGACAAACAAGCTAATTATAAAATGTAAGAGACTGGAAAAAACTGTAGGTATAACACAACCATTGCTGTAAAAGATATTTTCATGCCAGGTAGACCAGTATTTCTAAAATGGACAAACTAAAACTGTCAGCTTAACCATCGCAAACAGACTACTAATCAAATGTAAGAGACTGGCCATTAGCCCAAAAAAAACATGTAATAGACTGGCAAAAAACTGCAAGTATAGCAGAAACACCATGGTTGTGAATAATTTAGTTATCATATCAACTTTGATTTAATTACCTTGGATTTCTGATCAAAGACAGAAGTGGTAACAGTATGTAAGCCAGATGAACCATTTACAACATATCAACATGAAATTATGGCTCACAATGCAATTATACCTTAAAGAGAATAATATCCGGGGCACTTTCGTATCGATGAGAAGAACGGACTGCATCATCCTTCTTCAAATCACCTGTAAGCATCCACTCCTCAGCAATTGAGACAGAAGGAAGCCGCTCCTGTCCATCTGCAGCGTATGATGAAACAGGATCCTCCTGAATACCTGCCATTGCCTCCCATGCAACTTTTTCAGATGGTGCTAACCCAGAGCTCTTTCTTTTCCTGTATGTATCCCTTGGAGCAGGTTTATCACCAGCACCACGTGGAGTCCAGGAAAAAGCTCTGCGAGCCTCTTTTTGCAAGGTGCTCAAACTGTTAGTAAAAGATGACCTTGTAGAAGTGTTTGTTCTTGTCTTCTGCCTTGCTCTTGGACCTGAAATTGATATGCGAGGCTCTCTGGAAGGAGAACTCATAGTGACAGCAATAGCTTTGGCAGCATATGTAAGAATTAAGCCCGTGTCTCTCAATGATGGAAATTCTTTAACAATCTGGAAGAACATATTTTCCAGTAATTAGTGAGAAATACAAAAAGGGAAATAATCTCCCATCTTTACTTGCTGGAACATGCACTGAAAAAGTTCCTAAAGAGAGAAATGTACCAGAGAAGCAGATTGCAGTTCTTTTCTCATTAGCAGAACCTCCAAAATCAAATGAGGATGCTCATGCAGGGAAGAACACTTCTGCTGCCATGGCAATGGCAGTGCTGCCAAAACACGGAGACCCAAAGCCCATGAGTTAAGCCGAGAAACTTCAACATCTGACAAATTACCATCTCTTCTCTTCAGGAAGAAGTGGACCTTCACAAAGAACAAAACATAGCTTTAATTAATGAACAAAGAGTTATGGAATTCATAGCAACATTTTCTTATAGCTC
Source organism: Diospyros lotus (assembly GCF_014633365.1). NCBI lineage: Eukaryota > Viridiplantae > Streptophyta > Magnoliopsida > Ericales > Ebenaceae > Diospyros > Diospyros lotus. The sequence continues at coordinate 30,005,375 of NC_068348.1, read as the reverse complement.
TTAATCATAAAAGGAAACTGAGGAAGATAATTCTTATAAAATGAAACTATGACCGACAAGAAGTTGTTTTGACCGCAGATTGGGTAACAGTTGCATGGCCCCCTTCACGACTGGGAGAGCATCATCAGTGTCACGTAGTGAAGAAAGAAAACGTGAAGCTTCTGCAGGACCTCCACCATTTAGAGGGTCTGCAGTGAGAAGCTTGACGAGTTGACGTCCTTGAAGTTCTCTCTGTAAATCAATGGATAATGCTGCACTTTCAGCCACCTCCAATGCAGCTGAAACAGCTCCTTTCCCAGCTAATCGAAGGGCAAGACCCTCAGGATCTTCCTTGCATTCTGCTTCAACCTGACAATTCCATGAAAAAAATGGAAAAAGGAAGTACAATAAGAGCTTAAATACAAACAAGTTACTCCACAAACTGATAGTTCAAGAAGACAAGTATATTTTATTAGGAATGCCTTGATAGAAGACGCAATATGCTCTAGGTTTTAGAAAGTAAGGATAGTCGATATAATTTCAAAGAGGTAATGGGTATTTTATGCCCATAAAACATTAAGGGTGGTCAATGTTATTACCCTCTCTGTTCGTACCAACTCAAGTCTTAAAAAGAAATAAAATTTTCACCTCTTGCCAGCTTCTATTATGGTCATCTGCACATAGAATATGTTTGTATCTCAAGAGAGCTTGTCTCATCTGAATGACCTGATAGCCAGAGTAGATGCAGTTAAACATAACCAACAAGCCCAGAAAATGCAACCATCTGAAAGTAAAAGCACATATTATTATCCCATCAAGGTCCAGAATTGAGACAATGAATTCCTTCATCAGTGCAGAACCCAAAATAATGTTATGAACTATACCATCACGTACCTCATTCTTAACTGGATCACTTTCAGGCAAGTGGCAGCTGCACATAGTGATAACATCTAGAGCAGCATCTAGGTCCCATCTATTCAAATATCTGGAATGGAATTTAACAATATCGGCTGATTGTCTATCAGAGCAACAGCACTCAAAGACATATTACAAGCACGAAGTACAGAGAACAGGTTTTTCTGCATCAGTTTTGATGGATCTAAAGTATAAAATCTTCACTCATCAAAATCTCTTAAAAGATTCATGTTATAAATATAGGATATTACCTCCCAAAATGTATAGATGCAAGATAAAGGCACATGTTAAAAGAGTAAACAGCACCATCCTACCCATAATGAGTACTGCATTGAGAAATGCCAAAGAATCTCATCAAATTTTAAAATTAACAAAGATAACCTAGGCTTCTTCTTACCTGAGTGCAAGTCTAGCTGCCAGGTGTTTATCCTTCAATCTCAGACAATACTGCCAACTATTGCTACACATGCTATGGGCTGCATAACCTTGAGACTGTCCAGAGGCTGAATTACTTGCCTCCCCATATTCAATGAGGAGCTGAAGTAACTGATCTGATGCTCCATTACGCAAACAGCGATCAGAAAGAGCAAGGGCATCCATCAGTTTTCCTTCATCAATTAATCTGTTCATATAAAAGCAAATAAGTAGGCCTATTTTCGGCAACATAGTTGAGAAGAACAGCTTTTACAGGATCTTACACTTATGAACAAAAAACCAAAGATAGAACACATAGAAAGTTAAAAAGAAAGGAACATAGGAAAGAAAAGGATGAAATGGCAAACAGATAGAATTAACAAAATCAGGCAGCAAATGAGGTCACAGAAGTTATGAAGTCCAATGCAACCATTCACCAGGTTCATTCCGATGCAAAATCATAAAGTCAGTGACTTAAATTTAACAAGATATGTCAGGAAGAACACTGTTCCAACGCTGAGCTGTCTCACCTCTTACCTCCTGTTCTCATGTCCACTCCATGACTTTTTTCTTTCTATGAAGTTGGGTGATCAAGACTCCAAAATCAAATGCAAAAGCAGGCTTCCAGCTTCTTGTCTTCCATAAATGTAGTAGTTGAATAAGACTCTTTCAATTATTTTACCTACCTAGCAATTTCCTATGGTTTAGTGCCCATTGAGAATACCTAAAAGCTTTTAGCATCAAGAGTAAAGCTCAAAGAAGGCAGCTAGAAACATTATATTTTGCTTTCTCTTTTCTTTTTGATAGATAACATACTGAGTCTATTTGTAGGTAGAAGACCACCAACTGACAGTATCACCATAGAAAACTCTCCCTCTGCTTGATAACAGCCTAAACTGCTGGGGTGTCTCTTGAGGGGCACAACTACATCCCTACAATACATATGCCAATTGACTCTAGAAATGGCCTAATAAATCATACAGTAACATTCAGGCAAGTTTCTCTTATCATGCTGTATAAACTCCCCACCCCCCCCAAAAAAAAAAAAAAAATTATATATAGACATATATCAGAAGACCAAGTTCTAAGCCATTTGTTGTGCAATAGTTCAATGACTTCTTCCTTGGAATTTAGTAACTTAAATTTTATTTTGTCAATTCTACGAAACAGATACAATCAATTCTAATTTCCACATAGGAACAGAAGTCACACTGGTTTTCCACCAAATCAGTAGAAAAGCTTCCACTTTTCAAGTGACCTAAACAAAACACTAGTCAGATAGCAGAACATAGAAAAATACACCAAAATACAGCTCGAATTTACCAAACTGTTGAAACTAAGTTGGAATTCTTCTTGAATGTTTGTACAATACAACAACAACGATCGCAAGCCTTATCCCACTATGTGGGGCATAATGTTTGTACAATTTTTTACAAAAAGTATATTTTAGGGTTGACTGCATTAGTAAATATAACTACTAAGTTAAAAATAAAACTTATATTGTAGGAAAATGATTTTCAGAATCCTTTACACTTATATTTAATAAAACTCAGTTATTTGACAATACTTCAATAGCAACTCTTCTCATTTTTTCCCTCTATGTAAATCTCAAAATGTTCTCAAGATATATTTCCATTTATTCTTCCAACCAATTTCTTTGTATTTTCAAAATCTTCTTGTTGAGATATCACTAACAGAATCCCTGTTGGCACTTCTCAAGTGTCCAGTAAATGTTTCTATCCCTGTCCTAACGAAAACAACTCAAACAACCAAAATTCTTTTCTGTAATTCCAGTGAGTCCATTTGCAGGGAACAAAAAGCCTATGTATGCATTGGACAGTGACTAGTCATAAAAGTAAATAAAGAAAGAGAAAGAAATGAGCATGATCATGCAGCTGACAAAACAAAAAAGAGCAACAAATCCTAAGATAAATGTTTCTATAATGAGATGACATATATATATATATATATATAGAGAGAGAGAGAGGGGGGGGGGGGATTATCAACAAATGATTGAAACACTATTCCGTAGGAAACTATTAAAACTATTGAAACATTATACTTCCATGGTTTTATTTATTTATTTATTTATTTTTGTGTGTGTGTGTGTGGGGGGGGGGGGGGGGGGGGGTTTGTTGAAACCTAGAAAAACTTTATTACCGATCAACCGCTCTTTCATAAGGCCCCTCATTCTCCCAATCAAAAGAAAGAAAAGTCCTGGTATCAAGTTCAGGAAATTCAGATTTTGGGGACTCCTGCCAAGTGTCAGATGGTGCATTGATTGGACTCTTGGGGTCTGGCAAAGTTTTCGGTACATTAGTGCCAACAGTGTTATCATCAACTTCGGTGTCAGTATCACTATCATGCTCACGGTATCGCTTGATAGCCATTTTTGGCTCAGACTTAACCATACTATGGTCAATTTCATGTTCAGCTGTTACAGCAAACTCTGAAACTCGGTGGAGGTTTGTTTGCATTTGTATCCAGCGGTTCAAAGTTGGAAACCTGCTGAACAAATGAAAAGTAAATTGGATAACAGTAAAGCAAACCAGATGAAGTAATGTTTCATTTCTCTAACACATCTACAGCGATAATTACCTCTCAGACTGATCAAGAGCGAACTCAAAGAATAACCTGTCATCATCAGGTGTCTGCAGTAATCCATCATTCGAGGAACTAGAAATAGCTGAGCCAGTGCCTGTATATAGAATACCACTACCAAAAAAACAAGCTAAGACAGCCCTCACAGGGGATAGTTTAACAAGATGTTTGACTATATCTAGCTGGAGAGGGTATAGAGGGATTCCAGGTATGGCTGAGGATCGACTGTAAGAGTTAGGCTTAGCATCCCTGGAGGAAGGGGAAAGAACTTTACTTTCTGTGAAACTTTTGCAAGATGCAGGAGTCACTGGAATGCATGCCCAGCCATGTCCAGACCGTGGGGGGTAAACTGGAGGTACACATGCTGAAATTACTTCGTGGACAAAATCAGCAAACATAATTTCTGCCACTTTCCCAGCTGCATCAGTGCTGCCTCGCTCAAAGACTAGACGAGTCAAAAGCTGCAATCCAGATGATAAAACATGAGTATTGTTGTGAACATGTCACAACGAACATGCATAGCTAAATTCTACACATTCACCATTCTTGTTTTTTGTTGTCCAAAAAGGACTTATCTGTAAGGTAGGATATTACTATAATTACAATGGTAATAAAGAGTGGCCCAATGAAAATAAATCCTCCAAATGATTTTGAGACATCAACTGACAAAGTTGAGCAAATATAGCTACATTCTACCCATTCACCATTTTTGTTTTTATAGTCCCACAGAGACTTATATGTAAGGTGGTCTCATGAAAAAAAAAAACCCTCCAAATGATTTTGAGACATCAGTTAACAATGTCACAGGAATTCTGGAGAAGACAAAATCTCTTACCCCAGGTTCTGAACACAATTGTATTGCAATTAAAACATCTGTAAAATCTTCCCAGAACAAGGTGTCCATTTTACAAGTATTTAGTATGGATATGGATGCACATACGAACACCAGATACAATCATTTTCCAAATTAGAAACCAGACGTGGTGGAGATACAGCAAAACAGTAATAGAAAATTCGTTAGTAAAAAAAGATCATAATTAATGCATCACTAAAATTTTAAAATGCTAATCAACATCCACTAAGATGAGGACAGTTGTCACTTTAGCATTAGGGGCCATTTTCAAGTTGTAGAATAGCAAAACAGGCATTCCCAACTCTTTAATTATCAGCGAACAACTTCATCCAAGCCATAATCATTGGAAATGCCACATGGAATGTCCAGCAAGTACTTTGACGCTTCCCGTGAATAGTCATCAATGATCATGTCACAATGCTGTGTCCAAGGCATATATTGACATGTCAAACAAATCTGTATAATGGATATTTGTCCATTACAATGGTACCAATTTAAGAGTATCCCACCTTGTAGGTGTCATCAAATTTTAATTGTTTAAGCTGCATATTCAACCCTACCTCTCATCCATACAGCCCTGAAGCAAATCCACTGGAAGGGACTTTAGCTGCAAAGTGTCAATATCAAGTAAAATGGAAGTGGCTTATGGGAAAGCACTAAAACTGAAGTTACTGAAAATCCAAACTTTTCTTTGAGGACAGAGAATTCAAGAGAAAAAGATGATGGAGATATAAAAAAAAGACTCACTGGGAGTACAATGGTCCATAATGACCCAGTTGAAGTGTACAGAAGGAAGTGGAAGTAAGAAGCAAATTCAAAAGATAATGAGATTTGGGGAAGTTTCAGCCTTCGTACATTGTTAGATGACAATTAAATATTGAAGAACACAAGAGAAGAGGAAACAAGATCCTAGAGTATTTGTTGAGAGAAATAATAATATAAAAGATAAAAATTAACTCTATATCTAACAGCTTAAGCTTTTAAATAAGAAAGTGGTTAGCTATTCAACATGGCATCAGAGTAGGCAAAGGTCATAAGTGGTTATGCTAAGGAAGGCCTACTACATCTTATAAAAATAAATTGAAAAAGCCTTCTTCAGAAGTTTAATTGTCGCATAGCATAAGTTTTTCACATATTATTCTGTAAATCCAAAATGGAAGCTTCCTTTGGACAATTGTATTTTGCCCTTTGGATGTCACCGATTGTATGTATGCTATTGCTACTTATTCCATGCAATTCCAGCATTCTTATGTACTTCTTTGTTTTACATGCACTAGCAGATCCTTTACAGAATATTTCCTGTACCTCGGCTGTAAGTACACATCACAACAGAATTTTCAAGCAATCATAGCAACAGCATATCTTGAATCACATAGTTTAGTTTCAAAAAATTTGCTCTTCAAGCCTCAGCACAGGAAAACTTACATCTTTAGGCCATTCATACACAAGTGAAAAATAGTTGAAATCGTGAGTTGTGTCTGTCCCATCAACTATGTCACCAATTGCAGCAATGTGAAGAATGAACTGGGAAAGATATGTTGTTGGCTTGGCATTTAATGGCCCAAATAATCTCTTTCCCGGATCTTTTACACCATAACTAGCAGACTGCACATTATTATCACCAACTATGGAGTCAGGAGATGTCTGTTTGACAGCTCTTAACCCAAGGCCAAGAACTCCATCCTTATCAAACTTTAAAAGAAGTTTTCTATCTGCATGTGAGCCTTCCCCCCTGACATAATCTCTTTCTGTCTCCTCATCTGCAAAAGCCCTTGCAAGATTATGAAGCTTACCTGTTATCAACATAGAAAAGTGAGTTAAAGCCTCATAAGCACAACTTTGCAACTAAATCAAAGCAGAACAATAATATCAAAATTCCATTAAAAAATATCAGATAAATGTTAAAAAAACAAACCACCCAGTTCCACAAAGCATAAGGTATCACAATTTAGGATATGGCCACAAAATAGTCACCATGTGGTAAAGAAAAATTAAATCAAAGTCCAATCTAAATGAGATATCTAATGGACAATTTGAGGTGCATTGAGAGTGATACATCAGTTTAGATATGAAAAAGAGTTTTGCAGCTTATCTATTGTACTCAATTGACAATTAGGGTTTGGAACTGGTTGGAAGTAGTGCATTGCTGAGAAGGGAGTCTAATTCCTGGTCTTATTCAAAGGAATTGAAGATGAACAAACGTGAACAGGAGACTTCTATTTGGTCACCTGTCAGAAAGTAGAAATAAATAAGAAAAAGAGTGGTTCACAATCAATGAAACTGGAGAAAATCGCAAAATTTTGGAGTTCTAAAGAAGATTAAGATGGAATACACAGAAATCATACTCACAACAGCATGAGATAAGCGATGTCCAAAAATCCTTAAAAATAGACATTAGCAATTTTTTTATGTGCAATTTAAGCTGGAGCCTGAATCATGTAAGAGAGCTCAAACCTTTTAAGAAGTATTTTAATCAACAAGGTCTCTGAATAAATTTTGAAACCATTTGAACATGGGCAGCAGCCATGGGGTATATAGTATGAAATTCTTTATTTTATTTTTATTGTATAGTATGAAATTTTTTATTTTGATATTGATCTATTATGTGAGATAGCCTCCACTAGGCTTATGCTCAACACCCACCCCCCTCCAAACCCTTTCAGGTGAGCAAGAATGATTGGGCTAGATGTAGACTTGGCCAAAGAGATCAAGTGGGGTCAGTTAGAGTAGTTAGTTTTGGTTATTTTCATCATGTGAACATTATGGATTCTGAATCGAATATTGTTTCAGTTTTGGTATTTGTGAACATTGGCTATTTCTTTTGATAACAAATTAGATGAATGTTAGGCACTTAGGCTTTGTGAATCTTAAAGTCTTGGCTTAGGGTACATGATAGGCTACACAACCAATAGGGGGGGGGGGGGGGGGGAGGGTGACACTATCATCTATAAAGCCCTTATATAATACCCTAAGATATGAAATAAGAAAAAAACAAGAGAAGAGTAGGTACCACTTAGAAACTGTCGCTTCCCCTTGTGAGCATCTTCAACCATCTGATGTAGCATAGCAAGAGCACGTTCCTTGTGTCCTTGTCGGTGTAATTCTTTTGATGAAGAAATGATCTCCCCAGACAACATGACTTGAAGAGCTGGAGGTTTGTCCTGATAGGAAAATATTGTTAAACAAATAGTATTATCTTAAAACCAAATCAGCAAATTTCTACACCCCAAGAAACAGAAAAGAAGATCAGTAAGGAAAACTTCCATGGCACACTAAGAGCACATTTTCGGAACAAAATATAAAAGCAACATGATAACAAGAAGCTAACAGGAGATTTAACAAAAAAATTCATATTAGATATTCAGGAACATTTTCATTATCTATTCAACTTTTTCATAACAAATGCATTTATGTTTTAACAAATAAAACTATTAAAATAATTTTTTTTAAGGTTCTCTGTTTTGCAATAGATGGATGGCCAAACTGTCTTAGATGTTTATTGTAACACCCCTAACTTTAAAATAAAAGAATAAGAAAATAGAAAATAAGGAAAAATAGGAGAAAATGTCTGAAAAAAATTCCAAAAAATTGGGAAAAATTCTAGAAATTAAATTGAGGCTCGAGGAGCATGCCAGAGGCTCGAAAATGGGAATTTGGGCATGAGGAGGCAGTTTAGAGGGCAACGCCGGGTGGATGTTTTCTCAATTTCTCCTCCAGATTGATCAATGTAAGGTTTAATATGATTTGCGAGTAAATTTATTTTAGCATGACTTGTATTAGACTGTGGGAGAAGTGTCTAGGCATGGGGCTGTAGATTTGGGCCATGTGAGTCTCGAGATGGGGTCCTAAATGAAATCAGTGGGGCCACCAAAATCCGGATCAGGGTGAGGTGGACAAGCCTGCATGCATGATACACTTCACATTATTCTATAATTGCCATGCATTTTAATTTACTGCAACTCATATTACCCTTACTGAGTCCCCGGGACTCACCCCTATATTTTTCCCATTAACCCAACAAGTGGCTCGGGATTCAAGAAAGGAAAGGCGGTGCTGATAGATGAGTAGTCAGTTGGCAGTGACCATTAACCGTGAGGGTGTGGGTTAACCCCAAATGTTAATAATGTAATATAACTACTGTGTGTTAATTATGAGTGACGATTATGGTTTAACCAGAAGTAAACTGGAAACAAGTTAAGATTCCCACTATGAGTAAACCCAGTAGGTGTATTGAATTAATTCTCCAAGGGCCTAATCAGGTATGGGACTCAGGTGGGTTTTTCGCTGCCTTTGCATTTTACTCCCGAGTTCCCGACCGGTCAAAGGCGGCAAAGCCTGGACCTCACCCAGGGCGCCCAATTATTTTAATACTTTATATTGGCAGGGGCATAGTCATCCTTCGGAGCGGGCCTAGGTTGTAATGTGTGTCATGGTGGCACTTGGTAGTGGGGTCGGGGTGTCACATTTATTCAGAGAATTTCCATTCAAACAATAAAATAATAATAAGTTTAGGGTTTTATAATTCATAACTAAAAAGTCTGAAGTAGGAGGAATAAACAGGTTTCAATCATTTTACTTTTTAATGATGTCATCATATCCTTAACTATTCTCTTCATACTTGCAATAATTGTGCATGTGTAGATGATGGATAAGTGACTCCAAGAGTGTTGAATGTGTATCTTTTTTTCCCTAAAATACTAAGACACGTCTAATGCATGCCCAACATTCACTGAGATTTCCAAGAAGCACCCCCATGAAAGTAAGTTGTTTGAGGAGTGTCAGTATCTTCACATAATGGTTTATTTTAGTCAGATGGTATCTTCAACAAGCCACAGAAAAAAAAAAAAAAAGAGAGAGAGAATGATAAAGCTTCTAATGGCAATAACTCCATGATATACAACCTAATCAAATTGGAGGATTATATGACTGGTAGCAACAAGCAGCAGCATATGACACAAGCATTATTGCAGAAGTTTTAAGATAAAACAACAATCAGTAGCTAGATGATTGAATGACACCTTAGAGGCCATGTAATCACACAACCTTTGTATTATATAATCCTTGAAACTTATAATTTATTTTCCAAAAGTCTATACATTGCATAAAAGCACCAAAAATAACAAATGCAACACTCCACCACATCCAAATATAAAAAGCCCCTGAGCCTATTCATTCATGCATGCATAATTTTTTACAAAATCTCAAGAAAAGAGGATAAAGAAACTCAGTTGGGCATCTAAGAGAATAGCAAAAAGAAAATGGTTGCGTTAAGCCTGTATATAGAATTCCAGATCCTCAAAACTTTATGATTCCTTCTCATCAAAAACCACATGCCGCAAAGAGACATGATGGAATACCAGTCCCCAAGTCCTCATATACCTCTTCTGTGGACAATTATAAAGTCAATAGAAGCACAGTCCCACAACCTGCAATTGATAACCCACTCAAAACCCAACACATATGAGAGGAACCACGTGGCTGTAACTATAGGAGATGCAGAAGAAGATGGTTTATTGACTTTGTGCATGTAACATCAATCCAGATTCACTTTCTCCTCTTCCTAAGATTGTCTCTAGTGTAGATAGACAATAAATAAGCTGTCTATGAGGGGAGAAGAGGGTGCCATTTGGAATTGTGGAACAAAGGTTTTCCTTTCTGGATAAAGAGAGCTACAAAACGGATAGAAAGAAACGGAGGCATTCATTGAAGTTCTCCATCTAACCAAGGCCTTTCTTCTTATCCTGAAGGGGGATGGATGGTCATATAAAAAGACTAAACAGTGCTACAGAGGAACCAGCCACCAAATCTTGCAAGTACCTCCTCAATGGCATCTATCGTAAAATCTCACCTTAGGAATACAACTTTGGAGTTTGCTTGAACTTGGCCTCCCTCCCTCTCGACTAAGACTTGAACAAATGGGAGAAAATGCAAGCTAAGTCCCCCTTTTATACTAATTGCACTACACATTCCATTATAAATCAAAATCCTGCTACAACATTGTCAGGTAGTTTGGATGGGAAATTGGAAGAATCCAAGGGAGAATTAGACAAAAATGGAGGGAGAACAGCAAGAATAGAAGGAGAACAGAGACTTGAGAGGGAAATTAGAGAGAGAATTTGAGAGAGAAATTCAGATTATCATTCAACTATATGACTAATTCTCTAGGATTAAGCCTATTTATAGGCTTTACAACTGAAAGGTACAAGCATGAGCAGCAACCTACAATACAATATAGTAATGCATTTAAACTAACTACTATTATATTTACAATTATAGCCTTGGGAATCTTTGGGGTAGTGACAAACATCTCCATCCTTGATTTCAAATTTTTTATCCATTGCCAAAGATCTTTAAGGAAATTTTGTTCATGGCATTAGGTGGCACAACCCTCTTTCCCTCGTCGAAGGTCAAAATGATCATCTACCACTATAAAATATATATATATATATCTTGCTATACATACAAATACATAAGGGAGACATTAGTCTCCATCACCATGCCACCTTCTCTCCTTCACATTAGACTAACCTCACCACTCTTCACACCATGCCCCTTGTCATACTTTCACCTTACCCTTGTCATTCCATGTCATTTCTCCAATGCTAGATAACTGTTTACCAATCATAACATTCTCCTTGTCATTACATTCTTGTCACATCAATCCCATGTAGGTAAATCTCACCTCATTTCACATGTCCATTGGCCTTAGAGTCCAGAATTCCATCTTTGTAGTATTTTATCTTCCTACAAGGCTATCCATTTCATGTGTCGATCACCCCATTGGGATCGTCTCATCTAGTCTCGAAATTGTGATTACTGGTAGCCCATCATTTTTACCCAGTTCTGGATTGCATGTCCAATGGTAGTAAAAAATTCACTTTATTTGGTGTAAAAGCAGACTGAAATTCTTTCATATATCATCGTATGAATGATACAGCCCCTATTAATAGAGAACTAGAGTACAACATAGCAAAGATTACATATACAAATAATAAGGAAAGCTAAGTTGTACAAGATACACAAGATCAAAGATATAAAAGGATCAAGAATAGGAAAGGATTTAAATCTGGATGAATACTTTCCAAAACATTGAAAATTAGATCAGTGTAAAATCAAGAAAGAATTGACTAATTGATCATAGCCAATTATCCCGTGATCCAACACTCCCTCTCAAGTTGGTGAATGAATATCTATCATTCCCAACTTGCTTATGAGCTCTTTAATCTCTTGGTAGGTAGACCCTTTGTCAATATATCAGCCAATTGATTCTCAAAAGAACCCAGTTTCCAATTTTTCCAAGATGAAATGTCAATCTATCTCAACATGTTTTGTGCGATCATGTTGCACTGGATTATGTGCAATGCTGATAGCTGGCTGGTTGGCACAAAACAGCTTGATTGAACTATTGGAAACTACATGAGATATACTTGATTGATATTGCTTTCTATAGTTGTGTGATACATCTTCTAGAAGATTATGTTTGTTTTTGGTTATATCCTAAATTGTATATATTTTCAAATCTAGATTAGGCAAGCTACCTATTGTGATAGACTATCTTGTATATATATTCATTGGAAACCTTCAAGGGGAATATGATTGAATATCTTTTTAAGCCATTTTTGACATGGTATCAAAGCCTTAGGACGTTGATCACTAGTCTTTGTGATTTCCAACTGTCGTAGCCTTCATCAATATTCAATCTTCTTACATAGCTATCAAAATCCCACAATACCATGACGGATTTAGCTAATTCCAGTAATACAACAAAGGTCCCGTTTGCTAGAAGTAATGGTGTAATCTCAGGAGGAGAGCTACAAAACATTCAAGCAGCCTACAGGTTGAATGGAAGGAATTACTTGAAGTGGTCTCAGTTGATCCGGATGTTTTTAAAGGGTAAAGGAAAGCTAAGTCACCTACTTGGAATCGGGCTAAAGGAGAGTGATCCTATGTACACGGCCTGGGAAGAAGAGGATTCTTTAGTCATGTCCTAGTTTTGGAACTCCATGATGCCAGCAATTAGTGACACAGTCATGTTCCTAAAGATTGCCAAGGAGATTTGGGATGCTATGAACCTCACCTACTCCAAAGTGCATGATGCTGCTAAGATCTATGAGATTAGGACCAAAGTAGCAGCCACTAACCAAGGCTCCCAATCCATCACTAAGGATGCAAATCTATTGCAGACCCTGTGGCAAGAGTTAGACCACTATCAATGCATTCAGATGAAGTGCAAGTGAAGATGCAACTATACAAAAGAGGTTTGTTGAAAAAAAAGAATTTATGACTTTCTTGCAAACCTAAACATGGAGTTTGATGCAGTGAGAGTACAAATCCTTGGCAAGGAGGATCTGCCTTCTATAAATGAGGCAATCTCCATTGTGTGTGCAGAGGAAGGACGAAGATGAGTAATGCTTGATGGTTCTCCTACAGATACTTCTGCTCTTGTAACTTTGAAAGATTCTAATCAGGGTAAGGGATCTAGAGAGGAAAAGAAAGTGTCAGATTCATACAAAATGACAAACAAAGACTCACTGTGGTGCATCTACTGCAAAAAACCCAGACACACCATAGAGAAGTGCTGGAAATTCCATGGAAAGCCAACCAAGGGAGGACAACCAAAAGGCCAAGGACAAGTCTTTGTGACCAATGGCCATCAGGAAACTGAATGGAAAGTTCTATATTAGATAAATGCAATGGAACTTAACAGGGAAGAGATTGAAAAGCTGAGGAGTTTGTTGGGGTCACTAAAAAGAAAACTGAGATAGGTACTTGCTCTCTAGCCCTCGCAGGTATCTCTTCTTCTTCTCTTACCTTTCATGCTTCAGATATATCTCATCCTAAGACCTGGATTCTAGACTCTGGAGCCACAAACCATATGACATATTCCTCACATCAATTCATCTCTTATACACTATGTTCAAGTTCCAAGAAAATAACAATGGCTGATGGATCATTAACCACTGTGGTTGGCCAAGGGATGTTCTTATATAGACAAACATCTCACTCTCAAGAATGTTCTTCATGTTCCTAAACTCTTTACTAACCTTGTCTCTATTAAAAAACTCACCTCAGATGCTAATTGTTATGTCATTTTCTATCCAACTTTCTGTGAATTTCAAAAACATGACACGAAGAAGATGATTGGGTGTGATAGGGAAAGGGCTGGACTCTACTACCTTGAAGAACTAAGTGATCAGGCTAATACGAAGAGAGTTTCCCCTATATCATTCTTTGCTCAGTCCAATAAAGATAAGTTGTGGCTTCATCACTTCCTTCTTGGTCACCCTTCTTTTATAGTCCTTAAAGTGTTGTTTCCTTCCTTATTCAAAGGTCTAGATGTTAGGGAATCCCACTGTGATGTGTGTGAATTTACAAAACATAAGAGAGTATCATTTTCTCTTTCTAATAAAAGTAGTCTTCCATTTATACTAATTCACAGTGATGTATGGGGTCTTTCTACTATTCCTGTTGAAGTTTGCCTCGAGTTTTGTCCTAGAAGATAGCAGAACCAGAAAGAGTATAAAAGAGTAGTTTTGGCTGAAGAAATTAGGCAGCTTGGGGTTAAGTGTAATTAGTACATTTTGTTGGGGTTAATATATAATTTCTCTAAGTTAGTTAGTTGCTTAAGTGTGTCTGCCTCCTCTATAAATAAGAGGGCAAGGCAGCAGTCTAATAACTCCTCTCTCTTGTCAAGTTCTTTGTTTCTATTGTGAGTATTCTTTGTTCTAGAGAAAGTGAGGCATGTGTATTGTGTTCTCGAGTTTTCTTGGAGTGAACAAGGGTTGTACTTGAGCAATAGGGTTGAGAGAGGGCTTGGGCTTTGTACTGATCAGTTTCATCCTAATAAAAGGCTGCTCTTGGTGGGTGTTTGAAGGCTCGATGTAGGATTGCCAAAGGCATTCCGAACTAGGATAAATCTGCGCCTAATGCTGTTTGGTTTGATCTTTTAAATTCAGTTATTTTCTTTTCTATTGTTCAGTTTTATGTTCTTACATTTACATTACATCCGAGAGTGTTTAAGAGGGTTTTCTCGCCTAAGGTTGTAATCTAAGAGTCCTAAGGTTAACAATTTGGTATCAGAACCTCCCCTAGGATCAAGAACTGCTTTCTTGCAAGGTTTCTTTATATTTCTTGTTGATTTAATCTACCTACTGTCTTCGGCCATGGCTACAACAAGATATGATGTAGAGAAATTCACTGGCCATAATGATTTTGGCCTTTGGAGGATTAAAATGAAAGCTTTACTAGGGAACTTAGGATTGAAATCAACCTTAGAAGAGGAAGGAAAATTGCCTGAAACTCTCTCAGCAGAACAGAAACAAGAAAGGTTAAAACAGAAAGAGGAAATTGATGAGAAGGCCTTTAATACGTTGATTCTTAGCCTTGGTGATAAGGTTTTAGGAGAAGTATCCAAGATGACCACCGCCCTATCCCTATGGAATAGGTTAGAGACTCTATATCTAACCAAGACCCTTTCTACTCGGTTGTTCTTGAAAACCCGCTTCTTCTCATTTAGAATGGGAGAAGGTCAGAAATTGCATGATCATATTGATGATTTTACAAAGCTGTGTTTGGACCTAGAGAACATAGATATCAAGTATGATGATGAGGACAAGGCCCTCGTTCTCTTGCATTCTTTGCCTAAGACCTATGAGACCTTTGTTGACATTCTAAAGCATGGCAGGGAAAACCTTTCATTTGATGATGTAATTGGAGCTTTAAACTCCAAGGAACTGCAACAAAAGGTAGAGGTAGATAGTTCTCCAGGAGATGCCCTAGCAGCTGGGTCTAGGCCGGAAAGGGGGGATCAAAGAAATAAAGGTAGGGGAAGATCTAAGTCTAGAAATAGTAGGAGATCTGTTAGGTGTTTCTTGTGTCATGAGGAGGGCCACATCAAGAGAAACTGCCCAAACAAGAAGAAAGAAACCCAGGAGAAAACCAGCCCCGAATGCTCTAGCACCATGTGTGGTTTTGGCTATGAGAGTGCGGATGTCCTATAGTTTTTCCTAGGTATGCAGGTATAGTAGCATAGGTCCTAGGTTTAGGGTGTACTTCTCATAGGAAATGGGTATTTACCCATAGAGACATGGTGGAGGGGGAAATGGTTTGTCTAGGCATCAATCTAAGGTCAAGATAATTGGAGATGTGAGAATAGGAAGCATGGTGGAGCTGTTCCAGAATATTAGAAGCTGTAAAATATGTCCTTGTTCTAATAGAAAGCCTAATGTCCTTAGGAATAATTAGATAGTGAGAATTGGAGTCCTAAGAAGTTGCAAGGATCTCTTAGAGAGATGGTAGCAACCCTCAAGAATAGAGGATATGTGGTGCATGCTTGCAGGTTTTGTGGATAAGTTGCAGCCACTAAGGATAGCCTATGATAAGTTAGGTTAGCTCATTTCTTGAGGGTGGCTCACAATGGTGAGCAAGGACTAGGAAAGATATCTAAGGCTAGGGATATTAGGGGAGGGGAAAATTTGCAGGTGTATAAGAATAGAATCCATGTAGTTTTGACTAGGTCTCCATATGTAGAAGTCTCCAAAATCAGTAAATCCCATTAGAAATCAGTTTCTAGGATGTTTTGGGAACCTATCTAGGTCTTGTCTCATGGTGGAACAAGGTGAGGTGAACCTAGTGGTGATGGTGTGTCCCTAAGGAATTCCCAGGCGTATATGAGCTTGCTGGAATTAAGTATGAGCTTGCTGGAAATTGCTTCTGGTGTGAAAGGTTAGGTGTAGTAGAGTTGTGGAATAGGTATGCCTAGGTCTTTCAAAAGCTAGGGTTCTTACCTATGAGGGAAAACTCTAATAATAGGACATGGAATTAGTTGATTCCAAGGCCAAGGGATGAAATTTGGAATGCTGGCCAGCAAGGAAAATCCTTTGGATGTCTGGATCTAACCTATGAACCAGGGTATATCAATAGGGAAATCTGGAAAATATTTTGGTCAAATTCATTGTGTAAGCTTGGGCTAGATTGTGAGAGAGAGGAAGCTAGTATTTAAGATAGCTTTGGCTCTTGCAGTGAGGGTCCTTGTGAACAGTGAGAAAAAAAATGGTGTGTGCAAGTGTGTCCTTGTATGGTGTAGCCATTATTGATCAAAAGTCCAGATTAAGCAAGAAAAGGGAAGGAGAATCATCTTGTAGGAAATGAGCAAGGAAATAGAAGGTTTAGAGTGCTGCCTAGGATGGGTAGTGATAGGTCTTAAGTTAGTTTCCAGTGAGGTATGGAAATTTGGGTTTATAAGATGCTTAGGCTCAGGTTTGAATGCTAAGGATAGGCTGGGATATAGAGCCCCTTGTATAAAAGAGGGTTGCACTCATGACCAAATGAATGGCATGGAGCCATGAAAATTTGGGGAGAGTCTTGGACTCAGGTGGAAGATCCCTTAGGTTAAAGGGGTAAATTGAGTGCATAGGAAAGCTGTGTCAATTTCAATGGTATGCCTAGGAAAAGTAAGGCAGCATTGATAGTTATCCAATGGGAATCTCAAGGTGTAGCTGAGGTGGTAGTTCAGTGTTTGAGATTGTTGGAAGGAGGGGAAGCTGGAAAGATAAGGCATAGAGGTTGGAATAGGAATAGGACAGCTCGTGGCAGCCTAGGAATACCCAAATCTTAATTATACCTTTGTTAAGCTGGAAATAGAGGAGAGTTAAGAAAAGAGGTCTAGCAGTCTTGTTTTGAAGCAAACATAAAGGAAAAGGCAGTGGTAAATCCTAAAAGGCCGGTTTTGGAAGCTAGGAGGAAGTCTAGCAATGTTAAGTTCAATTCCAGGAGAGGTTCACTGGTGTTGAAATGTTGTGTAAAAGTTTAGACCCTTTGGGATTAATGAGTAACATCATATATGGATTTGGTTTATGGTGGAGTGTGCCTAGCTGGAAATTATGCATTTAGGGTGTATATGTTGCATTTTGTATGCAGCAGGAACCCTAAAAATATAGTCTAGGTAGGAGGAGTTGAAACAGCCAATGGGCAGTCCATTTGGCTTAGTCATTAGTCCCATCATGTAGTATATCAATCATATTGGTGTTAGGACTATGTTCATTAGGAAATCCCTTGAGGAGGATAATTTTTTAATGAGAGTTGCAGGTTAGTTATTGCAGCTGGAATTTATCCAAATAGTGGTCCATTATTATGTTTTATAGCATTGATATGTTTTCTTTGATGTGTTTGTGTCTGATATGATCAGGTTTGTTCATCATCCATGGAGAAAGCAGGAGTTGGCTATCGGGTGAAGAACTCAAGGCAAATGGTGGAGATTTGTTGAAGTTTGCCTCGAGTTTTGTCCTAGAAGATAGCAGAACCGGAAGGAGTATAAAAGAGTAGTTTTAGCTGAAGAAATTAGGCAGCTTGGGGTTAAGTGTAATTAATACATTTTGTTGGCGTTAATATGTAATTTCTCTAAGTTAGTTAGTTGCCTAAATGTGTCTGCCTCCTCTATAAATAAGAGGGCAAGGCAGCAGTCTAATAACTCCTCTCTCTTGTCAAGTTCTCTGTTTCTATTGTGAGTATTCTTTGTTCTAGAAAAAGTGAGGCATGTGTATTGTGTTCTTGAGTTTTCTTGGAGTGAACAAGGGTTGTACTTGAGCAATAGGGTTGAGAGAGGGCTTGGGCTTTATACTGATCAGTTTCATCCTAATAAAAGGCTGCTCTTGGTGGGTGTTTGAAGACTGGATGTAGGATTGCCAAAGGCATTCCGAACCAGGATAAATCTGCGCCTACTGCTGTTTGGTTTGATCTTTTAAATTCAGTTATTTTCTTTTCTGTTGTTCAGTTTTATGTTCTTACATTTACATTGCATTTGAGAGTGTTTAAGAGGGTTTTCTCGCCTAAGGTTGTAATCTAAGAGTCCTAAGGTTAACAGTTCCTAACATCTCAAGGGCTTCCTATGTTTTACAACATAATTAAAACATAGTTTGGGGTTGAAATAAAAAGATTTAGGTCTAATAATGCTAAAGACTACTTTAATTAGTCCTTATCTATTTTCTTTCAACAAAGAGGCATAATCCACGAATCTTCTTGCATTCATACCCCTCAGCAAAATGAAGTGGCTGAGAGAAAGAATGATCATCTCTTGGTTGTTACTAGGGCTCTTATCTTCCACAATAATATTCCCAAACAGCATTGGGGAGAAGCAACCTTAACAACCACATTCATCATTAACAAACTACCCTCTAGAACTTTTGATTTCCAAAGTCCAATTCAACTTCTCACCAAGACCTTTCCTAAATTTCATGCCTCTAGTTGTCTAACACACAAAGTGTTCGGTTGTCTCACTTTTGTTCATGTCCATACTCATAATAGAGGCAAACTTGATCCTTATGCCCTCAAGTGTGTGTTTATTGGATATTCCTCCACTCAAAAATGTTATAAGTGCTATCATCCTCTTACTAAGAAATTTTTTATTTCAGCTAATGTTACCTTTGTTGAGGATAAACCTTACTTTGCTCAAACTTATCCTAAGGGGGAGATTATAGTACCAGAGGATAGGGATAGGGATTCGTTCCTCCTTAACCTACCCTCTTCCTCTCTCCTTTCTTCCACCTCAAAGGACTCATCAAGTATGATACAAGGGAAACCTCAACCACTTACTTCATGTCCACTGCAAGTCTACTCAAGGAGAAAAGCACTGGTTCCTCCACCTATGCAAGTTACAACATCTGATTCAAGTCCTGCTACTGATGTTTCTCCTCCTATTGACTTTTCTCTAGGTATTTCCCCTACTAAATCAGAAACATCATCTATAATACCCGATGCTAACCCTAATTTGAGTGAGCCTGATCTACCTCCTAATTGTGATCTTAACCTTCTCATTACCCTTAGAAAGGGAACCAGGACCTGTACCAAACATCCCTACATTCATTCATGACCTATTCAAAACTATCGCCTAGACATAAAGCATTTCTCACTAGCTTGAACACAATTCCCATTCCCAAAACCTTTTTTAAAGCAATAGGTAATGAGAATTGAAAGAATGCCATGGAGGTAGAGATGACAGCCTGGAGAAGAACTAAACCTGGGACTTGGTCAGTTTGCCTAGAGGGAAACATAAAGTGGGATGTAAGTGGGTATACACTATAAAGTACAGGTCAAATGGATCCATAGATAGGTACAAAGCACGGTTGGTGGCTAAAGGATATACATAAATTTATGGGGTAGACTATCTGGATACTTTTGCTCCAGTTGCAAAACTAAATACAGTAAGGGTGCTATTGTCCTTAGCTACTAATTTAAGCTCGCCGCTATAATAGTTTGATGTCAAAAATGCTTTCTTACATAGTGACCTCAAGGAGGAGATTTACATGGAGTTACCACTAGATTTTGGGCCAAAGACTAAGGACAAAGTGTAGATTAAAGAAGGTTCTATATGGACTGAAACAGTCATCACGAGCCTGGTTTGGCCGCTTTACAAAGGTTAAGCTTGGTATGGGATACAAACAAAGTCAAGGAGATCATACTTTGCTTGTACATCACTCAGCTACATGGGGAGTGACAACATTATTGGTATATGTGGATGACATTATTGTCACCGGTGATGATATAGAGGGTATGGAAACATTGAGAGAATGTATGGTCAAAGAGTTTGAAATCAAAGAGCTGGGCAGATTAAAGTATTTCTTGGGAATAGAAGTAGCTCATTCTAAGGAAGGATTTTTATTTCACAATAGAAATACATACTTGATCTACTAACAGAAATAGGAATGTTAGGAAGTGAGGCTGTTAACACCCCAATTGAGCCCAATCACTAGTTGGGAGAGGTCCCAAAAGATGGTGTGGTAGATGAAGGATCCTATCAAAGACTAGTAAGGAGGCTCATTTACCTAGCACACACTCGGTTAAACATAGCTTATGCAGTGAGTGTGGTCAGTCAATTCATGCACAATCCAAATGAGACTCACCTAAAAGACATAAATAGGATCATACACTACTTAATGGGACCCCTAGAAAATGTATCCTATTCAAAAAGGGAGAAACCATGTCTCTTGAAGCATATACAGATATTGATTATGTAGGATCCATGGTGGATAGAAGGTCTACATCCGGATATTGCATATTCCTAGGGGATAATCTTGTGACTTGGAGAAATAAGAAGCAAAATGTTGTGACTCGGTTTGGTGCTGAAGCAGAGTTCAAGTCAATGGCCTTAGGGATCTGTGAATTATTGTGGCTTAAGATACTATTGGATGACCTCAAGATCAATTGGACAGCCACTATGAGACTCTCCTATGACAATAAATCAGATATAAGGATTGCACACAATCCAATTCAACATGACCGAAAAAAGCAGGTTGAAGTGGATAGGCATGCTATTAAAGAAAAATTGGACAGTGGACTGATTTGCACCCCATTTGTACCTTCAAGTAATCAATTGGCAGATATTTTGACAAAAGGTCTACTGAGAGATATGTGTCAAAGACTACTAAGCAAGATTGGAATGTATGACATTCACTCACAATCTTGAGAGGTAGTATTGGAAACTACACAAGATATGCTTGAATAATATTTCTTTCTATAGTTGTGTGATACATCTTCTAAGAGATTATGTTTGTTTTTGGTTATATCCTAAATTGTATATATTTCCAAATTCTAGATTTGGAAGCTGCCTATTGTGATAGATTATCTTGTGTGTATATATATATTCATTAGAACCCTTCAAGGGGAATAAGATTGAATATCTTTTTAAGCCATGCTTGACATGAACCATAACTAGGAATCCGTAGATCATCCAAGGCAATCTTTAGCCACAATAATTCACATAAACCAAGAGTCATAGCCCGAAATTCAGCTTCTATAAACAACAACATATCAGCCTTTATCCCACTATGTGGGGTCGGCTACATGAATTCTATACTTCCATGTATTTCTGTCTTTTGTCATATCCTCATTTAGATCCATATA
This sequence comes from Diospyros lotus, assembly GCF_014633365.1. Lineage (NCBI taxonomy): Eukaryota > Viridiplantae > Streptophyta > Magnoliopsida > Ericales > Ebenaceae > Diospyros > Diospyros lotus. The sequence continues at coordinate 29,983,717 of NC_068348.1, read as the reverse complement.
TTTCATATCAAATTTTAATGTCTCTCCCAAAGTCTTCTTGGGTCTACCTCTACCTCTTTTTGTGACTAATTGTTCCATTTCATCAACTCTCCTCATAGAAGCGTCTCTATAGGTGTCAAAAGGGCCGGCCTGGCCCGGTCCGGCCCGAGTCGGCCCGCGGGCTTTTTAAACGGGCCGGGCCGGCCCTTTTACTAAAAGGGCCGGGCCGGGCCCGGGCCCTTTTGTCATTGATAGGGCCCGGCCCGGCCCACGGCCCCCCTACAAAGGGGCCAGGCCGGGCCCTTAGCCCACAGGGCCTAGCTAGCCAGGCCCGGTGGGCCCGGCCCTTTTTTTTCTTTTTTTTAAATAATTTTTTTAAAAATAATACATATAATATATACATATATAAATATCAAAATAATACATATATAAAAATTAATTTGTTTCTTTTTAAAATATTTTCTATCTTAATTCTTAAGTTTTAAATATTATTTCATTATTTTATATGTCAAAATTCTATATGCCTTATAATTTTTCTTGTGAATTGATATGAAAAATAATGTACATATAAAAAGGAGAATGTTTATTTATAATTTAAATATATAAAAAATTTAACTTAAAAATTTTAAATAAATTAATTGATGGTTATTATTTATATATATTGCGAAATTAAATTTTTTAATATCCAATATCAATAATTACTAAAAAATAACAAAATTAAAAAAAAAATGAGTAAGGGCCTTACTGGCCCATAAGGGCCCAACGGGCCATGGGCCGGGCCCTTAGACAGGCCGGGCCGGGCCGTGGGCCCAATTTCTTTGGCCCAGCCCGGCCCCCCAATGGGGGCCAGGCTCGGCCCGGCCCGTATGAACAGTAACGTCACGGGCTGAAGCCCGGCCCGTCACGAGCTGGGCTGGGCGGCCCGCGGGCCACCCGGCCCTTTTGACACCTCTAAGCGTCTCTTAGTCTCCTTCTCACATGACCAAACCATCTTAGTCTAGTCTCTCTCATCTTCTCCTCAATTGACACTACTCCTACCTTATTACGAATAACTTCATTTCTAATTTTATCTTTTCTTGAATCTAAACACTATACTTTGTTTTTCACTTCTTCAAGATACTAAATTTCCTCCTAAGAACACACAATACCCTGTTGTAGACCTTCTATTCAAAAGAGAACCCCTATAGTCAGAATTTGTGCATCCAGTAACAACCAAGTTCACTCCTCCTTTGAATAGAAGTCCTTTTCTAGGTGTTGCCTTTAGATAGCACAAGATCCTTCTCATTGCTTGCATTCAGTTAGACTATGCATAAATTGGCTCACCAAGCTAACAGCAAATGCAATGCCCGATCTTTTATGGGATAGGTAGATCAAACGAACCACAAACCTTTGGTACCTACCTCTATCTATCGATAGACAGTTAAATCTCTCCCCTATTTTGAGGTTTGGTTCCACTAGTGTACTAGCAACTCTTCCTCCTAGCAACCCAGTTTCTTTCAACAAATCCATGGTATGCTTTCTTTGAGAAAGAAAGATACACTTTTTAGAGTAGGCTACTTGTATGGCCAAAAAATACTTAAGCTTACCAAGATCTTTAATTTTAAAAACTCTGGCCAAATTTTCCTTTAGTTGTTGTTGCTCCTTAACATCATTGCTAGTGACTATAATATCATCCACATACACAAGTAAAGCTGTCAGCCAATCCTTCTCGGAATGTTTAATAAAAAGTGTATGATCTCCCCCACTTTACTAATATCCCATCTACCTCATAGCCTTGGAAAAATGTTAAACCAGGCTCTTTGAGAATGCTTCATCCCATAGAGAGCCTTTTTCAACCTGCATACCTTGTCTAACACTTCTCTAGTGAACCCTGGAGGTGGCTCCATTTCCTCTAGATCACCATGGCGGAAGGCATTTTTCATATCAAATTGCAGTAACTCCCAATGACAATAGCTAACCAGGGATAGAAGTATCCAAATAGTAGTCATTTTTCCCACAGGTGCAAATGTTTCTAAATAATCAATTCCGTAAGTTTGTGTATATCCTATAGCAACCAGCCAAACCTTATACCTTTCCAAGGTTGTAACGACCCGCCCTCCCCACACGTCACTATGCTGGGATTTTTTTTTCCTTTAAATTATAATCTCTCTTCCCACAATACCATCTCTTAATGCCTCAGGCACCATATTTAAAAATCCCTAACATACATATTTATTTAACACTCCAAAAGATAAATTAAGGAATGATAAACTAATCACTTGCGGAAGTAGAATCGAAACCTAACGGAACATTATAATTGCAATGAAAGTAAATCCATACAAAACCGTTCAATAGCCCCAATATTACAATATCCGCCAACAAATTTAGCATAAAATAACAGAAACAACTCGTCTTAGCACTGGCGTAGGACTTATTACATGACTACCAACACGATCAAGTTTCAGCAACCTCTTTAACTTTTTACCTGTTCGACTTGCCTGGAATGTTGAATATTCCAAGGACAAAAGTCCAATATTAGAAGGTGTAACTTCTAAATGAGGGTTTAAAATAGCTTTCATGAATGTATGATGCAAGGACATGAATAAACAGACACCCTAGTGTAGCTTTCACCGGCATTCTAGCCCCAACACAGAACCCTAGGCAGTCATCCCGGCAATTCTTACAGCACGGGAGACTCTTTCAATATCTGGAAAACTCCCTTAGGGAAATGCGGTTACACTACCAGGGAAACTTCCCACCCCATCATGCTTAACATGAAGAACACAAATATCAACATGCCAATAATATCATATGCAATGAAATATCACGTTTACCGAGGTAATATAAAATGATTGTGCATATGAATGACAAGATGCACACAAAAACACTTAAAAACTTGGCAAACCCTTCCGATCTCATGCTCTCTTAAGCAAATAATACCACATAAAATTCCGGGCGAACCATTCACCTTGTTGCTTTACCTGAAAACTACCTTACACGCTTCCCAAGGCTTGTTTTATTGTAGAAACCGAGAAATTTGTAAAACAAGTACCCAATATCTTTACATAAACACCTTTATTTTATTGTTTCCTATTTTTTTGTATTTTTTTACCTTCACACGCACCCGCACGCGCCTAGAGAAGTGTGCCCACGCGCAGCCATGTCTAGCGCGTGCAGAGCACGCACCAATCTTCTTCCTTGCGAACGATCGTCGAACTTTCAGGCCAATTATTAAAACGACCATATCTTTTTCGTTTGAGCTTTGTTTTGCCTCTCGTTTGATCCTATGGACTCCTATTTTCATCCTCTACAAGATTATAGCTTCAAAAGTCTCGTTCGAAGCCATTTTCTAGTCGATCCAACCCAAATTTTGGCAAAGGTTGAAAATCCGACCATCTCTTTGAACCTCCTTCAAATCACCTCCAAAATTCACCAAAATCTTCAGAAATGCTCCTTAATGTCTCAAGAACAAAAGCCCCTTATCCTTGCCTCTCGATTTTTCCCCGAAACACTTGGATCACTTGATTTAATTTTGTAGAAACCCTCAGCCCAACCTCGGCTATTTATAGCCATTTATGACCAAATCTCTAGCCAATCAAGTCGCCTCACGGCCCTGGGCTTATCCCTTAGGCCATGATGGCCTTATCCCCTTGTTTGATTGGCCATTTGATGCTGATGGCTCGCAGCCATGTGCGTTTAATAGATTTTGCAGCATGTGACGATTTTGCAATCCAGCCCCTCATCTTCCATTTTCTTACACTTTAGCCCTTAGCCCTCAAGTCCTCAAGTTTCTAGAAATTATACTTGGTCACCCACAAACTTTAAGAAATTACACTTAAGCCCCAAAGTTTTGAAAAATTCCACTTATGCCCCAATAAAAAAATTTCACTTAAGTTTATAAAAAATTACACTTAAGTCCTCAAGAAATTCTCAGGCATTACAAAGATACCATCTGCATTATACTTCAAATTAAACACCCATATGTAGTCTACAGGTTGAACCCCCTTTGGTCTAGGCACCATCTCTCATGTCTGATTCTTCTCCAAGGCTCTCATATCTTCCTTCATGGCCTGTGACCAATCTTGGTCTTCTAATGCCTCCTCTATTATCTTAGGAATGGTTATGGAATCAAGGGAAGACAAGAAACTCTTATGTTTGGATGAAAGCCGATGATAGGAGATATAGTTAGCTAAGGGATATTGTGTGCAACTTCTAACTCCTTTTCTAACAGCAATAGGTAAATCGTAATCATTGTGAATAGGGTTAGAATGAGTGAATGGATGAGGTGGTTCAATACCTGGCCTTGGAACAGATGTTGATCCTTGCTTAGAACATGGAATAGGTTGAACCCTTCTCTTAAAGACATAAGGAGAACCCATAAATCTAACAAGGGATGGCATCAATGGTTGTGCAGGAAAAGAAGAACTTAGGTGAGGGAATGCACTTGGTGGTGATGATGACTCCCCTAAAGCCAAAGACTCTGGTATAGGTGGTACAGGTAAGTTCGGTAAGTCAGTACTATGCTGTGAGTTAGTTGCAGACTTTGGTGTAGGGTTTGGCTACTGGCTCAAGTCCAAATTCAAGTTCAAAGTGGGAAGATCTCCGTGATCCCCATGATTACCAATGGTTGTCTCCCCTTGGTGACTAGAAAGAGAAGGCTCAAAGAAGGACTAAGTTTCAACAAAGGTAACATCCTTAGACATAAAGAATTTCCAAGTGGGAGGATGATAACATTTATAGCCCTTTTGGGTAGGAGAATAGCCTAGAAAAATGCACCTAAGTGCCCTAAGATCAAATTTATCCCTATGGTGTTTAGAAATGTGAACAAAAGCCACACACCCTAACACTTTTGAGGGGAAGAGGAGCATGAAGGCCAATTTCAAGAAACTGAGATGAAAGACACTGAAAAGGACTACGATTTTTAATTACTTTAGAAGGAACCCGGTTAATAAGATAGGTGAGAGTTAACATTGCCTCACCTCAAAATATTTAGGAACATGATGGTGATGTAGAAGGGCCCAAGTAACATTAAGTAAATGCCTCATTTTCCTTTCAGCAACCCCATTCTGTTGTCTAGTATCAACACAAGAAGATTCATGGATGATACCTTCTTGCAGAAAGAACAAATGTACATGCTAATTAAAATAATCTCTTTCATTATCCATTCGGAATCTTCTAATAGGAACTCCAAATTAAGTGGAAATTGTCCTATGGAATAGTGGTAGGATTTTGCTAATGGTTGCCTTATCCTTTAATAGATACACCCAAGTCATCCATGTGCAATCGTCAATAAATGTAATGAACCATCTAGCCCCAGAACAATTTGGAATTCTAGATGGTCCACAAACATCAGAATGAACCAAGGAAAAGGGAATGGAAAAGAGTTTATTGCTAATAGAATAAGATACCTAATGATGTTTAGATAAATCACACACATCACAATGAAAATCATTAATATCTAAACCCCGAAATTGAGAAGGAAATGTAGTCTTTTATAAGTTAAAAGGTGGATGTCCTAATTGAAAATGTTGAAGTCAGGCATCTGTCTTGGCGGAAGTAGATTGGGATGAATAGGCTAGAACAGATTTATCCCATGTAAAAAGCTTAGAGTCTCTCTGTAAGGAGTACAACCCATTTCGTTCCTTAGCGACACCAATCATCTTCCTCGAGTTCAAATCCTAAAACACACAAGTATGAGGAGAAAAAACCATACGGTAGTTAAGGTTATGAGGAGAAAAAACCATACGGTAGTTAAGGTCTTTAGTAAGCTAATGAACTGAGATTAAGTTGGTAAAAGGGCTAGGCATATGAAGCACATGCCAAGAAGAGAAGAGTTCAAAAACACACTTCCTTGTCCTGTTCTAGAAACTGTATGACCATTAGCCACCGTTATTCTCTTGGAACTAGCTACTAGTTTATAGGTTGTAAAAGCATTTAGGTAATAGGTCATGTGGTCAGTAGCTCCGGAATCCAAGATCCATAACTCATTCTTAACAATGTTTGAGGTAGTAGAAGACTCAGAATTAAAGCACATACCTGTTTGAGCTAGAGAGCATGATCCACCTTGAATGGTTTTAAGGAAGGATTTTAGCTTACTTATCTCTTCAACATTCAATTCTCCCAGATCAAAAGTGGCAGTAGAATCAGCCTTTTTTGTAGTTTCCGCCTGCTCTTTAGTTGTAAGGTGAACCTTGGCTTGATTCCGAGACTGCAAAGTTCAAAATCCTCCCATCTTGTTCAAAACAATTCCTTTCCCATGCAACTTGAAGCAAGTCTCTCTAGTATGCTTTGGCTTCTTGCATATGAACACCATAAACCCTCTCTGTTCTGCTACTTAGATTGAAAAACATCCCTTCCTTGTTGTGATTTAGTCCAAGATCCCTGCACCTTGTTGGACACCATAGCCGACCCCTCTAGATTATGATCATTAAACATCGCTATCCTCCGATTCTTCACTAAGAATTATGAAGAACACCTCATTTAGAGATGGCAACTTTTCTCTACTAAGAATCTCTATCCTAACTTGATCGTACTCATGATTAAGTCCAGCCAAAGACTCTACAATCCTATCTCTTTCAAGCATGGAACTCAAAATAATAGCATCTTCACTACACACCATTTTAATGTACTGATAATGGTCTAACTCAAGCCAATATCCATTCATCCTATTGTAGTAATCAGTTACTGACAGTAACCCTTGCTTAGTATTACTAATTTTTGTTTTAATCTCAAAGATAATAGATGCATCTTGCAACTTAGAATAGGTCCTCCTAACTGTCTCCCAAATATCCTTGGCTATAGATAAAAACATATAATTCTTGCTTACCTTTGGTAGCATCGAACTCCAAAGCCATGACATTAACATTGAATCCTCTATATCCCAAGCAGCAAATGCTAGATCAAAAGTCTTGGGTACTGGTCCAGTAAGATGAGCTATTTTCCCACCACCCTTTAGGAATGTTCTCGCCAATTGAGACCATTGGAGATAATTTCTACCATCTAGGCAGTATGAGTGATGCATTCCCGGTAGCTCACTGGCAGGAGCACATGCTCGAATGGAATAGCATCTCCCGCAGATATGGGAGAAGTTGTTTCAAAGATTTTTGACATGATATAGAACTATAACGAAATTGACAAAGGGAAAAAACCAGCAAAGGAAGATGACAGTGGCAATGAAGGCTCAAAATGGACAAATCGAAAGAATGAGGTATGGCTCTAATACCATGTAAAAGCAGACAGAAATTCTTTCATATATCATCGTATGAATGATACAACCCCTATTAATAGAGAACTAGGGTACAACATAGGAAAGATTACATACACAAACAATAAGGAAAGCTAAGTTGTATAAGATACACGAGATCAAAGATATAAAAGGATCAAGAATAGGAAAGTATTTAAGTCTGGATGAATACTTTCCAAAACACTGAAGATTAGATCAGTGTAAAATCAAGAAAGAATTGACTAATTGATCATAGCCAATTATCCCGTGATCCAACATTCGGATCTAACATACTTTGTCACTACACTCATCGTCGCACTAGAGATTCATTTTAATGTTGACATAAACTAATTGTGAGAAGTTAGAGGTAGAACTCCAACCTGAGAAGCTAACTTAACAGGTGGAGGGATCCTCCTCCTTATATATAGCCCAGGTCTCCCTTGTGGAGACGATGTGAGATTCTCAACACTCCCCCCCACGCCGAAACTTCTCCAGTAACTGATACATGCCCAGGTGATCGGACAGGATACTAGTTTATGACCACGATAGCCAAGGATTAGCTCTGATACCATGTGAGAAGTTAGAGGTAGAACTCCAACCTGAGAAGCTAGCTTAACAGGTGGAGGGATCCTCCTCCTTATATATAGCCTAGGTCTCCCTTGTGGAGGCGATGTGGGATTCTCAACACTAACTATCATCCAAGGGTTAGTTCTACAAGGGTACATCATAGTGCATTACAGTTTGGAGATAGCATAGAATAAAGAAAGTTATTCAAGGAGCTTAGATAGATGATGGAATATATTATCCCTATCGGCAAATATTATACCAGGCATGTTAATGGTAAGTTTACCAAGGACTTGTCAAGGTTCTTGCAGAGGTCATTGCAAATATGTATCATACCAATAAATTCCAAAAATATTATCAACAATTTCATTGAACTTTCTTCTAAGTTTAGTTCCAACTACTGGAGAAGGTCTCTGTGGAAAGTATTTTCCACTCCCAAATCAAGGTTCCTCACAAACAGGCAATCAAAAGTGCCTGACGTTCTGACTGCACCCCATAAAGGGCTTCCATTCAGACTTTATTATGGAGAAAACACTCTTTTCATAAGAAATCAAACAAGGATTCCTTAAATGTAAGGACTACAATAATTTGTTTATGTTCTTCAAACATAAACCTGTCACTGGCAGCTTCAGGTTAAAACAAAAAAAAAAAAAACATACCGGAGGTCAAAAATTACCTGTTCTAATAATTCATGTAAACGCTTGAGGACACGCCTTGTTACAGATATAATCCCAAATTCATGAATCTGATCCCAATAAATTGAACCTGTCTTTGGCGAACCTCCTGGATAGATCTCAGATAGCATAACCTGGGCCTGTATACAAGAAAGGAGAGAGCTTTCACATTAGAGTCTAGAAATTAAACTATCCCATAAAAGCGAGAATAAAAATTACAGCACTATATATGAGAGAAATTAGCTGGCAACACTCAAGCCACAGGAAAAATGCTAGACAGAAAGATTAAAAAATACAGAGACATATACGTATACGCAAAAGAACCAGTGAACAAGAGAAATAGGGGCAAAAAAGAGAATCAAGTAGAACTTATGTAAGAAATCACTAGAAATAGCACCACAGGAAATAACTGAACACTTGGTATGGTTAGGGACCTAAAGATACGAGGGCGCCCTAGCCAGATTCAATCCCAAGGGCTTTGAAACTAGTTCAAATAGTCGTCACAGTCTTCGTTACTGCTTTCAACAAAACTTTCTTTCTTAGCTGCATCAGCTTGTCAAACTCTCTCTCCTTCACCAGGAAAGGGAGAGCGGACAAAGTACCAGACGATTTGGGAATGATTTTGGGTAAGAAGAACGTATGATAAGAGTAAGCAGACAATGTCGATAGAAGACGATTCATGGGATCTTCCTCAAAGTCAAAGAAAGATAAGAATGAGCTAAAGAATGGGTATGCCCAGTCCATGGAATTAGATGTCAAATGAGTACGATTTCAAGCATAAAGAAAGAAGAGAAGAAAAAGGAACTATTTAGCAAGAATCTCAGTTTAGCAAGATAGCTGCCAGAAAGACTAAGCTTAGGTGCATAGCGCTTAAATAAGTGGCTGAAGACTAGCTTTCTGTCCCGACAATGACCACTTACTTCCCATTTGGGGGATTTCACTTAACAGACTGGACTTCAAGCAGCAATGAGAGTAAAGGCAAGGAATTGATGTGCCAATAATCGAAGAATGGGGCAAATTGAACTAAAGGACCAATTGGAAATCTCCGAAGATGAGGAAGAGGAGAGTAGAAGACCAGGTATAGATGCACTCGAATCTGCTGTTCACGAAGAAGCTCTTGAGGAAAGGAAGAGAAAGGGAATGATGGGACAAATAGACCTTCCCACAAAAGAAGGGAGGATCTTTCATTCCTAGGGCTTAAAGACTCGCGTCTTGTCTTCGTCTTTCTGGCAATGGCAGCTAAGCTAGTACAATAGAAGCTGGATTTCTACGTGAAAGCTCAGTTTAGCCAAGCCTTGAAAGCAGTCCAATACCAGCAGATTCAAGAGACCATCTTCTCGTCTTCATCTGCACTGGAAAAGAGCAGAGTGATTTGCTTCTTTTTTTCCTCACAAAATAAGACATTTTTTAATCATTGATGCTATAGCATGTTTTACCCATTAAAACCCACAAAGAAATATACAGTCAAAAAGATAGAAACAAAGATTAACAACTAAAAGCCTGTATCCAGGTACCACTCAAATTTGAAAATAGCAAAGCAAACACCACCTCTCTTACAACAAACTACTACTGTTATTATGAAGAATAACAATAAAAAAGATAATAATTAGCAATAATCAGGGGGTGAGCCATTGTAGCAATGATAAGGTTGCTCCTTTGTGACTTAAAAAGTCACAGGGCTCAAGGTGGGGAAACATCCTCATTGCAAACCAAGTGTAAGTTTGTGTACCAAAAGGACCCTTCCCAAACCCTCACAAAGCAAAGAGGCCCATGCGCAGTGACATCCTTGATCAGTATCACAATAACCATATCAAGAAGATACTGAAATAAAACCAATAAAAATCATGACAACATTAAGGCAAAACCCTAGTAGCCAAGACCCAGAGTGCTTATTATATAAGATTCTAATTTGCCCCTAATATTGTTTATATGTTCAAAAGCACCAACTATATTAGGAATCCAACACAAGCAAAACAAAGAAAACATCAGGAGACTAACTTTGCCTAACAGGACCTTCTTTGAAGCAAAGCAAGGGGAAGGCTTGACTACAAATACAACCCTCCCTTGACTCTCTCAAAGCAAGGAGCCTCATGCACTAGGGATGCCCTTTAGAATAAGTTTTCCTTATACAAACAGTGCACTATTAATCATTCAAACATATATTTTTCAGACTGAAGTACACTCTGGAACCATTTTACTAAATCCTTTATAAAAGGAAATTAACTTCTATTGCTCTAATATCATTAGTCCACTACAAAATTGTTCATTGCTTTTTCCCTTATCCTGCTTTTTCAAGACAAATACATTATTTCATTTACTAAAGAGTGTCTTTTCTGCTTAAATACCACTAAAGGTGAGACTTCATTTGAGAAAAAAGGAATAAAGGGGGGAGGGAGGGAGGGAGGGAGAGAGAGAGTCAACAAATCTAGTATACATGTATAAAAAGATCTTCACAATTCAAGAAATTAGTCCTAAAATATGAAAGAGAACAGCTTAATATATGAAAGAGTATATGAACAAAAGGATTTTTTCAGATGAAGACTCATAAACACAACAGATTTTGACAGCAGTGCCACAAGAATGCAGAGAATGATAACCAATCTTCACATTGGGCTTTGAACCTTGTATTATCACCATAGAGGCCACTGAGCTAGTTTTAGATCAATAGAAACAACCATTAGTCATCAACTTAATCCTAAATACATTAACTCTTTATCCAACAGCTATTTCATGAACCGAAGGTAACTTGAGCCAATTTTGGTCCATCGGGAGCAAAGGAATAGGATGTATGATGGTCCAAATCTACAGAAAGAGACCCAAGGCAACTAGAACATAAAATACAGAAAAGATGTGTTAGTGTTTCCCAATATACAATCATCGTAATTAAAAGTTAGGTTACATTGCCTGATCCAGTAGCTTTTGGGACATAGTAGCAGACTTTGCAGAAGATGCAGCAACATCAATGCATAGAAGGATCTGGCAGGCAACATAAAAATGTCACCAACAAGGCAACAAACTAAAAACAAAATGGAAGGGGAAAAAAGAACAAGGAGAAAAAATATACAAGGAAAAAGAAAAGAAGTTAGGTTTCCTTTATCCTCACTTAAAATAAAACATCACACACGCATTACTTACAGCAGATAAAGGACCTAGTTGAGAGCGTAAAGAAGAAAAATCTAATTCTTGGGCAGCTGAGGTACCAACAGCAGCACGGGACACTGCATCCTCCACCTGCAAAGGAAATAAGCAGGCTACCTAAATCCACACATACAAACTTAAAGATGCATACACAGAGGAAATGCCACAAGAAAAAAGAAAAAGGAAATGTAAATATAGAAGATTGCATTTACAGCACAAATATAATAAACTAGGACCTAAAAATTTAAGGAGCCAATACTACATACAAGAGAAAATAGCCAACAAAATGAGTTCAAGATAAAAATACTACCATGATTTTTTTTTAAAAAAAAAAAGTGGGGGGGAACACATTCTTGAAATTTTTAAAAGTAATAAATGAGAGAGAATCCCTGTTGAATATGGAAAAGGAGATATTATATTAACAAGAATGAAAATAAGTATGTCAAATTTATTTATTTATTTATTTATTTATTTATTTATTTATTTTGAATAAGTAAATGTATCAAAGAGAAGAAAGAAAATGCCTTAAGAGGGAAAACCTTATAATTCTAAAATGATCTATCGATATGGGCATGAGAGCTAAAATCTGCACAAATGATAAGGGCAAATAGAGGAGTTGCTTCCAGCCACAAACGAAGGGAAACAATTATGGTTCACTTCAGCCAATGAAAAGGCATCTCAATTCCCTCAAAAGCAGCACTATTCCCTTCCCTGCATACATTAAACGTGATATATACATGCACTAATCTCATTTTCAACTTTAAAATTGCTGTGGAAAGTTATTTCCTTTAAATAATTAATTATTCATGTTTCACAAATGATTATTTAAGACTCATTGAGATCAGAGGACAAGAAATGTAAATTAGACCCAAGAAAGAAAAACCAACAAAAAGAAATAAAAATATAGAAAACTGAGCTCATTCCTATCCCAAAACCCAACCCCATTTTGAGCCCCTCATCTAACCATCACCATCTTGATAATTCTGAAAAAAAAAAGGCCATTTCCATTCTCCATCTCATTTCACAACTCCAAATTAAAGATATATGGAGAACAGTTACACATAAAGAGAACAAAGAAAGATAATCACACCCCAATCAGCATGAGATTTGAGATTCTGAGATCCACAAAGTCACAAACAATGGAGAGAGAAAGAATTTTGAGACTGTTACCATGAACTATGATTAATATATAGCAAAGCTCACAAGTTCAAGACAAGAAACAAGGGTCTTCCATGAAAGAGATAGCATATGTCTTCCATGCTAAAAAAGGCTCTATTTATATAAGAGATAGGCCACAGATGTGAGTTCATGCAATCATGTGAACAAGCAAGGAAAGAGGATATGTACCTCTCTCTTTGACCCAAACAGACTAAAAGCAACAACCAACTTGGTAGTGGTGCTGATATACTCAAAAGCCACACAAACCCTTACAGCTAAAATGTTGGTTGGTGGTGTTACTTATGTACGAGGAAGCTTGGTCACATCATATAGATTAATAATGGGCTGGAGCTGTCTTCTGGTGGAGATATTAATGCTCAAAACTTGGTAAGAATACTGGTTTCATGTCCAACTTATCAAGTTGATCATTCACCAGATAAGAATGTCCAATAATTAAGTTCACAAGAAGAATAGAACTCCCATTTTATGGAGATTTCTTTTTAAGCAATATCTATGGACACTCTAGCTCTCACCATCAAGCTACAAGACACCAATCACCCCAAATGATGGTCATATATCACATGAATGCTGCACAACTATGGGAACACCCTCTAGGCAGTTTCTAGGCATGCCAGAAGAATTAAGAAGCCTTTGGCCAACAACTATAAATGAAAAAGAGATTTCTAAACAGATGAAGAAGTGCTCATGAAGCCAAGGGAGGACCAAGCACACAAGTTAACACAAGGGACAGGCACTCAAGAAGATATTTCAGTAAGGAAGGGGAAACCAAGCTTGCTTGGGATACCATACAGGGTCCAAGGCTAATGCATAATGGGGAGGCCTTGGGTATACTACTTGGTTCCATGAGCCCATAAGTAACTCTCAACTAGCTTTTTTGGATGAGGACCCGTGGTGTTAAAAGGGGTATGAGAGCCAACCCAAGACCGCTACTGTGCGGGTGCAAGTTAGGAAAAAAATGTTCAAAACTTTAGTCAGATTGATCATTATAGGATTTTTGGCCTAGCAAGGATGCCAGATATTAAAGGAGGAGAGTTTGTCATGACCCAAGACCACATCGGTAGTCTACTGGGAGGTCCTGGGCACATTACTTGGTCTTGTGAACCCATAAGTCACCTTCAACTAGCACTTCTGGGTGAGGACCATGTTGTTACAATGTAGGTCAACCTCCGCCAACAAAACTACATCACAGGGGAAGGGAACATGGGGTGACATCAAATCAGGATGCACATCATCTCAAGAGCTGACACATAAAATCCAAGATGGAAATGAAGAAGATATGGCAATGTTATCTGTAAGCTCCCAAGCATGAGGACATGAACACCCGTAACAGCAAATTTATACTGCTATTGGCTTTTCTCCTTCTTCTTTAAATAAAAATATCATAAAGTTTTCCAATCAGGCTCAACATGTACAGCATCTACAAACCTTAATTCCAGAGACCAAGGTTAACTGATCCAAATGATTGGAGACAAACTGCACTAAGGTTAACTGATCCAAATGATTAGAATTATAAGTCAACCTTTGATAACCAGAGACAAAGTCTATAGCAGATGTTTACACAGATAATGCAAACATCAGGTCCAAATCCTAGGAGATATTCCCAGATTCTCACATTGGAAAAGACCAAAACCAGGTAAGCATGTTTTACATGGATATGAAAGCAAAAGGCCTCCTACCAAGAGCAATCATGAAACAAATTAAATAAAGCCATACAGTAGCAAGTTGGAAATAGTTTATCATTTCATAATAACTGTGTTAAAGAATGAAACTCTAGTCCATGCAGGAGGTTGCACCCTTCCTTTGCATTTCAATACTTGTAATAGAATTTAATAAATAACTAAAAAATTAGAGGAATTCATTAAGAGGATAAACATGATCTTCCTAGCATTCAAGAAAGATGTTGCTCAACTGCTTCACTAGTGATGCATGTGATGCATGCTGAGTTGCGACCAGTACTTGAAAATTGACAAGCAAGTCCAGTAAACAAAACCATGCCTGGGCAAGTATTACAAACAATTTATCATCATAATCATCACAAACCTTAATTCCACAAGTCTGGTTGGATACATGAACCCTAGCCTCCAAGTATCCCTAGTCATGGCAATATCTTCTGTAAGGGCATTATATCCTATATAGTGTTTAAGGGTTTCCTACCAAGTTTTATTTGATCTTCCCTTAATTTTTTTGTTACAAGCTTCTTCCATTTGATCCCCTCACCTCACAAATGCATATATTGATCCTCTTCTCACATGTCCAAACCATCTTAATCATGTCTCACCATCTTATACAACATATCCTTCAATTGTCACATAAAATGATGCCCAGCAAAGGTAAATAACATGCTAAAACACCCACAAGGAATCCTATAATAACCCATAAAATAAGACGACTGGCAGATCTTAACTCGACTCAACCAAGCTTTTTTCTAGATACTTGAAGTCTGGTACATGACCAAGAATTCTAAGAATACAAATTAGATCATGTAAGTGAAATACATCTTATCATATTCGACAAAGAATTATTCAACAAAAAGACAAAATGAAATTTTCTTAGAAGATAAACAAATTATATAAGACCACTAGCATGGATCATACGGATGCTCTCTTGAAGGCACCATCTACCCATTCAGCTAACTCAAGTGTTGCTTTATCTTCTGCAGGTAAGTGAAATCGATGAACAGCCTCCTCTCCAATGTCATACTTTGCCCTTTGCATGCAACTGCTCAATAGAAACATAGCCTTAGCAACAATTTAAAAATGCTTACACAATGCCGGAAATGTAGTAGACAAGGATTACCTTGAATTCTTGACTTGGTTTACAAGAAGACAGTTATTACAACTTCTAAAACTCTTATATACATTAATCACGGGTAGACATTCCCATGGTAGGAGAAAACAGTTGGGCTGCAGAGATATGTAAGACTATGTCCTTGGGATTCACAAAACATGCACACAAATCAACATAAAGGTGCATACTTCTAGAGTTTTAATGTTTTTGTTTTTGCAACCATAGCAAACATTTAGGCCAATTATATATGGTTGTTCATAAGATGTCAAGGGATTGTGAGCTCAAATTTTTCTGTTAGTTTGCATAGAGCAACTCACAACATAATATTCCAACCATAGTAGATAGAAACTTGGTTCAAAGTAGAAGAGAATGGTCAATGCCATTAACTTAGTTCATTATGATTCAACAACAACCACCACAAGCCTTAATCCCACTGGATGGGGTCAACCACTTAAATTCTAGACCTCTAGTCAATTCTATCAATTGAGAGTAAAAATAATAATATAAAAGATAAAGTTAGCCCTATGTCTAATAGCTTAACCTTTTAGATCAGATAGTGGTTAACAATTTAACATGGTATCATAGTAAGAAGAGGTCCCGAGTTCAAATCTCACACTAAACCAATATTCAAATTGTTGCATGTGTTAGGATCAATTATGAAGTGGGGCCTGGATAAGGAGGCGTGTTGAGAGTAAAAATAAAATATAAAGATAAAGTTAGTCCTCTGTTTAACAAGTTAAGCTTTTAAATCAAATGATAGTTAATAATTTAACACTATCCATGAACATATGCTTTGTAATGCCATTATACCCTATGTCATGTTTCAAGGTTTGTTACCAAGTTTTTTAGTCTCCCTATCCTTCTTAGGAAGACCAAAGGAAGTTCCATTATACTAATGCAACAAGCACAAGGAATTGAATAAGAAAATCTCAGGCTTGTCAATTCCTATATCATTTTATTTAAGGAAGAAGAGACACTTCATTTAGCTATCATACCACCTTCAACACATATTAAGAAAGAGTACCTAGCCAATACTTCAAGATACATGTCAAGCACACCAAATGATGTATCATAATTTTTTGTTATCATGTTTATTTTTTAGACATGTCAAAGACACATGAGGACTCAACAAGCTTTCCTATAGGGTTTTTAGAATTCTTCTAGGGTAAAATCTACAAATACAAGACCTTTTATGTAAAAAAAATTAAAATATATATAATTATTAGAAAATGAATAGTAACCTAATATTGAATTAATGGTACTTTTTCAATTTTTTCTTTTTAGGTTATTATATTCACAAATGTGGCTAACAGAAAAATATTTTTAAAAAAAAAAATCTTTGTCCTATCTTGTTGTATCTATTTCCTTATTTTCCAAATTGCCATTTCCTTTGTCCATATTTGTACCTCTTATCATTATTGGTGCCTATTAGTCTTTAACCAAACATGTAGTCAATAAATAATTACTTACCTACAGAAATAACATGTACATTTTTTACCAATTCAATAAGGGTCAATAATATACTAGAGAAGGTTTTTGTATAAGATTAATACGTGCAAATTCCAAAAGCAGAATTCACAACTCAATGAGCCAAGAAAACTTATTTTAGATTAGTATCCACCAGACAACAACATCAACAGCAAACTGCAAAGTGGGAACAGAATCTCAGACCAAATTAGAACTAGAAGGCTATGAATGATTAAAACACACAGATTGCTATCAACAGTTCCCAATGTGAATGAGCATGTCACGTGAAGCTGCTAGCGTTGCTGCAGCTTTGTTGTTGTTTCTAATTCATTGCTGTTATAATTGTATTCGCATTTTCTGGTTTAGTAGGGTGTTAATTGTAATTCTTATGTTGTTGAGAAAATAGGTGGTGAAGTAGGCCTACTGAGCATATATAATCAGCATTGCCTTTGTTTTATGTATCATATGCTCTCATTTTTGTGAATTCATTCCTCTAAGTAAATCGAGAGCTTTCTCTCCTCCTCCTTCTGGTTTGCCCTAATTTCTTACCCTAGCTTTGTTCTTTACATGGCATTAGAGCTCGTGACCAAGGTCTATGGCTTCTAATCTCAATCACAGCACCTCTTCTTCTCTTCCACCTCATTCCTCCTCTTGTTCTCCTCTGCCTCGTAGTTTGACTTCACTACGATGACGAAAGCTTTCAGTTACATTCCAATAAAGCTTGATCCAAGTAATTACATCTTCTGAAAGGTGCAAGTCTCAGCCACAATTCGTGCCTTTGATCTCCAGTCCTTCCTCAATAAAACTACACCTCCAGCAAAATATATTGCGGATCCTGATGCTAGAGATGCCGAATTGTCCATGGTGAATCCAAAGTACTTGAGCTAGATGCGGTTCGATCAACTGCTACTTGGCTAGCTCTTCAAAGAAGTCTTAGCGCAGGTGATTCATTATGAATCATCTGCTGAGGTATGGTCATCTCTTGAAAATCTATATTCTCGTCAAACAATTGCCAAGTCTTTCCAATTCAAGTAGCAACTTAGATCTGTTAAAAAGGATGCTATGTCTATTAATGATTATTTTCTCAAGATCAAAACAATAGGCCATTCACTTGCTGCTATAGGAGAACCTTTAAGTGACAAGGATTTACTTCTAGCAATCCTTAATGGGCTGGATCATGAATATGAGACGGTAGTTAGCCTTATTACCTATCAAATGGATGACATTGATATTAAAAAGGTTCAGTACTTGTTGTTAATACATGAGCAGAGATTAAATTCTCAGAATTTGCCACATTCATCTACTGTTGAATCTGTTGTACAGTCTTCAATGCATGTTAATATGGCAGCATATACACAGAAAGGTGCTGGAAATTCTGTGAATTATAGAGGAGGTTTTGTACAAAGTAGAGGTTGTTATGTGACCGAGGGGGAAGAAGCTGGGGTAGACAATCAGGCAAGAGAGTTTATTGTCAGCTTTGTGGCAAACCAGGGCATTTTGCTGATAGATGTTACCATAGATTTGATAAAAAAATTCAGAGGAATCCTGGTCAAAACTTTGGTCAGAATTTTGGTCACCCTCAGGCAGACTCTAAAGCATTTGTGGCCTCCCTTAGTGATTCTAGCGAGACCTACATGAATGATCTAGGTTCTATTCAAGGGACTCACTATAACCATTTTTCTCAGCAGCCACTAGATACAGTCTCATAACCCTCCCTTCCTGATCATTCTTGGTTTGTTGACTCTAGAGCCACAAATCATATAACTTCAAACCTTGGTAATCTCTCCTTACATGCTCCTTACAACGGAAGTGATAAAGTCTCCGTTGGTAATAGAAAGCAACTTCCTATCTCTAATGTTGGTCTTGGACAGTTGCATACACAAACTAAACCTATCTCTACCATTTCATTGTCAAATGTTCTACATGTCCCTCACATGAAAAAGAATTTACTTAGTGTCTCTCAACTTACAAGAGAGCATGATCTTGTTGTTTAATTTAACTCTCGTTCTTGTTTGATTAAAGACAAGAATTCAGGGTAGGTGCTACTCAAAGGATGTCTTAAGAATGGGCTTTATCAACTGAGTTCAGCACTTGATCCTACTGCATCCAGCATTTCTGACCAATCCAATAAGCCTGTTTCTTTTGTTAGCAGTACAATTTCATCAAATTGTAATACTTTTCCTTCAAATAAATGAAAAGGACAGACTCCAATTGGTTGTGAGCTGTCCCCTGGTACTTATGTTACCCTCAATAATAAAATGTAAAAACATTAGCAAGCAAAATTAGGGCATCCATCATTCAATGTACTGCATTTCACCCTTAATAAAATTCATATTCCTTGTTCTTCAATTCCTTATTTCTGTGATTCATGTAAAATTGGGAAACTTCATCAACTTCCCTTTGTTGATTGTTCAATTACAGCAAAGAAACCACTTGCGTTGCGTTAAAGGATGGAGAAAATAATTCTTCAATCTTATTCAAATCAATGGGATACATGATGATATATAAACAATCTTCCTGCTAAGTTAGGAAACTCCTAAAAAACTAAACAAGAAAGTTTCTAAATCTATTTTGAAAACTATACAACTTAGGATACAACTCAAAGATAGAAAGATACAGCAATATATACATTCATATTCTAGAAAAAAGAAAGGATGTCAATCCCAATCTCTTGCTTTGATTGATTGACTCTGATTGACATTGATTGTTGACACTCCCCCTCAAGATTGTGAGTGGATATCATCCATTCCAATCTTGCATACAAGCCTTTGAAACACTGCTAAAGGTAACCCCTTTGTTAGCACATCTGCCAATTGATCATTTGAGGAGACATATGAGACATATGGAGTACAAATCAACCCTTTATCCATTTTTTTCTTAATGAAATGTTTGTCCACTTCAACATGCTTGGTTCTGTCATGTTGAACTGGATTATGAACAATACTTATTGCTGACTTATTATCATAGTAAAGCCTCATAGGACCTTGCCATTGGACCTTTAGATCATCCAACAAGATTTTTAGCCACAACAATTCACACACTCCTAAGTCCATAGACCGGAACTCAGCTTTTGCACTTGACCGAGCCACCACATTTTGTTTCTTACTCCTCCATGTTACAAGATTGCCTCCTAGAAAAGTGCAATAACCCGAGGTAGATCTTCTATCCACAACAGATCCTGCATAATTAGCATCTGTGTAAGCTTCAAGGGTCATAGGTCCACCACTTTTAAACAAAAGACATTTCCCAGGGGTTCCCTTTAAATAGTGAAGTATCTAATAGACTGCCTTCAAGTGAGTCTCTCTAGGGTTGTGCATGAATTGACTAACTATACCCACTGCATAAGCTACGTCTGGCCGAGTATGAGCTAGATAAATGAGCTTTCCAACCAGCCTTTGATATGATCATTTGTCAACCATACCATCTTCTAGAACTTCTCCCAACTTATGATTGGGCTCAATGGGAGTATCCAATGCCTTGCACCCTAGCATTCATGTTTCAGTTAGAAAGTCTATGATATATTTTTGTTGAGAAATGAAAATACTTTTTGTTGAATGTGCCACTTCTATGCCCAAAAAATACTTCAACCGTCCCAAATCTTTGATTTCAAACTCACTGATTAAGCATTCCCTTAGTCTATGCATGCCTTCCTCATCATTGCCCGTAACGACAATATCATCAACATAAACAATAAGTATGGTTACTCCCCCTGTGGCTGAGTGGTGAACAAAGAGTATGATCTCCTTGACTTTGCATATAGCCTTGGCCAAGCATTACCCTTGTGAACCTTCCAAACCATGCCCACGGTGACTGTTTTAAGCCATATTAGGCTTTATTAAGCTTACACACCACCTTGTCTTGGTTTGGGGAGTCATAACCAGGCGTTAGATCCATGTAAACCTCTTCTTCAAGATCCCCATGCAAAAATGCATTCTTGACATCATACTGATGCAATTGCCAGCCTAGGTTAGCAGCTAAGGATAGAAGAACTCAGATCGTATTCAACTTAGCAACAAGGGAAAAAGTGTCTAAATAATCTACTCCATACATTTGAGCAAACCCTTTAGCTACGAGTCAAGCCTTGTAGCGATCTAAAGATCCATCAGACTTATACTTAACTATGTATACCCACCAGTAGCCTACTGGATGTTTCCCTTTAGGCAATGAAACAAGTTCTCATGTCTGATTTTCTCTAGGGGCTACCATTTCAGCTTCCATGGCATCTCTCCAATGCTTGTTCCCTATCGCTTCAGAAAAGTTTTTTGGAATAGGGATGGTATGAAGGTTGGTAAGAAAGGCTTTATGAGGGGATGACAATTTGGAATATGATAGGAACAAATGTAAGGGGTGTTGAGTGCAAGCTCTAGTACCCTTCCTAAGGGCAATAGGCCAATCAAGGTCATTGTCGGAGGGTGCTGGTTTGGGTGTAGGGTTAACAGTTGCAGTATACTTATCATCATCAGGTATGAAAGACTCGGCAATGGGGTTACCTGATGATGTGCAAGGTGAGCTGATGGTATCGTTGGTGTTGTCAGCTACAAAAGTAGGGTTTGAGGTAGGTGTTGTGACTTGCATAGGCATAGAGGACGGTTGTTTTTTCCTTGAGTATACCTGTAGTGGCCGAGGAGTACTTGGAACAAGCTCATCCAATGTCATGCCCAGTGAATCCTTTGAACCAGTGGTTGGGAGAGACTTCACTTACTAAAATAAGATTGAGACTTACTAAAATAAGAGTCTCTTTCTATAAAGGTGACATCGGCTGACACATAGTACTTCTTGGTATGAGGATGATAACACCAATAGCCTTTTTGAGTAGATGAGTATCCAAGAAATATGCACTTTAAAGCTCGAGGATCCAACTTACCCCTACTAACAGTAGGAATATGGACAAATGAGATGCACCCGAACACTTTGGGTTTCAACCCTGGACTAGACACATGACAATCAGGAAAGGATTTGGTTAACAGCTGAATTGGGTTGTAAGATCCAAGGATTTGAGAGAGAAGCCTATTGATAAGAAAGGTAGTTGTTAGGGCTGCTTCTCCCCAATAATGTTTGGGAACATTATGGTGAAATAGGAGCACTCGAATAACAGCAAGTAATGCCCAATTTTCCTCTCGGCTACTCCATTTTGTTGAGGAGTGTAAGGGCAAGATGATTCATGGATAATACACTTCTGTTGGAAAAAAAACTGAACAAATATCGTAGGAGAACTCAACTTTTCTCCCTTAATCTTCCATTAACTAGTGTTAAACTTATATACAAAAATTCCTACAAAATCTCCTATAAAATCTCCTAGATATTCTCCTAATTTACAGCAGTGATAGACTTTATCTAATGTACAATACAAACTTAAATTAAATAAGAATATTATCTTGAATAAAATCTTCATTATCTTGGGTCTTCTCCTTCTTGAACAAGGAGTCTTTTCCAACACTCCCCCTCAAACTGGTGAATAGATGTCTATCATTCCCAGCTTGCTTCTTATTACTTCAAATCCTTGTTTCTACATTGCCTTGGTGAAGATATCTGCCTCTTGATCTTTGGTAGGAACATAAGTTAGTCTTATATCTCTTGCTTCTATTTCTTCCCTGACAAAATGCTCGTTAATTCTCACATGCTTCATTCGGTCATGCTATACTGGATTATTCACTATACTTATAGCTGATTTACTATCACTATAAAGTATTTTTGGTGCTGTGATTGGCATGTTCATATCCTTCATCAACCTTTCTAACCAAATTATCTCACAAATGCACTGTGCAATGGCTCGATACTCGGCCTTGGCACTGCTACATGAAACAACCTGTTGCTTTTTGTTTCTCCATGTGACTAGATTTCCCCATAATTTTGTGCAACACCCTGATATCGATTTGTTGTCTTCAACAAATCCTGCCCAATCTGCATCTGAATAGCTCTTTATTCCTCTTTCACTACTTTTCTTAAACAACAATCCTTTCCTAAGTGTGCCTTTAAGATATCTTAGGATATGATAAGCAGCTTCTAGATGTCTTTTGGTTGGTGAATGCATGAATTGACTGATTATACTTACCGCATAGGCAATATCTGGCCTTGTATGAGATAAGTAGATCAATTTTCCCACTAGATGTTGAAATCTGCCCATATCAACTTGCTCCTCTTCATTCTTTTCATCTTTATTCTTCCAATTTGGTTCTAAAGGAGTGCTAGCCAGCTTGCACCCGAGTTTACCAGTTTCCCTCAAAAGATCAAGAGTGTATTTTCTTTGTGAGATGAAAATACCCTCACTGCTTCTTGCTACTTCAATCCCAAGAAATATTTTAAATCTCCAAAATCCTTAACTTCAAATGCCTCTCTTAGTTGATGCTTCAATAGTTCAATCTCTTGATGGTTGTCTCTGGTGATAATTATATCATCCACATAGACTATAAGAATGGTCTTCTTTCCCTCAGAATCTATATTTATAAATAATGTGTAGTCAACTTGTCCTTGTCTGTATCCAAGTTACTGTAAAGTTTCACTGAATCTCTTGAACCATGCCCTTGGTGATTGCTTGAGGCCATATGGTGATTTCTTTAGCTTGCAAACTTTCCCTCTTGTATCTTCTCTTTCAAAACCTGAGGGAATCCTCATATAAATTTCTTCTTCTAACTCACCATTCAAGAAAGCATTTTTAATGTCTAATTGGTGTAGTTTCCAATCCAAGTTGACTGCCAATGATAGTATCACCCAAACGGAGTTAAGTTTGGCCACCGGTGCAAAAGTTTCCTCATAGTCAAGGCCTTGAGTTTTTGTAAAGCCTTGAGCTACAAGCCTAACCTTGTATCTCTCAATTTTTCTATCTGATTTATACTTAATAGTAAAGACCCATTTGCTCCCAACGATGTTTTTCCATTGGGTAATTTCACTATCTCCCATGAGCCATTGTTTTCTAGAGCATGCATTTCTTCCATTACAGTTGCCCTCCATTTTTCCTCCTGTAAAGCATGATAAATATCCTTAGGAATACTCACATTATCAATGCTGATAGTAAAGGCCCTGAACTGTGGAGACAATTTGGAGTATCCTAGAAAATTGGTGATATCCACTTAGTACAGGATCTGGTCCCTTTCCTCAAAGCAATAGGAATATCAAGATCTGATTTCTACTCCCTGTTTGTCTCATGCTCACTGTTAATACCTTCAATATTCCTCTCAATAATTTCAGGACTTCTCCAAGGTTCAGATAGGTTAGCAGGCTGAGAATCAAGAGTTCTTGAGTAAACCTTTAGAGGTGGTTTACTTTGGGGTTGATTATCCTCCTGATTTTTGGTTTCTTTATTTTCTCCCCCTTGACAAGTTTGAGGTGAAGGAATAGGGGCTGGACAAGGTTCAGATGTGGTTTGAGAGGATCCTTTGTCATGACTAGGTGTAAGGACAGTAGGAGACAAATCTAGAATAGGTATCAATGGGTCCCAATGAGGTGTTGTTTCAGTGAAATTCTGCTAGGAATTGTCATAGAAGAATGACTTATTCTCAAGGAATGAAACATCACAAGAAATAAATTTTCGCAGGTACTAGGGTTGTAGCATTTATACTCTTTTTGGTTAGGTGAGTACCCCACAAATACACTCTTGGTAGACTTAGGATCCAATTTGGACAGTGTTGGTATATTGCTGTGAACAAAAACAATGCAGCCAAACACTCGAGGAGTAAGGGAGTTTAGGACTCTATTATGATGAGGAAAAGTTTCAAGAAGTACATCTAAGGGAGTCCTAAACTTTAGAGTCTTTGAGGGAAGCCTATTAATGAGATATGTAGCTGTTAATATTGCTTCTCCCCAATAGGAATTTGGAACCGAATGGGTAAACATAAGAGCTCTTGCTGTCTCAAGAAGATGGCAATTCTTTCTCTCAGCTATTCCATTTTGTTGAGGGGTATATGGACATGAGTTTTGGTGAATGATACCATGCTCATTTAGGTATTTGTTGAAATCATTAGAGAAATATTCTCTTCCATTGTCGGTTCTCAATATATGAATTTGGGTTTGAAAGACATTTTTGATCATGAGATGAAAATTCTGGAATACAAGATAAGCTTCTAATTTGTCTTTCATTAAGAAAACCCAACATATCCGTGTATGATCATCGATAAAAGTGATAAACCAACGAGTGTTAGTGAGATTTGAGGTTCTAGATGGCCCCCAAATATCACTATGAACAAGATGAAAAGGTTTTGAAGGATTATAAGCATGATTAGGATGAGAGGTTCTGGTTTGTTTTGCAAGAATGCAATGTTCACAAATGAAATCTTGAATCATATTGCTAGAAAACAAAGGATACAAACATCTAAGATAATCCAAACTTGGATGTCCCAAATGTTGATGCCATAACAATAAGTCTGAATTAGAAACCATAGACAAGGAAGATGAAATAAATGACCTAAAAACAGAAGAATAATCTGCTCTTGATGTTTAATAAAGTCCCCCTCTCATCTCAACACTGCCAATCTTCCTCCCCGAGGTTAGGTCCTGAAAAATACAGCAATTTTTTAAAAAAGTCACTATGCAATCTTTATCTTGAGTTGACTTACTAACTGACAGTAAGTTGCATTGGAGATTTGGCACATAAAGTACTGATTTAAGGGATAATTCTCCAAGATTTAGAGCTCATTTTCCCTTTACATAGGATGTGGTACCATCAGCCATTACAATATTAATCATTTTATCACAGGTTTCATAATCAGAAAGCAATTTTAGATCACTTGTCATATGATCAGAAGCACTTGTATCTATGATCCAGCAGTTTGGAGGGCATTTTTGAGACATTAGAGAGTATATTTCAGTACCTTTTCCTGCCAGAGACACTGTTGGATTAAGATTCTCCAAAATTTCAGTTTGAATCACCTTGGTTTGGTTTAGCAAGCTTTGTAGAGCCTCCATCTAAGCAGCAGTTAGACTGAAATTTGCTGCACTCCCTTTTTCAGCTTTCATCGTATAGGCTGATTGTGTTTCTTTTCTTAAACTTTTTGGTTTCCATCCAGCCGGCTTTCCATGGATTTTCCAACATGTATCCTTAGTATGGTATGATCGATTGCAGTATTCACACCATTGTTTTTCTTTGGTGTTCTCTCCTTTAGTTGCAGCATATCGCTTTCCTCGGAAAATATTTAGGGCTGAGGCTGAAGAATAGACCTCATTGTCAGACTGCCCTAAGCCCGAGAACATCACCTTCTTCCAGCTCTCTTCCCTTCTAACCTCTACAAATACTTCTCTCATTGTTGGGAAAGGTTTCGTTCCCAACAATCGGCCTCTAACCTCATCTAGATTTGAGTTTAGACCATGTAGGAAGTCAAACACTCTCTCCTTCTCTACCATCTTCTCATATTTTGTACTATCAGCAGCACACTCCCATTTAATCTCATGAAATAAATCACTTTCTTGCCATAACTCAATTAAGGTATTAAAATATTCGGTGACTGAGTTTGTACCTTGCTTGGTTGTTCGTATGAGTGATCTAACCTAGAATGATTGAGTTGTATTCTCCAAATCAGAGTAGACTTCTTGGACTGCTTGCCAAATCTCACAAGCCGCCTTGTAGAAGAGGTAAGTCCTTCCTATCTTTGGCTCCATTTAGTTCACCAACCAAGCCATAATCGTGCCACTCTCAGCTTCCCATATGCCATCTGTTGCGGCCTCTAAATTCGGTTTAGGCGTAATACCGGTTAGATAGCCTTCTTTACCTTTCCCTCTAACAACTAACAGCACAGATTGTGACCATTCCCTATAGTTGGCATCATTTAACTTGTGCTGTGTGATCTGGAGGGATTGGCGATCCATTGCTGCTGGAATAATGGATCCATGATGGTTGATCGGAGAGGTTGCAGAAGATGTCTCACTAGACGAGACCTTTCCTGCCATTCTTCCAACTCAAGACTCCTTCAAGGAGTCGAAGACACGAATGAAAAAGAGTCCACAAACCGTGGCTCTGATACCATGAACAAATACTGTAGGAGAACTCAAGTTTTCTCCCTTAATCTTCCATTAACTAGTGTTAAACTTATATACAGAAAATTCCTATAAAATCTCCTAGATATCTCCTATAAAATCTCCTAGATATTCTCCTAAATATTCTCCCAGATATTCTCCTAATTTACAGCAGTGATAGACTTTATCTAATATACAATACAAACTTAAATTAAATAAGAATATTATCTTGAATAAAATCTGCATTATCTTGGGTCTTCTCCTTCTTGAACAAGGAGTCTTTTCCAACAAAAACAAATAGAGATTGGTTGAAGAAAGCCTTGGCATTGTCCGATCTAACCCTTTTAAAACCTATCCCAAACTGTTTTTTAATCATATTGTACAATGTAGAAAAAATACTACTAACTTCAGTTTTAGTTTTCAAAAGATATAGCCATGTTACTCTAATGCAATCATCAACAAAAATAACAAACCTCTTAAAAAATAATAATAATAAAATAACAAACCACCTTGCCCCAGAAATATTAGGAACTGATGAGGGACCCCAAATATCACTATGAATTAAGGTAAACGGAGAACTAGTCCTTTTATTAGATGAAACAAAAGAAACTCTTTTATGTTTGGCAAACTCACACACGGCACAATGGAAACTATTGACATTTAGAACCTTAGACAATTCTAGAAACATCATTTTAAGAGTAAGAAAAGAAGGATGACCAAATCTATAAAGGTGCAACCACATTAGATCCTTGTTGGACTGAGCCAAGCATAACACAAGAGGAATATGCCCTAATTTATCCTGTTCACTCAATCCCTCAAGGTAGAACAGCCCAGCCCTAGCCTTAGCAAGCCCAATCCTCTTCCTCGTGCCCTGCTCCTGTATCTCACAGTGAGTTGAATAAAAAATAACACTGCAATTAGTATTCAATATGAGTTTTTGAATGGAGATTAGGTTAGTGAATAACTTAGGAACATGGAGCACATTTTTTAGAGTGAGATGTTCATTAAGAAGAACATCTCCTTGGCCCGCAACAGTAGTTAAAGAACCATCTGCTAGGGTGATTTTTCTGGAACTAGGACAAGGGCTATAGGTAACAAAGTGATGAGAGAAAGGGGTCATATGATCCGTACCTCCAGAGTCTAAGATCCAAGAGGTAGAATGATTTTTTCCTAAAGCATATAGAGCAAAAGAATTAGAAGAGATACATGTGAGAACAAGAGAGCAGGCACCCCCTTTTGCAGTCTCTTTTTTGAGAGATTTTAAGAAGTTCTTTAACCTTTCAATTTTTGCCCGGTTAAGTTCTAGGGTGTCTCCTTGTTCGGATCCCTTCTGATCCAGTTGCTAATGGATGCTAGCTAATGTACACTTGGCCTTGATTCTTTAGTGATCCACCTTTGGAAGGCTTTCCATGAAGCTTCCAACACTTCTCTATGGTGTGCCTCGATTTCTTACAATAGGTACACCATAGAGTATCTCTATCAGTAGCCTTCTTTTCCTCTCTTCCCTTACCTTGACCATGAGTTTTCAAAGAACCCAAGGCTAATGCCTCCACTGAGGTAGTCTCCAACATGACATCCCTTCTTCCTTCTTCTGCACGAACAATACAGATAACCTCATTTAAAGAAAGCAAATCCTCCTTACCAAGGATTTGCACCCTTACCGCATCGAACTCCATGTTTAGGCCGGCTAGGAGATCATATGTCCACTCTTTCTCCACAAACTTCTTGTCTGAGGCTGCATCTTCACTACATTTTATCTTTAAGCACTGATAATGGTCCAGTTCTTGCCACAAAGTTTGCAGTAAATTTGCATACTCTGTGACAGATCTGGTGCCTTGTTTTGTGGCTACCACTTTTGTCCTTATTTCGTAGATTTAAGCTGCATCTCGAACCTTGGAGTAGGTAAGCTTGATCGCCTCCCAAATTTCTTTGGTGGTTGTTAAAAACATCACCGTGTCACTAATTTCAGGGGTCATGGAATTCCATAGCCATGACAACACTAGAGAATCCTCTTCGTCCCATGTGGCAAACATTGAATCTCCATCTTTAGAACCGGTCCCTTCCAGATGGCTTAGTTTCCCTTTCCCTTTTAGGAACGTACGGATTAATTGAGACCATTTCAAGTAGTTCTTACCATTTAATCGGTAAGCCACTTAAAGACTTGGTAAGTCTCCTATGAAGCCTCCACCATTGTTTCTAGCAAACGGAATCTCCGTTGTGTTGGTGTTGCTGAAATCAGCTTCATGGATTTGGGTATTTTGAGAGTTGGACATGGTGTTCGATAATGAAGATTGAAGACAAAAAAAGGAACAGAACAAAGGCGGAAAAATGACCACAATAATCCCAGAGAACGGCAACTATTGTCCAAGCTCTGATACCATGTTAAAGGATGGAAAAAATAATTCTTCAATCTCATTCAAATCAATGGGATGCATGCTAATATATAAGCAATCTTCCTACTAAGTTAGGAAACTCCTAAAAAACTAAACAAGAAAGTTTCTAAATCTATTTTGGAAACTATACAACTTAGGATACAACTCAAAGATGGAAAGATACAACAATATATACATTCATATTCTAGAAAAAGGAAAGGATGTCAATCCCAATCTCTTGCTTTGATTGATTGACATTGATTGTTGATACGTTGTTATACTCAGATGAATGGGGTCCTTCTCCTACCTTATCTGTTGAGGGGTATAGGTATTATATTGCGTTTGTCGATGCCTATACAAGGTATACATGGCTATACCCTTTGAAGCTCAAGTCCGATGCCCTTCCAACCTTTATAACCTTTCACAAACTTGCTGAAAACCAGTTTCAAACCAAGATTAAGGCCTTACAAACTGATAACGAGTGGGAATTCAAGGCATTGTTACCGTACCTCCAAAATAGTGGCATACAACCTAGATTTACCTAACCCTATACTCATCAATAGAATGGCATTGCAGAGAGAAAACACAGACATATAGCAAAAATGAGGCTCACTTTGTTATCTCATGCTAATATGCCACTTAAGTTTTGGGTTGAAGCCTTTCAAACTGTAGTTTATACAATAAACTTGGTTCCTTCCTCTTCACTCAAATTCAAGATTCCATTTGAACTCCTATATCATAAGCAACCCAATTACTTAATGTTGCAACCCTTTGGTTGTGTTTGTTTTCCTTATCTTCGATCTTATAACAAGCACAAATTTGATTTTTATTCAACCAAATGTATCTTCATCGAGTATAGTCATGTACAGGCAAGTTACAAATGTTTTCATCCTTCTAGTCAGGTTTATGATTCAAGGCATATGCAATTTAATCCAGATGATTTTCCTTTCTCTACATTGTTTTCTTCTTCTGTCACTTCATCTCAGTCCTATCCTAGTGGGTTTTCTACCTTGTTCTTTTAGTCCCTTCCTTCTTCTCCTTCATTTAGAGTAGCACAACCCTTATCTTCTTCCTATCAAACACTTAACTCTTCAACTACCTCAACCATTGGCTCATCTCCAGTTGTTGCATCGCCACAGCCTACTTCTGGACCTACAACTCATGTTCTTAAACCCATAGTTGCTCCAGCACCCTCTACACATCCCATGCTTACAAGGTCCAAGGCCAAACAACTACACCTTACCTCTCCTCATGAGCTAGTGAGTACTCTAAAGCCTAGTTTTGTCCATGAGGCCTTTCTAGACTCATGATGGGTTAGGGCTATGGAGGAAGAATTTGCAGCATTGCAGCACAATAATACTTGGGTTTTAGTTCCATTTTCTGATGATATGAACCTCATTGGTTGCAAGTGGGTTTTTATAACCCAGATGGGACAGTACTTAAGCACAAGGCTCGGATGGTAGCCAAAGGCTTTCTCCAAACACCGGAAGTTGACTATGCAAAAACCTTTAGCCCAGTTGTTAAGGCCCCTACTATTGAGGTTTTATTCACCTTAGCAGTTACATTTGGTTGGGACATTCAACAAGTGGATGTTAGCAATACCTTTTTAAATGGTGATCTTACTAAGGATGTATACCTGTCTCAACCGGAGGGTTTTGTTGATGCTCGGTATCCCTCTCATGTGTGTAAGCTGAGGAATTCACTTTATGGGCTTAAGTGAGCTCCACGAGCTTGATATACAAAATTGAAAGTTGCTTTGCAGTCATGGGGATTTATTAAAGTCGTGTCGGATGTTTCATTGTTTATAAAGCACACCCCTCAATTTGTGTTGTTTGTATTGGTCTATGTTGATAATATTTTGGTCACAGGATCTAATCCAGCAACCCTTAGAGCCTTTATTCAAGATTTAGATGCTAATTTTGCACTGAAAACTCTCAGGTTTGTCCATTACTTCTTGGGTTTTGAAGCTCATAAAAATCAAAATGGGATCTATCTTACACAGTCTAAGTACACCATAGATTTGTTGAGGAAGGCAGCTATGATTGACTGTAAACCATGTGATACCCCGTTGAATTCAGTTGTTCCTTTAACTAATCATGGTGATCCTTTCTTAAATCCTTCTCTATATCAAACCATTATTGGTTCCTTGCATTACTTTACCTATACTAGACTGGATATCTCATTTGTAGTCAACAAATTAAGTCAATTTCTATCTTCTCCTAAGCAACAACACTGGATGGCTTGTAAAAGATTGCTTAGGTATCTAAAAGGCACCCTTAGCTTGGGTTTATTGTTCTCACCAGCACCTACAAACTTACCCTTAGTGGTTTATACTGATGTTGATCATGCTGGTTGTAGAGTAACAAGGAGATCAACTAGTGGTGTTTGTGTCTTCCTTGGGAGTAATCTAATAGTTTGGAGCTCTTGGAAGCAATCAGTGGTTGCCAAGTCTGTAGGAGAGGCTGAATATAGAGTTATTGCTCACGGTGTCACTGAAATCTTGTGGCTGAAATTGTTGTTCACATAATTGGGTTATCAATGTGTTCATACACTGGTTGTGTGGAGTGACAATATGGCAGCTAAAAGTATTGCATAGAATCCAATATTTCATTCTCGCACTAAATACATTGAGATCGATGTACATTTTGTGCAAGAGAAGGTTGAAAATGGAGAACTAGAAATTCATTACGTTCCTACTGCTCATCAACTAGCTGATGTTTTCACCAAGGGTCTACCAAGAAGTAGATTTTAGTGTTTGTGTGATAAACTTGGACTGAAAGTCTCACCTTGTCCAGGAAATGGCAGTGGTGTCTCAGGGGTCTTCAGAGAAGCAACAGGTCAAGAGGCAGCCTAATTTGAGGGGGAATGTGAATGAACATGTTACGTGAAGCTGCTAGCGTTGTTGCAGCTTTGTTGTTGTTTCTAATTCATTGCTATTATAATTGTATTCTCTATGCATTTTCTAGTTTAGTAGAGTATTAATTGTAATTCTTATGTTGTTGAGAAGATAGGCAGTGAGGTAGGCCTGTTGAGCATATATAATCAGTATTGCCTTTGTTTTATGTATCTTATGTTCTCATTTTTGTGAATTCATTCCTCTTGAGTAAATCGAGAGCTTTCTCTCTTCCTCTTTCTGGTCTGCCCTAATTTCTTGCCCTAGCTTTGTTCTTTACACCCAAAAGAAGAATGTTTCCTACCTTCATCGCAATATAATAAAAGATTCTTCCTATGTCCACAAAAATAAAATGACAATAATTTCATGCAATCATTTTTTTTTTTTTTTTTGGTCCGAGGGGGGGGTGTGGAGGCACCCAGAGCAATTGCTTTGTATTCAACCTCTCCCACTGACCTGGCTACCATCAACTGCTTACAGGAATTCCATATAATCAAATTACTGCCAAGAAACACACAAAGCCCATTGGTAGATCTGTGAGTGACCCTACAGCCGGCGTAATCAGCATCTGTGTATACTGTGAAAGATAGATAAGTCGAGGAAGGAGAGAAGAATAATCCCAAACCAAGAGAACCTTTAAGATATCGAAGCAAATGCTTGCAGGCAATCCAATGTTGCTGCTTAGGAGCTGAGAGGAACTGATTGAGCCTATTAACAATGAAAGCAATATCTGGTCTAGTATAGGTAAGATATTGCAAGGATCCAATGATAGTGCGATAAAGAGAAGGATTAGAGAAAGATTCACCCTCATCAGTTAAAGATTCTGCTAGTGTTAACCGGAGTCTCACAAGGCTTACAATCCAACATAGTTGCTTTCTTTAAGAGATCAATTGTATATGTAGTTTGAGTGAGGTAAAGACCATCTTAGTTACGATGAGCCTCAAAACCAAGAAAATAGCTAACAGGGCCTAAGGTTTTGCGAGCAAAATAAGTATTCAAATCCTGAATACAAGCTTTAAGGGCTATGGGATCTAAACCAATTATCAATATGTCATCAACATAGATCAAAACAAACAACACAAACTTAGTAGTCCTCTTAATAAATAAGAAGGCATCTGAAACTGCCCTATTGAAACCCCAGGACTGTAGAGCAAATCTCAGCTTAGTATACCAGGCCCAAGGTGCCTGTTTTAATCCATAAAGGGGTTTCTTTAACTTGCAAACATGAGTAGGAAACTGAGAATTCACAAACTCTTCTGGTTGAGACATAAAAACATCCTCACTCAAATCACCATTTAAGAAAGCATTGTTGACATCAACTTGTTGAATGTCCCAGCCAAAGGCAACAGCCAAAGAAAACAACACTCTAATTGTTGGAGCTTTAACAACATGGCTGAAAGTCTCAGAAAAATCAATACCGGGATTTTGATGAAACCCCTTGGCAACCAAACGTGCTTTGTAACGAAGCACTGTACCATCTACCTTGAACTTTATCCAAAAACCCCACTTGCAGCCAATAACATTCATGTCTTTAGAGTAAGGAACTAAATCCCAAGTGTTATTACATTGTAAAGCAGAATACTCTTCTTCCATAGCCTTGACCCATTGTAAATCTAAGAAGGCCTCACGAATAGTGGTAGGTTCCAAAGAGCTCACTAAGGCATGAGGAGAGGATATGGGAAGAAGTTTAGCCTTGGACCTGGTGAGCATAAGATGAACAGAAGGTTTAGGAACACGAGAAGGACGGATAGAAGATTGAGGAACACGAGAGGTTGGTGGAGATAACAACGGAGGTGACTTCTCCAAAGAAGGAGAGGATAAAGATGATGAGGATATAGGAGAAGAAGATTGAATGTTAGATAGTAAAGGCTGAGAAGAAGAATCAGCAGAAGGTAAAGAAGAAGGTAAGGGAGTAGAACTCGGAGGTTGTGCTACTGCAAAGGAAGGAAAAGCAGGAAATGACTGAAAGAACAAAGTAGAAGGACGATCAGGGGCAGAAGAAGTAACACCAGATAAAGAAGACGCAGACTAAAACAAACTAGGATAAGGAAACTCATTGGGATTAAACAAAACATCTCGAGAAACATATACACGACCAAAAGAGTCCAAACACTTATAACCAGCATGCCCAGGACTATACCCAATAAAGATACATTTGGTTGAATGAAAACTAAACTTATGCTTGTTATAAGGACGAAGATGGGGAAAGCACGCACAACCAAAAGGCTGAAGGTGCAAATAAGAGGGTGATTTAAGAGATAGCATCTCAACTGGTGTGCGAAACTGGAGAGGAGCAGAAGGAAGCAAGTTTATAAGATAAACTGCAGTTTGGAAAGTCTCAACCCAAAATTTAAGAGACATAGCAACATGACTTAACAACGTGAGCCCCATTTCAGCTATGTAACGGTGTTTTCTTTCAACTACACCGTTCTGCTGAGACGTATAAGGGAAGGTAAAACGAGGTTGAATACCATGCAATTGTAAATAAGGTAGAAAGGCTTTAAACTCCCCTCCATTATCTGTTTGTAAAGCTTTGACCTTAGCATTATACTGAAGTTCAGCAAGTTTGTGAAAGGTGGTAAAGACAGACAAAGCATCAGATTTTAACTTTAGAGGGTATAGCCAAGTATAACAAGTGTAGGCATCAACAAAGATAATGTAGTAACGATATCCTTCTGCTGATAAACTAGCAGAAGGTCTCCATAGATCAGAATAGACCAGTTCAAGTGGTCTAACTGTTGTGATTTCACAATCAGAAAAAAGAAGTTGATGTAGCTTACCAATTTTGCAAGAGTCACAAAAAGAAAGAGAGGACAAAGAAAATGGAACTTGAATTTTATTCAACACCAATCGCAGTACATTGAGTGAGGGATGCCAAGTTTTGCATGCCACTGCTTGCACGCATTATTAGTTTGGGCAATATTCACATTTACAGTAGAAGTCAGTCCTGAACTAGAAGGAGCTGACTGTTTACAACTTTGAAAAGAAAAACTACCACATGATGAAGGAGATGTACTGTGCACAAAAGACCTAGGACGAAAGGAATGAGCTGAAAGCCTGGAATCAGCAAAAGCAAAAGCTGAATTCAGTTGATTTAGCCAATCCTTAAGCTGCCCTCTAAGTAGCACTTGTCCGGTATTCTTGTCCTTAATAACACAAGAATGAGAATCAAATTCAGCAACAAGATCATGATCCTTAGTTAATTGAGAGACACTGAGTAGATTTTTCCGCATGTTAGGTACATGTAAAACATTAGATTTTTCCACATGTTAGGTACTGAGTAGATTTGTCCTGGTTTGCCACACAATTGGCAATAAAAGAGTCTACCAGACTGACGGCCTTAGCCGCGTCCTCCTTGTGTACCAAAACCACCTCCTCTTTGATTGTGACCTCCTCTCATATGTTGAAAATTATTAACTCTTCCTTTTTTGACTATAATTAGTCAAATTAACTTGCATAGACGATGTGACTAAGTCAAAATTAATCGTCGATTGTGGTAAGTTTTTAGAGGCTAACCTCTGTCCATGCATTAACAGCAAGTACTAGACCTTATCCAGATCTACATCATTCATCTGGTACGTCACCAAGCCAACTACAATTTCGTAGGTCATGATCTAAACCATTAAGAATTGCAAGAAGCAATTCTTTGTCATCCAAAGGTTCACCTATAGCAGCTAACGAATGTCCGATTGTCTTAATCTTGAGAATATAGTCGTTAATTGACAAGGCATCTTTCTTAATTAGTCGTAACTACTGCTTAAGTTGAAACGACGTAGCAATAGTTTGCCTTGAATATAAATTCTCAAGTGTAAACCATACCTCAACTGATGACTTGCAGTATATTACCTGCACTAGTACTTCTTTATCTATCGTTAAGAACAACCAGTCAAGAAGAAGCTGATCCGATCGCAACCATGTCATATTCTTTGGATTCAACATCGTTCCTCCAGCTTCCTTACCACTAGGATCAACAACATGCTTAGGCGGTGGTGAAACCTTATTCAAGAACGGAAACAAATCGAAGGCACGAATTGTGGTTAAAACCTGCGCCTTCTAGAAAATATAGTTTCCAGAATCCAATTTGATAGGAATGAATTGAAAAGCTTTCGCAATTGCACCAAAATCAGATTGCGAAGAAAGAGAAAAGTTAGACGATGAACGAGTTGGTGAAGAGGAGGAAGCACTTTGAACAGGTGAAGGATTCATGACTTACGTTAAAGCTTCTGATACCATGAAGCAGTATAACGAAAGTTTAAAAGAAAACTTTGGGCAGAGAGAAAAGAAAGCAACTCTCAATATTCACTAGTGAATCAAGAATACAAAACTTGAGTGAACAACAAACTAAGCTGAATTTATATCCAGTGAGAAGCCTAGCTAACACACCTAATCATAATGCTAATACAAAGCACAGAAACAGTTATAACAAACATAACAACAAATAAGCTTTACAATAAGCAACAGCAAATACATCCTCTGACAGAGGGCAAGTAATTGTTGAAAAAAAAAATAGTTTAACTGAACTCACAGATTAAGTAGCTTAGATGGGGCTGCACGTAATACAGTCAATGCCTCCTTCCATCTCCACTGGCGTTCAGATAATGGCAGAAAACGTTGCAAAATTGACAAACGCCAATCCCAATCTTCAATGAAACGTTTTGCATTCAAGATTCTCCAATCCAATACTTGTATTGCGTCAGTAGGTACACTGCCCATCAATGCATTGTCCTGTTCAATAGATGGTAGGTTCTGACGTAATATATCAAGAAGCAGCCCAGTGAAAGATACAACCATCTTGTTTCCCCCATCAAACGTTGCAAGTTCAGCATGTTCCCCAGTGCACAAGTCAGACAACTTAGAATGGCTCTCAGGTGAAACACAATGTGTCAGATTGAGGGAAAGATCATCCATATTTAAAAGTGAGATAATAATGTTCACCATCAAAATCTGCATAATATGATATGTATAACCATTAGCCAAGTAATAAAGACAAATTCAGAGTTCAAAGGCATTCCAAGTTCAGACAGGATTGCCACTTTAAAAGAAGGCCAACTAAATAGGACAGCTGATTGGAAAAACTAGAAGGATAGTTGATGCATTTACTTATGTGTCCAAGGAAACAGCCAGCACCTGTAGATGCATTCTTCCAATAGAGAGATCCAAGTTCAAGTTCCATCAAGTTATTCGTCAAATATAAATATATTTGTAGACATACCAATTAATCTTCTGTAATAACAATTAAATTTCAAAGTTCGGAGATCAATTCAATTTTTGTGCACTATATATGACCTGTAAAATCTGCCATCTTTCTTCTAATAGAGAGATGAAGAGCAGCACACTCCAGTTGCTAGCCTAGTAGTAAATTGACCTCCAGAATAGAACGCATTCAAAGTATGAAAAAAATGCAAAGCTGAAAAAAAATACTTTTATAATTAGAAAGAAAGAAAAAAGGAAAATAACCTTTCGTGGTATGTCACTGATAGCCTCAAGATGGTTTCGTAGATCTTTCAAATAGCACAAAGCCATTTGCTGATGGCTTCCTGTTTCATCACTCATACTCCTTTCCATTGCTCCAAGTGCATGAACAGCAAATTCAAGAGCATAACGCATGTGCATGAGTTCAATATCTTGCATCCTAGAAAAATTATTCAAGAAAACTTATAGTATGTGAGAGAAGGAAAAGGATAAGGCAAAGTGCAAACCATTGGTAAAGAGGAAACTTCAATTTAAAAAGTGGTTTTACGATATCTAGGAGCTACAAATTTTAAAAATCAATTCCTAGGATGAAGAACATATATAGACCAGCAACACTTCAAATAAAGTAATCCAAGCAACAGCAACCATAAGGAACAAGGCAGAAGGGAAAATAGCATAATGGGTGGCCATCCATGAATTTCCCTATGTCTTTTCTTTTCTTTTCTTTTTTGATAAGTGAGGAAAATATAAAATTTTATTAAAATTGAACTATGAAAAAGCACCCTTAGTGACATGATGATAAAGCACCACCATTGTTCCAATAAATAGTGTTAGAAAATACAGAGATTCCCATCCATATTCAGGGATTTATATGCTTGATTTATGTTTCCAAATTTCTATTCTATTTCTTTCTCCTAGGAGATTCTATCTTGACTATATCTTTCCAGCTGTATTCTAAGTTGTAAATCTTTCTTAATTTTAGTAGGAGCTGATTAGGAAACTGCCTATTATAGAAGATTAAGATTAGTTTGTTCTCATTGACCAACTATATATAATCTTGCAACCCAATTCATCTCCTTACAAAAATCTTTCCTGTGTTCAATGCCTCTAATAACCTTACTCCTAAAGTCTTTGGATGCCTATCTTTTGTCCATATTCATACTCCCCATAGAAGAAAACTTGATCCTCGTTCCCTCAAATGTATCTTTGTTGGGTATTCTTCCACTCAAAAGGGCTATAAGTACTATCATCCTCCCACCAAGAAGGTTCTTGTCTCAACTGATGTTACTTTTGTGGAAGATGCTTCCTATTTTGATCGTTGACTGCCTTCTTAGAAGACAAGGACATGAATCTATTTCTTCTTGATTTTTCTTCTTCTCTAAATCCTTCTTCTCCTCCTTTAGTCTCTACCTCTAAGGACTCACAGGGCATGATACAAGGGAGCAGTAACCCAATTCTTCTTGTCCGCTATAGGCGTATTCAAGGAGAAAGGCACCAACTCCTTCACCTATGCAAGCTCCATCATCTAAACCAAGTCCTAAACTTGGTATTCCTACTCCCGAACCAGAACTTGCCACTAAACCTACAACTGATCCTAACCCAAGTGAGTATGATAAACTTGATCCCAATGACCTTGATCTTCCTATTGCCATCAGGAAGGGAACAAAGACCTATACCAAACACCCTTTACATTTGTTCTTGTCCTATTCAAATTTGTCTCCTAAGCATAGAGGTTTCCTCACCAACCTAAACACAATCCCTAAACCAAGGACCTTTTCTAAAGCAATAGGCAATGAGAACTAGAAGAGTGTCATGGAGGTAGAGATGGCAGCACTAGAGAAAAATCAAACTTGGGAGTTAGTGAAATTACCAAAGATAAAGAACCCAAAGGGATGCAAATGGGTGTACACTGTAAAATATAGATCAGATGGGTCCTTAGAAAGGTACAAAGCCAAGGTTAGTTGCTAAGGGATATACACAAACATATAGTCTATAGAGTAGACTATCTGGAGACATTTGCTCCAATGGAAAAAATGAAGACTGTGAGGGTGCTATTGTCCTTAGCTACTAACCTAGACTGGAAATTGTAGCAGTTTGATGTCAAAAATGCATTCTTACATGGGGACTTAGAGGAGGAGATCTATATGAAAGTACCACCCAGGTTTGGACCAAAGATAGGGGAAGATGTAGTATACAGATTGAAAAATGCTCTATATGGACTGAAATAGTCACCAAGAGCATAGTTTGGCCAGTTCACCAAAGTCATGTTTGGTATGGAATACAAACAAAGTCAAGGTGATCACACCCTATTTATACATCACTTGGCCAAAGGGGGAGTGACTGCATTGCTCGTCTATGTGAATGATATTATAGTAATGGGCAATGATATGGCAAGAATGGAAACTTTGAGAGGGAGCTTGGTCAAGGAATTTGAGATTAAGGAGCTGGGTAGATTGAAATATTTTTTGGGTATTGAGATGGCTCATTCTAAGCAAGGAATCTTTATCTCTCAACAAAAATACGTACTTGACTTGTTGGCTGAAACTGGTATGATGGGATGTAGGGTTGTTGACACACCTATTGAACTTAATCACTAGCTAGGAGATGTTCCAGAAGATGTTGCAGTGGATAAAGGTTCCTATCAAAGGTTAATGGGAAGGTTTATTTATCTCTCACATACACGGCCGAACATTGCTTATGCAGTGAGTGTAATTAGTCAATTTATGCATAGTCCTAAGGAAACTCATCTAAAAGCAATGTATAGGATCCTACATTATTTAAAGGGGACACCTAGTAAAGGTATATTGTTCAAGAGGGGAAGAGTTGTCTCTTGAAGCCTATACTGATGTTGACTATGTAAGGTCAATGGTTGATAGAAGATCAACATCAGGGTATTGCACATTTCTAGGAGGTAAACTTGTGACTTAAAGGAGTAAGAAACAAAGTGTAGTAACCCGGTCAAGTGCTGAAGCAAAGTTCAGATCAATGGCTCTGGGGACATGCGAATTACTTTGGATCAAAATACTCTTGGAAGACCTAAGGATCAAGTGGATAGCACCTATGAGGCTCTACTGTGACAATAAATCTGCTATTAGCATTGCTCATAATCCGGTACAACATGACCGGATAAAGTATGTTGAAATGGATAGATATTTCATAAAGGAGAAGCTAGATAGAGGCCTAATTTGCACACCCTTTGTATCCACCAGTGTTCAACTTGCAAATATTCTTACAAAAGATCTGCCTAGCCCTGTGTGTCAAAGATATTGAGCAAGATTGGAATGCAAGACATTCACTCACAATCTTGAGGGGGAGTGTTAGAAAATACTAAGATTCCCATCCATATTCAGGGATTTATATGCTTGATTTATGTTCCCATATTTCCATTCTATTTCTTTCTCCTAGAAGATTCTATCTTGACTGTATCATTCCAGCTGTATTCTAGGTTGTAAATCTTTCTTAATTTCAGTAAGAGCTGATTAGGAAACTGCCTATTATAGAAGATTAAGATTAGTTTGTTCTCATTGACCAACTGTATATAATCTTGTAACCCTACAATGAGGAATGTGATTGGTTTTTTCCGGCTACTTTTGACAAATAGTAATGGCTAAACCAGTGTATCTTCAAATCAATATAAGCAACAAAGCAAACCACTAATTGCTAAACATTCTCTTTCTTTTTTTTGTTAATTCTCTTTTGGTAAGTGACACCATGCTTCCACAAAAGTAATTGTAATAATATGACAAACAAATGAGAAACAGGTAAATTGCATTGCACCTCTTCCACGCTGCAACAGTCGAAGTAATTGGTTGCATGCTGATCAGTTCAATTGCATCTTGAAATTTTATGTCCGGAACTACATCAAACAAAACCTACAAAAGATACAAGGGCTAAATTTGACTAAATGTCATGTTAAACTAAAATTCTTCAATTTCTAGAGCATATCAAGTTCTTCAAAAACATAAAAGGAAGCAGGAGTTACTGGATGTATGAATATTGAGTCAGCATAAGCAAGAGATTCCGCAAAATTTTACAGTAGCATCCTCCAGTGGTTGATTCTTCATTTTCTTGGATTTTTTCCTTCCTTGTTTAGCTAAACACAAGAACTTAGGAAACTACATTCAACATCTTTAACATTATTCTACTTTGGAGATTAAATTAAAACCAATAACCTCAGTTTTCTAATACTTCCAATTTCTAACAAGGTTGTAGCTTGTTAGTTCTTTTCTTTCTTTTTCTCATTTTGTTGTCGAGTTTTCCCTCTACAACAACCTATTTCTGGTTGTTCTTAAAAATTGGGGCAATCATTACATTCGGTACCAAGAACTGTTGCCAATAGACCATTAGCTAATATGTTGTGATCTCGTCAATATCAATGACCATTTCACATTATGGGATAATGATAAATGTTATATGGGTTAGTGAAATATTTACTGGTGCAAGGAGATATCTACCACAGAAGATATGTTTTTTTCAAATACCTTCACCTAACAAGAATATTATCATTTGTATCTCTTGAATTTGGATCAAAGTATCATTCAAAGTCTTGTTTTGATTATCTCAAAAACAGAAACGTTTTGCAAAAGCTTCAGTAACACAAGGGAAATGACAGAAAATATTGTCAACATAAAAGTATAGAAAACAAAAAACAAAAAACCATGTAAATATTCAAACAAACTCAATAGTTAAATAAGTGAACTTTTTTTTAAGTCTATGCATCTTTTTCCATAAGGGCACAAGTAACCAATTTGAAAATAATGGGATACAAAATAATGAGCACTATTAAACAACTCAATTGCATCAAGAACAAAAAATGAGTAGGTATCAATAAAAATATATATATATAAAAAAAATTATCAAAGTAGTAATAGTTATGATATTAGTAGCAAACAAAGCTCAAATTATTCTACATTCAGGAGATCCTTGAGTAAATATCTTGTAGCTTTTTTTTTTTAAAACAAGAACAAAGATAAAGTTCAAGATAAGTTAGTGAATATTAGGTACTCACGAAAAAAAAAATTAAAACAATTAACTAAGAAAGGAAAAAAGATCAATTTGGCCCCTGAACTTTTTGATTTTGGTCAGTTTAACCCCTGAACTTTTTGATTTTGGTCAGTTTAACCCCTGAACTTTTCAAATGGTTTAATTCAGGGGTGATTTTGAGCCAAAAGACTATAGTTTCAGGGGCAAGTGAACCAAAAACTAGCATTTTAGGGGAAAAACGAACCATTTGGAAAAGTTCAAGCGTGAATTTGAGCTAAAACCAAAGTTCAGGGGCTAAACTGACCAAAATTGAAAAGTTGAGGGGCCAATTTAGCCTTTTTCTATTAAGAAACAAGAGACACAAAAATGCTAAATTTAAGCAATAGAAAAAATGTTGTCAGATATCGTCAGTGACTGTCAAGACACAGTTCCAGAAATGTTTAGTAGAACTTCAGCAGTTTCAGCAAGTTCCATTATTGTTCTGTGGAAGTATCGAAATTTAGGTTTTCCACTATGATTTTGTGTCAGTCACCTAGGAAATGGAAACATTTTGGATGTTCTAATGAAAAGAAAGAATATTTTTGTTCCATGCTCTTGACACCCCAAGCACCATTGTTATAACTATAACTTTGTTTCTCCTCATAATTAGAACACTGTGAAGTACCATAACATCTCTGCATAGATGATCTCCATCAATTTTATCAACTTTAGCAAAACATCCATGAGAACATAAGCTGACATAGGGATGGCTCAGTGAATTAAGGTAAGGAGATGTTAATGTCCATGACTCCATGTCAATCATACTATTTTGTTCACCGAACCCCAAGTAGTCGTATTTATATTGACAAACTGAAAGTTCCTTTCTCAGAAGGCAAATGAATATAAGCATGAAGTAAATGCAGAAAGAAGGAATGAAATAGAACCCAATGCAGAAAATTCCATTGAGAACAAAATGGGCAGTGCAAAAATGATCAGTAACTTTTGTTATTGAACATGAAATCATAATCAGTCCTAAGTTTAGAGAAAATATTCAAAGAATCTAGAATTAAAAGGCAAGCTTGTAAGCAAAATAAGAAATTCTCAAGAAAAGGAAACTCCAAAGAGTTGCATGCACCATAAGAAAAGATAGGCTGCCAAAGAAAAAACAAATTTACAGGCTCTCAAACTAGTAGTTTATCTCCATTTATGCATTCCTTCTTTCCCCCCTCATTTATTACATGAGAATTTGGTTGCTAACAAAAGAACAGATCTACATGATTTTCATTTTTTAATGATGCGTGTGGTTAAGGTTCTTAATTTTTTTTTCATTTCAGAAACAACTCGAGGATTTTCTTTTGACCTTTATATCTTCTCAGGATGTGTTCAGTTACCATAAGAAATTTATTTGTTCTTCCATTTTAGAAACAACTCAAACAATGTATCTAGGAAACAGTTCGTGGAATTGCTGCTTTTGAAAGAAATTATTTAATTTCTCTAGTAACCAAGAAAGAGTTGTTTAAGAATTACCAAAACAGTTTCTACATGCAAATGAAAATAATATGCTTCTGAAATTTCCTGTTTCCAAAACCCATGGAAATGAAAACAGAACCCAGATAGAATAGATTGATGACAAGAAAAGCAAACAGGGTACTAGAATTGCAAACCAAAATGCAACAAGAAAACAATTAGGGAAAAAACCATCATAGAAATAATAAAGAATCCATAAAGAGAAAAGAAAGAAAACAAATCACTAATTGCACAAAAAATTACCATGACACTTTTAGAAATCTACTTAAAAAATTTCTATGCTGAATTGTAAAAGCAACTTATATCAGAATTTTGAGACAGAGAGTCTTATATACCAAAACAGCTTCACAATGAAAACAAACAGAATCTTACCCGAAGGGCACTCTGAACAG
Organism: Diospyros lotus; assembly: GCF_014633365.1. Lineage (NCBI taxonomy): Eukaryota > Viridiplantae > Streptophyta > Magnoliopsida > Ericales > Ebenaceae > Diospyros > Diospyros lotus. Next base: position 29,939,447 of record NC_068348.1, on the reverse strand, counting down.
ATAATCTTTCGAGCACAAAGTTCTCAACAAAAGGATCCAAATGGGCATATTCATTAATGTATCCTATTTGTTCTTTCCGAGACAACAGTAATGAGGTCTTCAAACTCCAAGATTGACCAGAATTGACACAAGCAACAAATGAAGCAAGATCAAGCTGGTAACATAAAGAATCACAAAGATGTTCGACACACGACGCCTGCCAAAAGAAAGTAAAAGTTAAATCACAAGCAGACTAAGGACCAGATATTATGTAGCAATAATGGAAAAACAGATAACAGAACACCAGAGTAGAAAATAGCCATTTCAGATAGGTATAAAAATGCAAAAATGCCCTCAGAACTTCTTCAAGGAATTCCTGCCCCAAAAAAATCCATGTCCATGTGCCAATGTCAGTACATCAGCAGAGTAATAAATCCATTATTTATCTTTGATCTTTCATTTGCTTTCGTTTGTTCCGCAATAGGTCATTCTAATCATTTCTCTCTTGATTCATTACCACTGAGATGTATGGCTCTATGGATCAAGGTGCCAATATATAGATATTGCTTATGGATTGATGAAAATGCATAAAAAGTGTCATTTACCGCCACGCCACCATTCTATTGTCTCATCCTTTTTTGCATTTGACCTCATGGCTTTCACATATTACAGTCTATCACTTTGTTTCAAAATAAAATTTTATCTCCATGCAATATTAGATGTTATTATGAAAACTAATCCTTATCATAGCAATCAGTTGGAAGTTGGAGCTACTCTACATACTATTTACCATTATCACCTTCAGCTGGAACAAGTCTATCCTAACAACATTTAAATATTCAGGTAAAGACATTTTTATTTCATTTTTGTAATTGTAAACCACATTTATATGCCTCTCCTTGATTCTTCCTGATATAACCCCCTATTAAAAATATCTATACAAATACAAATTATCAGTGCCTATATGCATGTCAGCACTGTTGTCAACATGTACATAATTGCTCTTTTAGTTATGTAGCTCTTTTTTTTTTTTTTTTTTTGGCCCAGACAAAAAGAAAAAATATAAGCAAATAGAGAGAAGATAAAAAAAAGGAACAACAGAAAAAGGATTTGGCCTGAACAAAATAAAGCCAGACTAACAGCAAAAATAAAGCAAATACCAACATCAAACTAGAGACGAATCAACCATAAGAACATCAGCAGCTCTAACAAAAAAGGAAGAAAATGAGCTTCCTTTCCTCTCTGGTTGGCTTGAGGAGCTCCTAATACATTCTTTTTCTTTGAACATTTCGGAGATAGATGCAATTCTATCAATTGATATGTGATTTTTTGTTTTTTTAGTAAATATGGAAAGTGAGGGGGAATAATGTGTACACAACAAGTACAGAGCCTTTCATTCTAGCAATCTGAAGCATTACTTCTTTATCAACAAAATTAATAAAGAACATCTTTTTTCTTCAACAAGTAACAAAGATTTGTGTTAGAAGCACATCCAGTGGATGCAATCCACATACAAGTGGACCTCAGGCAAAACCAGAAGGCCAGTATTTTACAACCATAAACTCCTCAAACCTCCATTTTCTCAACACTCAAAATATGAGTGTAGATCAGGACATGGAAGAAACTGCCTCTACTTGCTGAACTAATAGACAACTGAATATTTATCCACAATTGTGAATTCTTCGGTTTGGCTATTTGGATAAAACAGTAACATATCAAGCCTTTATCCCACTATGTGGATTAAGCAGCTATTTGGATACAAATAATAATAATAATATTCTTTACTTTTTGCATCTCAAGATCCTCAATTTCCCAGCATGCCTCCATAAATAAGTAGCATCAAATCATAGGTCCACAGATGTTTTAACCAAGAATCCACAATGTCCAAGCTGAAGATTGCTTAAAATCATTATTTTCCTAATTGTTACATGTTTTCTTCTTCTCTTCCTTTCAATGAGTTTTGGAGTAATTGGGTGAAACAATCTAATCCTTTTTTCTTACATCTGTTATATTCATTTACCCTGCATCTACAAGGGTCAGGCCCCTTCTTATGCTTATCAAGTAAATAAAACAAAATAAGTAATTGATCTCCAAGAAAATGATATAAGGATGACTTATGAAGAGATTGAACAAACAAATATAAATCAACTTCACTAGGAGGCTCCCCACCCATTGCAAGTATAAACACCGGAAAACAATTACTCAAAGAAGGTTTTGGAGATAACAATAATTACCTCATCTGACTGATTACCATACAGAGAAGACTCTTCCAGCTGTAAAACTTGTGATTTACTTGTCCACAAAAGTTGCATCAGTTTCCTCCGTGCATTTGTTTTGCCAGATAATAGATCCCAACCCATGGCAGCTACCAGTGGTTGAAGCCGAGGGAACAATGAAAGGACCTACATCATAGACCGAAGCATAAAATTATTGAAATGAAAAGCAGATCAACAACAAATAAATCATTTTGTTTTCTGTAATTTTTCACTCAAAAAACAGAACATTACAATGCTAGCCTCTTGAAGCTGCTCCCTTTTGACTGCAGAAAGGGCAGTGTCCATGACACATTCCAGCACATGCAATCCAGAAACTCGAGCATAATGGTACATGTCTCTCATGCAAGAACGTGCTGCCATTCTCAAGGATGAATCTCTTTCATCTTGGTTTATGTCAGATTTCAAGTTGGCAATAAAAGTCTGAAGATGCTTAAGAGGAGGTGGAATCTGGTTGTCATCTATGGCTTTGAACATTGCAGTCTCCTCAGAAAGCAAATTATCATTAATTTCCTGCAAAATATGATTCACTTCATACAACTAACACATGACCATGGGATATCCAACTGATATGACAAAACTATACATGCTTTACATGACATGACCACAGACAAATTTACCACAACAAACAAGGCTTCTGTGTACATGAACAGAATATGCCAGTTCCTTCAAAAAAAAAAAAAACAACAACAACAATCATAGACTTAATCCCACTACATGGGGTTGGCTACATGAATTCCAGACTTCTAGCCATCTCTATTCAAGGTCATATCCTCTAAAAGGCTATTATATCTTATATTATGTCTAAGCATTCTCCCTCATTGGCTACAAAAACTTTCTGCATTTCATCCACTCCTTGATTATAAACCATAAAGATTATAGAAAATTATATGCTATTAACAATTGAACTATTAGAAACGGGTCGTGCTATTTGTACAGAACAAATCTTACAGAAGGATTTACAGGGCAATCAAAATATCCATTTTGCCCCTGCAATTAATGACCCAAATGCAGCATCTCTCTCTCCCTCTGTCTCTCTCTCGCTCTCCCTCTCACACCGTCGTCCCCAGCGGCGAGGCGCGGCGGCAGCGGCCGAGGCGACACGATGAGGCGGCAGAGGTGACGGAGCGAGGCGGCGGAGGTTGCAACGGCGAGGCGGAGGCGAAGAACGGCGGCAGGTAAGGTTGCAGCAGCGAGGGAAGAGGGGAGGGAGAAGGGGATGAACAGGGATCAAAATATCGCGATATTTTGATGTCAAAATATGGCGATATATTACGATATATCATCCCTGTAAGCATTCTGTACAAATAGCATTTTCCATTAGAAACACCACTACATCATGATCAATATGATGTGCAGACTTCAGACTAGAGGTATTACTTACTGATGAACAGATGGCATTATTCCCTTAACCATAAAACACTACTCCTTGATTATAGCCCAACAGAAAAAGAGCAAAAGAAGAAAAAGGAACCAAGCCAGAAGAGCTTCCCCCCCACCCACCCCGAGAAAAAAAAAAAAAAAATTAAAGGAGAAGCACAGAGCCCTCAGAAAAATGAATGGAATCTTCCATCTCAACTGTTCCTATGCCTCCACAAATGCCACATTCCCAAATGGAACAAGGACCAAACCTTCCACTGGCACAAATTGTCCAAGGACTCCCAATACCATTACATGTAAAGCACAAAATCAAACTCTTCTCCTCAAGTTAACAATTATAAAGATAGCTTCAAGAGCAGGTGAGTGAGCAAGCATGCAGGCAAAAAAAGGCCCCCTCTAGCGGAAAAAAAACTTGCAGTGATGGAGGACATCATACAAATAACTCACATAGAAAGAACTGCCCGCAGAATGCTGCTAAATTAACTACCCTCAAGCTGGCAGGACACAGAAAGCCTCATTAAACAACCCAAAGAAAGCGGAGAGAGAAAGCAATTCCTAATCCTGAAAATTCTGCCCAAAATGACATATGTTTATCTATAGACATGATATGAACTGAAGGTCTAGTATGGATTGTGTTCAATCTTCAATAAATGTGGATGTTATCCTTTGAAAATGGCATAAGGGGTACTGACAGTTATTGGGTGTCGACTACAACCTCAATTGACAGAGGACAATGAAGGATCTTTGGTTGAACAGTTCATTATAGACTCAATTGTAGAGATACAAAGGGCCTAAAACGTCAACTCTGGGAAGGGACAGTTGACTAATGAATTAAAAATCCTTAATAGAGACCAAAGGACCACAGCTATAGAAAGGACAATCAACGGAAAAGTCAACTATCACCTGAAGGATCGATAGTCAAAAATAACAATTGATTGTGGGACAGATGTGAACTACCTACCGACTGAAGGAAAGTCAACTGTGGGGAACCTACAGGCCACCCAAGGGGCTAAATGAGGAGAAAGCAAGAAAAGTTGACACAGGCTGAGGAAGAGTGTCAAGAGCCACATGTGGCAGGTTGGCCAAGGGCCATGGGAAGCCACTACCATGCTAAACCACACAAAGTAAGGAAGAAAATGCAGTGAAACCTGAGAACGAGATAAGGGCATCACACATTCCACATCAAACTTCCACCTTTATGTGAATGCCATAGAGATTACACACATGCACTCCTAAGTTAACGTCAACCTTATCACCATTAAAACCATCATCTTTAAATAATCCATCAACCTTATCATCTTGAAAACCAAGCCAATTCAACTAAAACACTCCTTTAAACTCTAGATATTGAAGAGCTCTCTCACTGTTTCTAACCTTTTGCCTTCAAATTAATTGCATTACCCACAATATGGCTTCAAGGCCTGAATGAAGGAGTAGGTCACTTGAGAGAATTCTGTATCATAATCAATTAAACATGCCTCTTTCCCAATTACTTAGACATCTGCCTACATAGATCCATTTCGTCCCCTTTTCTCTATTGGAAGCTATTAGAATTATTAGTATAATTAGATATATTGCATATTTATTTATTTATTTGTTATAACTATGTGTAATTAGGCTAAGTCCATAGGCTAAGCCCGTAGATTATTAGGCCCATTGTGCCTATTATAAATAACACACTAAGAGACTAATCTCTTAGGTTTTTCTCTCATAATTGTTTTCTCACATGGTATCAGAGCCACCGGTGAGAAAAACCCAAGTCACCGCTGTGTAGCTTTTTCCAACGCCTAAAAACCCTAGTTTTCTTCTTCACTGTCATTGTTCACGCAGGGAAAAAAAACCCTAGTTTCCCTTCACCATCACTGTTCACGCCGGAACATCACTTTCCGGCTGTCGTTTGCTGGAACCAACCCCACCCTAGGGTTCGCCGCCTTCAGGCCGAGTTGCCGCCGGAACTCCCACGGGCCACCACGCACAGCCATCCGCCCCCACGCGCCGGCGCGTGACGGCGCATCCGCCGTTCGTTTTCCTCCGGCTTCTCCAGATCAGCTCGCCTCACTTCCCTAGGCCTATTCCCAATGTCAAATCCTTGCTATGTCTAACCTCAGTGACGCAATTTCTGTTGGTGTTACTCCCGCAACTACACCTGTTACTCCTGCTGCCTCTCAGTCCTTTATTGTCTCCAATTTCGGAACAGCGAATATCACCACGGTTAAGTTGATAGGGTCTGCCAATTATCTCTTATGGGCAGCCTCTGTCAAAATGTGGTTCAAAGGGCAAGGCCAAGTCGATCATCTTACCACAAAGGCTGAAAGTGTGCCGGAAGCCAATCAGGCTAGACGGGAACAAGTTGATGCCCAATTATGCAGTCCCCTATGGCAGTCCATTGATCCATCCATCATGCAGCTCTTTCGGCCATTTGAAACTTGTGTTGATGTGTGGCAGAAGCTAAAGAATGTTATACGAATGACATCCAGCGTTTGTACACTGTGGTCTCTAATATCAAGAATTTGAAGCAAGAGTCGTCTATGAAATCTTATTTGGGACAGGTTCGGGCTCTCATGCAAGAATTTGATGCTCTTATTCCCATTACTATGACCAAGACCAAATAGGTTGCTCAAAGAGAGAAGTTTTTTATGGTTATTGCTCTTTCCGGTCTAAACCCAAAGTTTGACGCCATCAGACATCAAATCTTGACCAGCTCCACTAATCCTACCATGAAGGACTCTTTTAAAAGGTTGCTGAACATGACCAGTGCACATGGTATGTCCTCTTCCTCTCATGTTGTTCCTCCAGCCCAATCTTCAGCCCTTGTATCTTAGGCTTCTCCCTCAGCAAGAAATAGAGGCCGTAATAATAATCGACACGTCCACAGTGTACCTTCTGTAAGAAACTGGGTCATCTTGAGGACAGGTGTTGGAAAAAACATAGTCGGCCCGCTACTCCGCCTACATCATCTCCCAGTGCTGCTCATGCATTCCAGAGTGATCCTAGTTCTACCCAATCTGCACCGGGTTCACAGTTGATACCTATGTCTGCAGCTAAGTATGATGTTTTTTTGAAGTTTCAGACCACCCAACAGTCTCATCCTGGTAATCCCGTTGCTTGCATTGCCAAAAGCCCATCTCTTAGTCCTTGGATTATAGATTCTAACGCCACTGATCATATGTGTGGTAATGAACTTCTTTTCTCTTCACTTACTTATTCTGATACCTTGCCTACAGTTACCTGGCTGATGGCACCAAAATTGCAGTTAAAGGGATAGGCCAAACCATGCCTACTTCATCTTTATCTTTAAATTATGTTTTATATGTCCCTGGCAGTCCTTTCAATTTGATTTCAGTTAGCCAGCTTACTAAAACCCTTAATTGCTCAGTCACTTTCACTCCTACCTCTGTTTGTGTACAAGACTAGGGTACGGGACGGACGATTGGCGTCAGGCGTGAGTCACAGGGTCACTATTATCTTGCTGTGCCAATGGCTTGCACAAGTGCTGCTTCCCCAGATCTCTCCACTCTTGTCTTGGTCATCCTAGCCTCTCCAAATTGAATAAATTAGTTCCTAGTTTGTCATCGTTGTCTATTTTTTATTGTGAGTCATGTCAGCGTGGTAAACATGCACGTAGTTCTTTTTCCAGTCGTGTCAATAATAGGGCTGAGGCTCCCTTTTCTCTTGTGCACTCTGATGTATGGGGGCCCAGTCATGTCACTACTACTCTTGGTTTCTCATATTTTGTTACTTTCATTGATGACTTTTCTCGCTGCACTTGGTTGTTTTTCATGAAGAGTCGGTTTGAGTTGTTTTCTATCTTTCAGACATTCACTACTGAAAAAAAAAACACAGTTTAGAGTTTCTATACGTACTTTACGTAGTGATAATGCCCCTGAGTACTTTTCTTCTCAATTTACTACTTTTATGACTACTTGTGGCATTCTGCATCAATCTTCTTGTCCTTATACACCTCAACAAAATGGTGTTGCCGAGCGTAAAAATCGCCATCTCATTGAAACTGCACGAACACTACTTTTACATGCCAATCTTCCCACGAAATTCTGGGGAGATGCTATTCTTATTGCGTGTTATCTGATCAATCGCATGCCATCTTCAGTGTTAAAGGACAACATCCCTCGCTCTCTTTTGTTCCCCTCCCAACCCCTTTATTCTGTTCTCCTTCGTGTATTTGGATGTATCTATTTTGTGCATTCCTTTTCACCGGAACATGATAAACTTGCTGCCAAATCCCTCAAGTGTATTTTCCTCGGTTACTCCTGATTGCAGAAAGGCTATAAGTGTTACTCTCCTAAGTTGAACCGCTATCTTATGTCTGCTGATATCACATTCTTTGAACAACAATCCTTCTTCTCGGTTGTTCAGCCCGATTCACAGCGCCTTGACCAGGTATTGCCTCTTCCTTCTCTTCCGTTGCCCTTATCAGATCCGTCTGTCTCCTCCTCGGTGAACCCTTCACTTCCATCTTCCAGGCCACACTCCCCGACTCCTCCACTTCTTACTTATCACCGTCGTCCTCATCCTGCTCCTGGCACCGACATTCCTCTTGACTGCGACTCTCCTAACTCACTCTCTCCGTTAGTGGTCACTCCTACCATGGATCCTCAGCCCGACAACCTTCCTATTGCACTCCGCAAAGGTACACGGTCTACTCGCAATCCACATCCTCTTTATAATTTTTTGTGTTATGACCGTTTGTCACCTACTTATAGTGCTTTTGTTTCGAGCCTTTCTTCTGTTTCTATTCCTAAAACAACAAGTGAAGCCATGTCCCATCCTAGTTGGCGTCAGGCTATGTTAGATGAGATGGGTGCTTTGCATTCTACTGGCACTTGGGATTTAGTGCCTTTGCCACCAGGAAAGACTCTCGTTGGTTGTCGGTGGGTGTTCACCCCTAAAGTGGGCCCCGACGGACAGGTGGAACATCTTAAAGCCCGCTTGGTTGCCAAAGGCTTTACACAGATCTATGGGTTGGATTACAGTGATACCTTCTCTCCAGTTGCTAAAATGGCCTCTGTTCGCCTATTTCTCTCTATGGCTGTCACGCGTCATTGGCCGCTCTATCAATTGGACATTAAGAATGCATTTCTTCATGGTGATTTGCAAGAAGAGGTTTATATGGAGCAACTACCTGGTTTTGTTGCTCAGGGAGAGTCCAATGTAGTCTGCAAACTCAAGAAGTCTCTATATGGCCTAAAACAATCTCCACGAGTGTGGTTCGGCAGGTTCAGCACTGTGGTTCAAGCCTTTGGTCTCACTCGAAGTAAAGCTGATCATTCAGTTTTCTATTGATATTCTTCTTCTTTATGTATCTACCTCGTTGTTTATGTAGATGAATTGTTATCACAGGAAACGATCAGATTGGTATACAAAATCTGAAAGAACATCTCCATCAGCACTTTCAAACTAAAGATCTAGGCAAACTCCGGTATTTCTTGGGTATTGAAGTTGCTCAATCAAGAGATGGGATCTCAATCTCTCAGAGGAAGTATGCACTTGACATCTTAGAAGAAACTGGTATGGTGAACTACAAACCGATTGACACCCCAATGGACCCAAATGTCAAACTCTTGCCGAGACGGGGGGAGTCTTACTCAGATCCTGGAAGGTATAGAAGATTGGTAGGCAAACTGAACTATCTCACAGTCACTCGTCCCGACATTGCTTTTGCTGTGAGTGTGGTGAGTCAGTTTCTCAATTCTCTATGTGATTCTCACTGGGATGCTGTTATCCGGATTCTGAGATATATCAAACAAGCACCGGGTAAAGGGCTACTCTATGAGGATAAGGGGCACACATATATTTGTTGTTATGCAGATGCAGATTGGGCCGGCTCTCCTTCTGATCGTCGGTAGACCTCTGGATATTGTGTTCTTGTGGGAGGAAATCTGATTTCTTGGAAAAGTAAGAAACAAAATGTAGTAGCTAGATCCAGTGCAGAGGCAGAGTATCAGGCTACGGCTAATGCAACTTGTGAGCTCATCTGGCTTAAGCAACTCCTGGAGGAACTCAAGTTTTGTGAAGTGTCTCCTATGAAGCTTGTTTGTGATAATCAGGCTGCCTTGCATATTGCTTCCAATCCAGTGTTCCATGAGCGGACTAAGCATATTGAAATCGACTGTCACTTTATTAGAGAAAAGCTGATTGAATGTGTTATTGTTACAGAGATTGTTAACTCTAGTGATCAAATTGCCGATGTCTTCACCAAGTCTCTAAACGGTCCTCAAATAGAATATATATGTAACAAGCTTGGTGCATATGATATCTATGCTCCAGCTTGAGGGGGAGTATTAGAATTATTAGTATAATTAGATATATTGCATATTTATTTATTTATTTGTTATAACTATGTGTAATTAGGCTAAGTCCATAGGCTAAGCCCGTAGGTTATTAGGCCCATTGTGCCTATTATAAATAACACGCTAAGAGACTAATCTCTTAGGTTTTTCTCTCATAATTGTTTTCTCACAGAAGCCACATCTGTAATTAAGGCAATCATGTAATTTCTAATTGCTTCAACCCATGCTCCCTAAACCTTCTCCATTTCGTTGACCACATAAACATGGACCAAATCACTCCATACAAGTGCATTAGTTGGTCTAACATCAGACATGGCTATTTTATCTCAAGATCAAAAAAAAATTAAAGCAAATTATTTAGCCCAAGGACAATGGTAAGGTTGACCATCGGTACCTTGGTCATTCTTCCATGTGATCTCTCCTCATTTTCAGTTTTCAGGAAATCACTCCTGTTCCCTTTAATACCTGTTCCCTTTAATATTCTTTCATCTCAACTAAATGTTTCTTCACACAAAGTAGCATTAATAGTAGTAGCATCAACTAGGCAAAACTACAAAACATTAGCATTTACATGCATCAACTAAGAAATACTCCAGCCAGATATGATAACTGATAATCAAGAATATGAACAGGCTTGCAGATCTTGTACTTAGCATGGATAGAGAAATACCATAATGAGGTCCTAAAAAATCAAATCACAGCATAAAAAAGTATATACATGCATCAAAAAAGATGCAAACAGGTCCATTCATCCAAATATCTTACTAAAAAATGAAGCAGAAATTGAACGTCTGAAAGGATCTATAATTCTTAACCAATAAATCTACAACCCAGATCACTTGACAGAAAATGGATGACAAACCAACCTGAATCATTTGAACAAGATGCGTGCAGTTAGATGAAAGAGCTTCTCCATAAATTAAGAACAAGTTATCTCTCATGGCAAACCAGGGGCCTCCATATTGAGCCTTTCTTGACAAAACCCTCTTTAGGAGATCTTGTAAAACCATGCTATCAGAAACATAAAAAGGGGATATAAATAAATATCTAGAGCAGAAGCAAAGGAAACAAATTCAATGGCTTTTTTTTTGTATTTTTGTATTGAAAGTGAAAGAGAGGGCACAAAAGTAGAATCTTATTTTTAATAAATAAATATGTATAAGAAGACTACCCAAGAGTGAGCAAACCCTATACAAGGAAACCAATAAAGCTAAGCACTATGAGTGACCATCTACAAAGCAAAAAACGGACTGAGGAAATAGAAAAGACTCCATCCTTAAGCAATGAGAAAGGAAGAATGGAAATATGTCATTTGCCTAACACGTGCAAAAAAACCATCTTTCTCAAAGGACAGATATCTATATCAGATTAAAGATAGTCACCTATCCAGTCTCTAGTGTAAGAAATAACCAATATAGAATAAGTACTAGATACAACAACAACAACAATAACAACATATCCAGTCTTTATCCCACTATGTGGGGTCGGCTACATGAATTCTAGACTTCTATATATTTCTGTCTTTTGTCATATCTTCATTTAGGTCCATACACTTCATATCAAACTTTAATGTCTCTCTCAAAGTCTTCTTGGGTCTATCTCTACCTTTTTTTTTACTAATTGTTTCATTTCATCAACTCTCCTCACAGGGGCGTCTCTCGATCTCATTCTCACATGACCAAACTATCTTAGTCTAATTTCTCTCATCTTCTTTTCGATTGGCACTACTCCTACCTTATTACAAATAACCTTATTTCTAATTTTATCTTTTCTTGTATGGCCACACATCCATTTTAACATCCTCATCTCCACTACGCTCGTCTTTTGCTCATGCTGGTATTTGACTGTCCAACATTCAGAGCCATACAACAAAATTGTTCTTATAGTTGTCCTATAGAATTTTCTTTCAATTTTAATTAGATTTTACCATCACATAACACCCCCATTTTAGCCAACTTGCCTTAATTCTATGCGTGACATCCTCGTGAATTTCTCCATCTTTTTGAATCACTGATCCCAAATATCGAAAATGGTCTTTTCTTTGTAAGATTTGGTCTTCCAATTTTATTATAACATCCTCCACTCTTGCATTCCTACTAAATTTACACTCCATATATTATGTTTTCCTTCTACTTAATTTAAATCCCTTAGATTCTAAATTGTTTCTCCACAACTCAAACTTAATGTTCACTCCCTCCTTTGTTTTATCCACCAACACTATATCATCTGCAAATAGCATACACCGTGGCACCTCTGTCTGAATGTGTTTAGTGAGTTCACCCATTACTAAAGCAAATAAATATGGACTTAGTGCAGAACCTTGACGCAATCCTATTGTAATTTTAAACGGTTCAGTATCATATCCGCATGACCTTTGTCTCTGCACTATAATACATGTCCTTAAGAGCTTGTATATAGGCTATTCGGACTCCTTTCTTCTCTAAAACCCTCCATAATACTTCTCTAGAGACCCTATCATAGACCTTTTCTAGATCTATAAACACCATATGCACCTTCTAATGATCCTGATACATTTCCATTAGGCGCCTCAGTAGGTATATAGCTTCCATTGTTGACCTACCATGCATGAAACCAAACTGATTTTCCGAGACATCTGTTTCTTTTCTAAGCCTCTGCTCTATTACTCTCTCCCAAAGTTTCATGGTATGGCTCATTAACTTAATTTTTCTGTAATTTTCACAGTTTTGAATATCTCATTTGTTCTTGTATATAGGAACCAAAGTACTATTCCTCCACTCATCTGGCATCTTTTTTGATTTAAGGATCACGTTAAATAATTTCATTAGCCAGAAGATGCCCTCTTCTCCCATGCATATCCATGCTTCTATTGATATATTATCTGGTCCCACCGCCTTGTGATTTTTCATCTTTTTTAATGATTGCCTTATTTTATTTGAACTTATGCGTCGATAAAATGTATAGCTCACGTTCCCTTCGGAGTTACTAAAATGTCCCAATCTAACTCTTGTGTCCCCACCATCATTGAATAATTTTGTGAAATACTCATTCCATCTCTCCTTAATCGCTCCCTCACTAATACATTTTGGTTTTCATCTTTTAAGCTTTTCACTTGGTTTAGATCCCTTGTTTTTCTTTCTCTTGCTTTAGCTAATTTATATATATCCCTTTCTCCATCTTTTGTATCAAGTTGTTTATATAGGTTCTCATATGCTTTTGACCTTGCTTCACTAACAGCTCTTTTTGCTACCTTTTTCGCTTCTTTATAATTTTTTATATTTCTTCATTGTTGCACTGATATAAAGCCTTATAGCAAGTTTTCCTATTTCTAACTTTCAATTGTACCTCTTCATTTCACCACCAAGACTCCTTAAGGTTTGGGGCTCTACCATTTGTCTCTCCAAAGACTACCTTTGTTGTGCTTCTCAGGGCAGTAGCAATTTCCCTCCACATTTGGTTTGCTTCTCCTTCTCCATTCCATTCCCTTCTACCCCTCAATATTTCTTTGAAGATTAGTTGTTTCTCCCCTTTTAAATCCCACCACCTAATTTTTGGATTTTGTTTTATGTGATTTTTTTCTCTTCCAATTTCTTACTTGGACGTCATGTATCAAAAGTCTATGTTGAATAGTCAAACACTCCCCTGGTATCACCTTACAATCCTTACAACATAACCGATCCTCTTGTCTCATGAGGAAATAATCTATTTGGGTGCTTGATGCGACATTTTTATATGTAATTAAGTGTTCGTCCCGTTTTTTGAACCTAGTATTGATTATAATGAGCTCATATGCCATAGCAAAATCTAAAATAGACTTACCCTTATTATTAATTTCCCCGAATCCATACCCTCCATGTACCTCTTTATAGCCGTTTTTGTCTCTACCCACGTGACCATTTAAGTCACCTCTTATAATCACTTTCTCTCCTCTTGGTATCATTTGTATGAGTCCTTTTAGATCCTCCCAGAATTTTTCTTTTATCTCCTCACCTAACCCTGCTTGTGGTGCATATGTACTAAATATATTCATAGTCATTCTTCTTAGACCAACGTTTATCATAATAATCATATCCCCTATTCTCTTTACATCCACTACCTCATCTACTAAGCTTTTATCCATAATAACCCCCACTCCATTTTCCGCTCAATCATTTCCTATGTACCATATTTTATATCCAGTTTCTAATAAAATTTTTGTTTTTTTCCCTACCCATCTCGTCTCTTGAAGGCACATAATATTAATCTTTCTCCTAATCATCACATCTACCACTTCCATAGCTTTACCTGTTAATGTTCCTATGTTCCATGATCCAATCCTTAATCTATGATTTTGGTTTTGGCTTTGACTTTGAATTTGATTTTGATTTTGATTTTGTTTTGATTTTGTTTTTTATTTTGATTTTTATTTTGGACTAGCTTCTTTACCCTAAACCGTCCAAGTAAATGCGGGGACCCTTATCCATTTGTCACTACATCCGGGAGCCAATGTAGCAGCCCTAGCTCACTTGACACTACATGCGGGTAGTGTAGCGCGTCGCTATGAAGGGTTACGCCCCAACGCGTCCCTAGTACATGTTAGTGTTCAAATGGTAAACGGTTATAGGCAAACTTCTAACCAATGGTATCTCAACAAATGTACTAACAAGCCCCAGTTCTTTTTATCATCCAAGATCTAAAAGTTGATGCTTGATTGACCATTCCTCCAATGATTCATGATAGCTCGATGTATTGCATGGCCTTCATACCACCTATACATCACCCAAATGGCCTACCTATCAGCTTCTGACAGTCAGAATACAAGGAGAATTAGGGTTTGATTTCAGAAAGCTTGCATGAGAAAAAACTAATACATCCAACAAGGAAACAAGCACACAAGTTGCCCAAAGAGCCAAGTTATCAAGCGAGTAATAAGAATGAAGCAAAGTCAGAATCAAAGAACTCCCCAGTATTTAGCAACCTCAATACATAAGAAGCATTTCTCAACACACCACTATAAGATGAAAGAATGAGGACCACATAGAGAAAATATATGAGATGTGCACGTAATGGCTACTAACAACAGCTTAATTGCAACTGAAGTCATTTTAGACCCACTTTTACCATTGAACGTTTCATTTACGATACATGAACAGAAATTTTTTAAGTTTGAGCAGTGGGTATGGGCGGTGTTCCATGGTTTGGTGTCCATGGTCTTCCAAGAGCAATATCCGTGTTGACCTACAGAGGTCAAAAATAAATATAGTAGACCCCGTAAACATACTCTTGTAAATCTACAAAACAATATTGAAGATTAACACTTGGAAAAAGATGAGATATGTATCCAAGATGTGTAGTTCAACATCCACCAAGAAATATTTTAATCAACTATAGCAGAGCTCACATTCTGTGCACAAAATTTCTGTACTAGTTTGTCAAAAATATTTTGACTTAAAAAATTTAAGAGCTGTGAGATTTAGTAGAGTCCTCATTTTCTTGGAAAGATGTGGAAAATATTATATATATATATATATATAGAAAATAGAAGCTTAGAGAAGGAATGAACAATTTTGCTCCACATAGCACGTCATTAAATGAGTTTGAATTATTTTAATTATTTAATTTTCTTATTGTTATTTATATGATTTAAAATATGTGTTAACATGTATTTAATACTTATTATATTACTAAAGTTTTATCCATGTGGTATACCATACAATGAATTTTAATTAAATATTTTAATTTTGTTTTCCAACATTATTTCTAAGATCTTAAAAAAATCAGAAATCTATTAAATGGCCATCGAAAGTAATTAAATGCCCCCTCTAAGTCTCAAATTAAAAATATACTAAAACTAATTTTTATAATTCCATTAACATAGAAAAATACAAAAAATTCATCAAACAGTCATCAAATACAAATATATAAACAGAATTGAGAATCTCTCTCTCCAACTTCATATCAACATAAGAGAGATACAAATTCGCTCAAATAATCATATTATATACTATTCTATTCAGGCAATGAAAACATAGACAAAGGAACAATGCTATTTGTTCATGTAGCATACCACTTAATAATTCGTAATTGATTTTTTTTATTTTCATGTATAATTTATAAAAGTTAAACAAAAAGAAAAATAGCAGTCCAGTAAACTATCATAAAACATAATTAAATATCCTCACCTCTCTCTAAATTTCAAGTAGACAAGAGAGATACAAAGAGCATCAAAGAGAAAAATACTAAAAAGTAATTTTCAAAATGGCATTAATACAGAAAAATACAAAAAATAGGTCAAACAAGTATCAAACAAAAAGATGTAAACAAAATTGAAATTTCTCTTATTTCCTGCTTCCTCTCCTTCTTAGAATTCCAATAATAAAACTAGATACAAAAACTCTCAAATAAAAAAAAAAAAAAAGATAGATTAAAATCATATTATACTATATTATATACCTACACATATAATCAAAAAGCACAAAGCAAAGAGCAATACTATTTTGTCCACATGGTATATCATTTAATGAATTTTAGTTATTTTATTTTGATTTTTGAATAAAAATTGTAAAAACTATAAAAAAAAAACATTGTCATTTAAAGAATGCTAAAAGAATTATAACTAATTTCCATTTATTTCTTAATAGAATTTGTCAGGTTTAACAAAAAATAGAAACAGAAAATGCCTCAATTCTATATTGTCCCAGTATCATCCACGTTTAAACAATTAAATTTAAAAATTCATTAACTGATGCATAGCTTTTAGTACTATTTGAATGAGTTTAAAATCATATAAAATCACATTTTTCATTTTCTCCTTTTTTGTTATTTAAAGAACTTTGTAGAGTTTTGTGAATGCAAATAAGTTAATTTCAAGAAATTTTAAATGAATAAATAAAACAGATTTTGAAAATTTATTAACTGTTCTCACACAACTCAATATTGTTTGAATGAGTTTAAAATCGCATTATTATCTCCATTAAATCACATTAAAATTTAAATGAGTGCTTTTTCATTTTATCATTTCTGTTATTCAAAGGAATTTGTAGGGTTTAAATAAATTCAAAGGAGTTTGGTAAAGTGTTATGAATGTACATAAATTCATTTAAAGGAATTTAAATGAATAAATAAAATGAATTTTGAAAAGTTTTAAACAAATTTATTTATAAATTGAATAGTTAACACAGAACAGAAAGATCAATAAACACAATATATATATATATAAAGGAAGCATATTACAAGAAGCAACATCTTTATATCCACCACATATTATTTTAAGTGAGGTTTTAGCTTTCAAGTAATTTTAACAATAAATTAAATTATTAACAAGAAGTAGATGAAAATAAATTATTATATATGTAGTGGAAGGATACACAGGGAGCAGCATTTTTCGTCGACATGGTATGTAAGTTTAAATGAGTATCCATTTATGTTTTTCTCATTTTTTAAGGAGTAACTTTATGTATTTTTAAATGTTTAATGAATTAGGAAATAAGTATGATTGTTTTATACTCCAAGTCCAATATCTATTAACAGAATTACAAAAGCATTGGTAAAATGACTATGATACAATGTTTGAATTTTAAAAATTCATATAGAATTGCAAAAACTAATCAATTCAGAATGACTTATTTAAAATGCATTTTAGAATTATTAATATAACCATACTAAAAGTAATTTATACATTTAAACCCACGCATTTGTGCAGGACCATTAACTAGTAAAATGAAGAGATTATAGAGGCATTGTCCATTAAAGATAAAATCAGTGGAAATAATTTGAGAAGGTTTGAGCATTTATACACCCACAAAAAAAAAAAAAAAAAAAACAATAGGCCTCGTGGTAAGAAAAAGTGAAACCATCTGCTCTTAGGGTAATTATGAGGACCAAAATTAACTGGACAATTGATAAAATAAAGAAGCATTATGTATCAAAAAAGGATAATAAACAAATATATGAAACATCATAGTCTAACCAAAACTGTGGTCTTTGATACAGCAGACTGGCAAAAAGAAGAGCTAAATAACAAATTTAAGTAAACCCATGCTCTATGAAACCTGGAATGCAATACAATGAAATTATGTAGGACAAGTACAAATGGTAATGGAGGTGGCGCCATAGTAGACAATGGGCAAGTATGGGCACCCAAGTAGACGTTGAATGGTACAGATGCATAAAAAGGGCACCTTCGAGGATAATAGAAGCTATAACTATGTTTATAAAATGTTTTATCAAAGTTTCTTTATAACATCTGGAGACTAAAATCTTTCCCTTTTTTTTTTTTTTAGAATAGGTTTGTAAAAAGGAGTTTCTGGTAACTACAGTTCTATTTTATATTAGCTGTCAAACTCAAACAACCTTCTCTTTCCGCCAAATGCTTAAAACCAGGTGAGTCAGGTGAGTGGCATGGGTGTTATGTACGTGTAAAGCTAATTAGTTAAAAATATGGAAATTGCAAAATAACCATTCACATAACCCTTTCATTTTCTGTCACAAGGAACGGAATGGCTAATCATATATGATAAACAATAAATGATCAAAGACAGAGAGGAAAAGTAAACTACTCCAGCAACTGCAGTATCAAACTCAATCAATTAAGAATGTGAACAATGCATACCGGTACTCAGTCTCCTCCACTCCATAATCCAGGTGAAGAAACCGAATATGAGATACCACTCTATCCTCATTATTCTGATTCAAGCATTCCTTCATAGCATCCAAATGTGCAATCTGAACAGTCTTCTGTATCACCCTAAGCACCTGTACATCTTCCTCGTCCGATCGTTTCCCTTCTCTCCTCAAAGTAATGGCTAAACCTGAATCATCATGCTCGACGCCTCTAACCTGCTTCTGTATATTTCCACATACCGCATTAAACAAATCCGCATTCTCCAATATTACAGTCCTCAAACACGTCAACTGCTCCTCCTCCAACACCACAGCACCACCTGACACCCCCTCGCTATCAACAACCAAGTCTATTTCCAAACGACTCGATCCAAAATCGCTTAATTTATCCAAAACACGTAACTCTTCTTTTTCAGCATCTTTCCCGGTGCCATCCGATTCGATGCCTTCCCGGAGTCTCTCCGAGATGGCCTGTATGTACAGCAAGAACTCAACGCGTAATCGCAATGCATCGGCATCGAAGCTCCAAATTGAGGAGGCGTCGGTGAATTGCAGCAGCTCGAGGGTGGAGAGGTAAGTGAGGAACGCTGGATTGGAACAAGACGGGGACCATAGGACCTTGTCGAGGCGGCCCGCGGCGGCGACGACTGTTTGGAGGATTGCCCGAGCGAGGTCGGGGCTGCGGGCCCGGAGACTGCGGAGAATGGCCCGGAAGGGCTCGAATTGGGCCAAGAAGAGGTGGTTCGCAGCAGCGCGCGATAGGAGCTTCGTGTCTTTGTCTTCCATCGCTGTCGAGAGAGAAACCTAGGGTTCTGGAAATGGCGCCATGGCGGTTGCGATCGAAAGCTTGGTCTCGGATATGAGCAGAGTTTGCCACTGTTGAATTAAGAAATCAATCAGTCTGGAGGGTCCGAGTAATTTATATAGTTCATCGTGGTCCTGGATGCAAAATGATTCTGCCAAGGCAGACAAAGGTTAAAATGGAGGTCTCCAAGGAAGCTTCGTTTATTTTGGTTTTTCATGTCATAGAAACTGATTATAATGATGTCCCATGTCCGTTAATATTTCTAGTTTTTTCATGGCGTTTTATTTTTGTTGTCAATTTTTTTATTTTCCTTTTCAATTTAAACTTTTAATTTATTTTAATATAATAAAAAATTCATTTAATTTTTGTTGCCTTCTTCAAAATTTTGAAAATAACTGTTAAAATATTATTTGATAAACCTGTTTATATTATTTTTCTTTATATAAATTATAAACCTGTATATTATAATTTTATTTTATGATCATTAAAACTATTATAATTGTATATTGATTGACTAACATAGGAAAATTAACATAAGAAGTATCTATATAAAAAAAATTAAAATATAAGTTATCATTTTTCATGATATTTCTAATATTAATGATTATTTATTATTGATGATATATGAATAGAGTTGGCAAATGGGCCGAGCGATCCATGGGCCCGACTAGCCAGCCCACCTCCTAACTTAGCTCAATAGCAAACGGGCCAAGCGAGACCAGTGCTTTGTAGTTTGTAGCCCAATCATAATAAAATAGTCCGATCTAGCCTACCTTGGCCAGTTTATTAAGGGTCACAGAGTCGTGCTAGACTCCCATTTTTCATTGTCCGACCCAATCGCCTCCCTCACGGGTCAAATACAACCCAATCCATAAAATGAGTAGGCCAAGCAGGAGGTGGGACAGCTCGGCCTGGGCCATTTTCCATCTCTACATATGAAATAGTACATATAAAAAGTATTAGAATAAATTAAATGATTAAAGTGTCATTTATTGTTTTTAGGATAAATTATATAAAACTCCCATGCACTTAGGGTCATATACAACTTACCCCCTGTACTTTCGATTGCATAAAAAAAACTCCTTACACTTTCAAAATATTACAATCAGCTACAATATATTATTATTTTATATAATAATCTACATACAAAATATATAAATAATTTTCATATATCAAAAAGATACATAATTTTGCATTAATCTATCAATAGATTACGTAAAATCATGTAAAATAATAATAGATTGTAGCTAATTGTAACATTTTAAAAGTGTAAGGGATTTTTTTGATACAATCAAAAGTACTGAGGGATTAAGTTACACATGGCCCTAAGTGCAAGGGGATTTTATATAATTTACCCTTATTTTTATAATATAAACAGATATTTTATCTTATATTATATAACTATATCAAAAAAGTAATTGTTTAAAAAATTATTTATTAAAATTTATGTAAATAAAAATTAAACACATAACATATAAAATAAAATAAATACGGAACACCTATCATCTTAAATACCCAGTAACTTATTATCTAGATAATAACGACAATAACAATCACAAAACTCAATCTTATTTAATAAATAAAGTTGGGTTACTGGGTATATTCTGGTTGATCATATTCTGGTTGATCATATTCTGGTTGAGGCCATTATATCCTTATTACTATAAATAAAAGCACATAAAATTACTAGCAAACGAACCGACAAGCTAGGCCTCCTAATGCCAATGCAAAATTGTTAATATGGTAAACAAAGGAATGGCTCTCCCAGCTCCTAGCCCTGCAAGCGATTTTACAATTACAAATTTGCAGTCGACCACTCTACCAAAGTTACCCATAACTAGAATATTAGGCATAGCAAGCTAAGCAAACGCAGCTTCAACCATTTTTAGGGTAAAAATAGTAGAGAAAGCCTCTCCCCAAATCCAGAAATGACAGAGATAATCAGCTCAAGAAATCTGCATTATAGAGAAGGCCTTGAAAAGTTAACAAAACTAAAAACAAGTATTTGAAGATGTCGATGACTGGTCAAAAGATCAAAAGATTAGAAAAATGATGCATCGTTACCATACACAGAGCATCTGAGCAAGAACAGCATTCCTACATGAACGAACTTAGTTGTTTTAGAAACATCAATCACAACCAAAATTATGTCCCAAAATTCTGTCACTGTAGGAGAGACCATGATGTCCTACTCCAACAGCTTGCGAGATTATTTGACGTGTACAATGAAAGCAGAGAAAGATGAATGCATTAAGTTAAAAAAGAGGAAAATAAAGAGAAAATGGTGAAGCAACACAGAAGGAACATATCACAAATTTTACAGGAGACTAAATGGACTTGAATCCCATATAGGAGCAAAAATTGAACTTATGACAAACAGTATTTAGTCAAAGAGAGAGCTATGTGTAATCCACTCATGTTAATACACGAACTACAAGCTTTCATATGCGAGGGTTAGATCCAAGTTGTTCCTTGTTGCTGCTACTAACTAAAAAAATGTGTTGACACAATTAAATTTGTTAAAAGGGACATTGATGCGTTTAAAATAGAACCAGAAGACAAATGAAGACAGTTTGAACAAGTGAGAAAAAGACTGACAAATGAACCTGTGATGCAAGTGAATGAAATAAAGGATGCTTATAGCAAGAGGGCAAGGGGCCAAGGAAAACTTCATGGGAAACCCTTCAACTGTACGGGGATATAATGAACTACACAGGATATGGCCACAGATAGAGATGGTTGGTTAAAGATCTAAAATTCATATAGTTGATCTCACCTAGTGAGAAGGTAGTGATTGTTGTTGTTAGACATGTATTTAATAAAAAACCATAATATGAAATTCAGCCTTGACAAACCCATTTAAAACCAATTGAATAGGCTTGCGACACCTTAGCAAACAAGTGGGGGAACCTTATCATTACTACCAAGACTCACCCACTTACAAAAGTAAGAAGAAAAAGATGATAATTGTTTTCACCATCTTCTATAACTTGGTTTCTTGAAGGACCAGCAAACAAGAGAAGAAATCCTGCAATTTTTATTTTTTACTTTTCTGTGAACTTTCTGCTTAATTTATGTTCACAGTTCTTCTCATAAATAGCACTTAAATACCACTCTTCAAGATGGCATCAGCTACAAAGCCATATGAAAACATTGTTAACTAGCTTAAACTATATGTGGAAAGTGACATTGTCATGCTCTGCACTGAAGTTCAAATGTGTGGGCACAGCCAACATTTTTTGGAGCATGCCCCAATATACAAGAGTGACGGAACTTATATAAAACAATCTTACCGTCTATTACCAAAGGGAGAAAAAATGAGTAAAATGATGAAGACTTTTTATATCTGTTCATCACATGAAGATAATTAAAGTTCACATAATTATGGCCTATAAACAATTGCACTCACATAAGCAGTACCTACCAGTCTTCGTAATGAACAAAAAGAAGAAAAATAGGAAAGCCTGAATCTCCAATTAGTGCTCAAACAACTGGAAAGGTGTAACTACACAATGATCACCAATTTCCTGCTGTTTTTCTTACCAAACCCCATATATCAACGTGCTGACATCCACGGTGCAGAATAAAGTTGCAAATTTATAAAGGATGGAAATATATGAACAACAAAATTTACTATCCATTACATGGCAAGTGGCTGGTAACTGAAATATTGAAAAGACCATTGATGAGAACTGTAAACGTGAGGAACGGGCTACAGCACAAAGAATGATGCACGCACTCCCACACCACATACATTGAAAAGGAAAAAAAGAAAGAAACATAATAGGACAAATCATCCTTGTTCAGTTGCACATATAAACCCCACTCTCATACCTGTGGTTAACCACATAAAAATCTGTCTTACCCTCAGAAGCAGGCTGTAGAGAAACCCCAGACAGTGATGTAGTTCCTTGGGCAGAAAATTTCACATAACCAACCACCTCAATTTCCTCCCCACCATCTTCTTCACTTGAATCAACAGGCATCCGTGCCCTCAATCTACCAGGGGTACCCTTCAGAGGAATTTCTTCAATATGCCATTTCAATTCTCTCTCAGATCGATTCAAGATAGCTTTTGGTGAAACCTTCAGCAAAGTTGGATCCACTGGAAGCTTCAGCATAAATGTAACATCAGTCAGAGGGGCTGCTAAGTCTGGGTTTGAAACATACTGTATCATGACTGAAAGCAGAGTTCCACTGTGTCGTTTGATTAGACGAACTCTTAGTGGCAGTGGAGTTGAACGGGGTAGCAAACTATACTTCAAAATTGGTATGGGCTCCTCCGAGGGTGCAGTCCTGACATGAAAAAGCCCATTGCCAAGACTACTTACAATAGAATTTTGCATGACCAATCTCTTGATGCCACTTGTTCCCTCAATCTTGAAAGAAAATTCAGTTTCTTTTTCACCAGAAGACTTAGGAGGCAGTGTTTTTAAATAGACCACAGCCATTAAGCCAACTCTAGCAAGCAATGATTCCCAAAACTCAGCACTAATCTCTTCCGAAATGTACATCTCAGGACCTTTCATTTCAGTTTTCTTCACCAAAAGATTTTCCAGAGGGGTGCCAGCTCCAGCAGCGGAAACTGGAGCTGTTGTTGGTGCATCACTCCCAGTTTGTAACAATTCAAGCCCACCAAGCCCCTGAGATTTTGCAACTTTCTTTGTGCCCACAAACTCTGATGCATCCAACCCACCACCCCAAGCCTGATTCATCCCTTCAAAATCTTCTGCCAGAGTGGAACCATCAAGACCGAACTCTATACCACCATAGTCCCCTTCAAACCCCTCAACACCAATGTGTGTTGATTGTGTAGCTGCAGGAGGTGGTAATGTGGTAACCTCAAGACCTGCCAATGCTTTTGTCAAATCAGAAGATGACTGATCCTTATCTTTCTTAAACCCACCCACAAGTTCCTCAGGCTTGTTAAGAGCATCACTTGCTGCGAATGGATCTTTCTCAGCCTGGTCCTCTTCTGGCTTCTGTTGCTGATCCAGTTCACTTAAGGTACTCTGCCCAGTTGGAGCCAGTGTTGCTACAACCTCATCACCAGCCTCCAATGTCTCAGGAGGTAATTCAAAGCTGGCATTTGAAAATACCTCCATTCCAGCCTGATGCTCAATAGAATGAACTTCCAAGTTAGTCCAATTATCAGCCCCCCTGATCTTATTCTCGGTGTCAATTGCTGAATGCACCATCTTGGCAATACTGTCACCGTGCAGGGTGGCAAGCATTGCCGCAAGCCTAATGCTACTCACCCCCCTCATAACTATATCAAGTGCCATGTATATCTCAGCATATTTCCTGGCCAGCTTTTCCGGCGTGACATCAACGCCCCGGCAGGCAGTAACAACCACACTCACAGCCTGATTCACCATGCTGATGCACTCAAACACATTGTTCACAGTATTATCCTGATCCACCGTGGTGATCCCCAAAACATATATAGAATTGACTAATCTATACACAACACGATACCTGCTCTCGACGCCCACAATCAACTGTCCACTCGAAGCGGCAAGCGGGTCGTCGCCAAGCGACGTGTCACCGTCCTCAACCAGCTGCTGCTTCCCAGATGCGAATGCCAGCCGGGTTTCCCGGAAAGCCGATACGGCTACAAGGGCTCGAGCGGGAGGGAACCACTCCCGGGTCTGGAGAAGAATGTCGGTCCCATTGGCAGGCTGGAGAGCGAGGGCTAAACAGGACATGGATAATAAACCCTACCTAGTCTAGGGTTTGGTTTCTTCTGATCAGATCAGATCAGATTGTTTCCCCAAATTCTGATCCTCCCGGATTGCTTGAGCTTGATGATCAATCTGAGTGTGTTTTTCTGGATAACGTCAATTTATTTAAACTTCGTGATATCGGATCTGAGCAGGAGAATTGGGTTTTGTGAGATCTCGATGTAAATTGAACAGGAACATGAACGATACGTGATGCTTTTGAAATTCAGCTGAAAGACAAGTGGAGTGAGAGGATTTACCTAACAGTTTGCCGTTCAGTGTTCGAATTATAGAAGATCGGGTTCCTCCCAGAGCGCCCGTTGTTGCAGAGAAATGCCTTCGAAGAGAGGAGAGAGAGAGAGAGTACAGGAGACAGAGGAGCCGCAATATTTTCACATATTCGCGACCCGCCCCCGCTAAAAATGGGCCAGACCCAAGAGGGGGATGAGTACAAATATTTTCACATATTATTGGGCCGGCCCTGCTAAAAATAGGCCAGGCCCAAGCAAACCTTTCATATGGATTGGATACAAATGTTATGCAAGTAACATATTTACACAAATTTATAGGGTACATTCTCTCACATTTATTATCGTCGTTGTATCTTTTGCCAGAATATTTTATGTTATTTGTTTTTTAATGAAAAATATTCCTGCACTTCTGTTTTGTTGCCAAGATACCGCCTTCTCTTCATGTGGAGTCATTCTACAGGGCCCGACGAATCTATCAAGCGGCCCACAAAAAATGAGTAAAAAGACGATTTTGCTCTGTCTACTTTGCAAATTTGCAAAGCATACCACTGTCCCCCTCTCTACGCGTCTCCTCTACCATAGCAACTGCCTCGCCTCTTCGTCGCGCCTCGTTGTCGTCGCGTGACCTCACCTCCGTTGTCTCTTTGCCATTACAGCCTCGAGCGACGGTCGATGAAGGAAGACACGCATAACGGGGGGAATCCATGGGAGAGGGAGGGAGAAAGCAAGGCGTAGAGGTAAAATCATCTTTTTATCCCCTTTCGATAAACCCATCAAACTTTCTAATATTTTCCCTCCATGCGTGACATCATCACATTTCTTATGATGGTTTAATTTTTTATTATTGATACTTACATTATGTTTGAGCTATACATACTCGGTGACCTCTTGGCTTCAACTACTCCGACACCAATCTCAACCCCATCCATTATTAATTAATTTTATTTAAATTAACACTATTTGTGACATTTTTAACCAGCTACTATATTAACAATGACATAAAAATACATATATCTCTTTGTGAACAAATAAATCACACGAATTTATAAGTGAATAGTCAAATTCCAATAAGTACGAGACTTATTTATCAAAAATTTAAATTCAAAATCATTATAATAATTAAAGACATAGAGTGATTATGCACAAATATTTAACATAACTATTATCGTTACGTGGGTACAATAATAAATTTGTATAATAGAAACGTCATCTTCAAGTCGTATGAGCCTACAAAAATAAGAATATAGTCATAGGACACAATGAGGTCCCTGCGCAAACACTCCGATAATTAAGTTAGACACTGAGTAGATGAAAAAAACTGTATTGAAATTAATATCAAATACCTCTTTCAATAATGAATGACTCCTTATTTATAGAAAAATATAGAA
Organism: Diospyros lotus; assembly: GCF_014633365.1. NCBI lineage: Eukaryota > Viridiplantae > Streptophyta > Magnoliopsida > Ericales > Ebenaceae > Diospyros > Diospyros lotus. Next base: position 29,912,760 of record NC_068348.1, on the reverse strand, counting down.
TTATTCAAAATATAACAGAATTATGATTCTTTTAGATAACACTTTATCTTGATGGATGACGTTTATCTTGCCCTTTTTAGAGATAGAATTTATTAGGAATAATGCTTATTCAAATATTTCATAACTAATTTTAAATTTAGAATTCCCTATGGATAATTATCTATCATCTTCTTGGAATATTCAAAAGAATTTTTAAATGTCAGACTTATCATGTTTGCGAGCTTTATGTGGGACCTCCTGCATATGAGAAATTTATGCCTTTTAGCCCAAAAAGACATTTTGAGCTTTTAGGCTTACTTGACCCCTTAATGGGTTTTTACCTATAACACAACAACTATAATACGGTATTATAATTTGATCGTGTGGTTTCAATAACAAAAATATTGTGGATGGCTTTTGATAAATTAAAAATTAAAATATAATTAATCTTCATTCAATACATATATTTACTATCTAAATACATCATATCATATGATAATATTGTAATTAATGACTTTAAACATATTATAACTATCTTGTTGGTTTAAGCTTCTCAAAAATTATTAGAATTGTTCTTTTCTATTTGGATTTTCCATTTAATTTTCCATGAAATTAAATGCAATGAAAACAATTCAAAATTGAGACTTAGTTTACTTAACAAACTAAATAATAACCACTAAAGAAATAAAAATAAATAAAATATGCATTACAGGTGTAAAGGCTGGCCCAGCACGGCCCATGAGGTTCCCCATTGCATATATATATTTTGGTTAATCTTTATGCACAGAATAAAAGGTTTACAAATTTATAATTTATAGTTTATAAAATGAACATAATACATTGAGATAATGTCTAAAGACTAAGTAAAAACTTTTTTTTAATGTCTAAGAAATTCAAAAATAAAATAATATCTACACCACATAATATAATATATATTTATTATTTCAAAATGTTGGCAAGCAAAGTGTCAAGCTGTATAATTACGAAATTTTAATATTTTTTTTATATTTTGTATTCATCAGATTCACAAATTTTTATTTAATTTGACTATTAGCATTTAGCAAAATATCAAGTTTCCTTTCTGAAAAGGAAGAAACCAAACCAGAGAAGTAACCCTAGAAGGCTGAACTCAACCCCAATCAAGGAGGGATTTTGGGCGGGAAAATGTAAAACCGCTAATTTTACATCCGTCCTTACAGTTCCTTCCATTAACTCTATCTCTCTCTATCCGTACTCATAATGGTGCTACTCTCTGTGAGTAATTGGATCAACTTCTAGATTCTTCTACGCATCTCTCTCTCTCTCTCTCCCCCGAAAATGCCGGAAAATGGCCAGCGCCTGGACCCGACGTCGCCAGCCGGGGAAAGCCAAGCATTGGTTTTGGAGCTGTCCCCAAACGAATCGGAGCTCGCGCGGGGAAGGCTTCGGCAGCGATGGGAGTTGGCCTCTGTCCTCAACTTTTTGAATGTAAGATCGCGTATGATTGCCGTCAAATTGTATTGAAATGTTGGTTTCTAACTGTTTTAATGTTTAGATATGTATTTGTACGTGGAAGATTGTATCGTTGTGCATGCCAGGGATTTGGTTTTGTGCGCTTTACTATCCGTCGGTATGTAATGTGGGTTTCTTATTGCGTATAGAAAAGAGGGGTTTCTTGTTCTTTTCATGTTAAACTTATGCCGGGTACAAATCTATGAATTATTAAGTGCATGCTGATGATTTTTTTTTCCGTGGAAATGCATGCTTTAATCTCTGTCCATGTATGAAGATACATGAATGTATAGGAATGCTTAATATATTTATGTCCTCCGTGCTTAGGTGTCTAATTGTAAATTGACAGAGAGTTAACAGAGAGTTTTCAGTTGCATGTCTACCATTCTTCCCATAAGTTTCTGTATTATACGTAGTTTTATACTTCATGCAGTAACACGGTGGTTTTCTGGACTTCTAAAGGTTTTTGAGCCCATTCTTGGGAACAAGATGAAGACTTCTGCTGAAGAGATCGAGACAGCTCTTATAACACCAAACAGCTTGCTTTCTCAGCTTCACATTATTCTTTTAAAGGTTCTGGTTTATTCATTGTGTGTGAAATCATAATTGGTTTTCTTTATGTATTCTAAGTGAAGTTGATCTGGCTTGACATGAATCAGTGGGTGTTTAATTGGATCTATACAAATACTTTACATACAAGGTAATAGATAGAAATGGCTGGTGAACTAGAATTCATATAGCCAACCCCTCATTGTGGAATAGAGGATTGACATGTTGTTACTTTACAGGCAATCATAATCCTTTATGGAGGATTAAGATCCTTCCCTTGACGATTGGTAGTGTCATGAAAGATTAAGCTCACGTGTGAACAGTGACAGGTGCCTGGACGGTAGTATGTGACATTGTACTTATCTTTTGGTTGACAATTCAAAAGGTTGTCTTATAACACCAAAAGAGCCATCCTGCGTAGAGGTATTTGGGTGGTTGTCTTGAATGCTACATAGGTAGTTCAGGCTTTTCGCTTAATGCTATGGAGGAGCAAAAAGAGACTTCCTCCTTGACATGTAAAGGCAAGGACTCCTTCCAAGGGCAAGGCCTAATGCTTTGATGAACCCTTAATTCTATCCATCAATTCACAAGTCCTTGGAGAAAATATATCGGTTTCATGTAGTAATTTATATGGAACAACAACATTACAATCCATAACTCTACCAGGCATGGTTGTTTGTATGAATTGTAGCTCTCCAATCATTTCTATCAATGGTCTGTTTTAGAAATTTATACTTTAGAGGAAAACGAGCCAGGTGAGCTAGGTAATGACCGTAACAGATGTCTTGCCAATTACAAACTTCTAGAACAACCCATTTTACCCTACAGATTTAATGGTCGTAAATCTTCATTCTTGTTTTTATATGCCTTCCATCTATTGGAAGTGCTGGCTGTAGAAAAGTGTCAAGTATTGATCGAGAAGAAAAGGACAATGGTGCTAGGACCTGGTTGAGTTTGTTGGTAGAGTTGAAACGTCACACGCATGTTCTATAAATTGGCTTTGCTAAAGTTTTTATAGTTCAGGGTATCTGAATAACTGCATGTCATATGAATTGAAATCCACTCAGCATCCAAATCGCACACTGCACAACTCTGTATTCTGTGTTAGCTGGGAGTATAAAACATCTTGGTCAATGTTGACCAGCACCTTTGCTGATGAGAAGAAATGGCTGGGATTAAAGCCTGGGTACGATAGAACAGCAACCAATGGCCTAAGAGAGCTTATTTTGTTTGGCATGTCTATGTAGAATCGAGTAATGCCCGACTTTAAATTTTTATATGCTGTATTACTTGTTTTCTTACATTCCATTTGACTCCTTCCTTTTATGCAGTATACTTTTTACCAATGATCTTTACCTTTCTAATCTGTTTTTATTACTTATATGCTTGTCAGGGAATACCACCTGTAAATAAAAACTTGAATGGTTCTGATGCTTGGGTGACAGTGCTCTGCAAGAAAATTCTTATGTGGTGGCCATGGGTAGGTTATTCTATATTTTGATTGACAAAGGTTTTGCTGTTGTGGCTCCTCAAGAAAAGCAGTTAAACTGTTTCTGTTCTTTGGCTACTTTTACAGGTTGCTGAAGGGGATGTTCCACTGATGGTGGCTAAGGGGTATCATGTTTTTGCTTCTTTTTTAACTTGCCCTCACTCCTGCTGCTATGTAGGTCTTAACACACAGCATTCTGGCATTACTGTCACTGTTATTGTGCAGAGAAGAGATATCCAGATACAAAGAACTTGATCCAACAATTCGGTTACTACTTCTAAAAGCACTTTGTGAAATTCGAGCTGAAGTAATTGCCATCTTTTGTTTTTCTCTGGTCAATGTGCCCTTCCATCTGCCATGATGTCTTGAGAGGATTATTCTTTACTTTTGCAAGTTTTCTGTTAATTGCTTGGTGAAATTGCATGCAATCTTATTTAAGAACTAAGATATTAATATCCCAGTTTACATAGATTTCCAAGTTGCTAGATAATAATCTTCACTACTAGTTGGCTGATTTTGTTTTGTTTCATTTATCTTTTTGTTTGATAAAGATGATCTTTTGTCTACAGCAAGATGATGCGGTGTGTTTTATCAATGATGCTCTTAAAAATGGAGCTGAAATTTCTTCATTCCGGAGAGATAAGATAGGAGAAGATGGAAATGGAACTACATACTGGTAGTTTTTGTGTGTTTTTTAATTAAATATGAGAAGGGTAATTTTTACTAAGTCCTAGCCTATTCATGATAGGTACGATGGAAATGCGGTTATTGGTCATAGACTATATAAGGAAGTACAGAAATTGGAGTCAAAGCCAAAATTTAAGGGCAAGGGCAGTCTTCCATCAATCATTTATGAGTGGGAAACACTTGCAACTAATCTTGAGGAATTTCGTAAAGTTGTGGTAAGTTTGTCTGTTTATTACGAGACCAGATACAAATTCCTTTAGAAATATAGGGTGACCTTTTTTTTAATTCTGAGTGATGATGCAAGAAAGTGACCACCAATATATTTGTTGGAAGACACAACTGGCTAGGGTCACAGACAGCTCCGAAACTGAAATCACTTTCTTTCATCATCACTGAGATTGAGCTTTTTGCTAAGATTGGAGTTACATTAGCTCGTCATGTTGTTGATTCTCCATCTTTCTCTTTATTCGGAGAACTTTGTTTATGCTGTTTCTTTCTTTGGTTGGCAATGACAGGATAGATTTTCATGTAGCCAAGCTAAACTAGAAGTTGCTGTTGCAAGGAGTATTGAAACTGATGCCATTCCTGTTCTCGAGAAACTTCATAAGGTGAGTCTTCTGTATACTCTACTAAAATTAAATTACATTGCCAACAGAAACTGTAAATCAAACATTATAGAATCATCTGATTCACTGGGCAGGTAAAATTTTGATCTTTTTGTACTGGAAGGAATAGCATCTCCTGATATTGCAGAGGGACATTGGTCATATGTGAATCTATTTCCATCTCAGTGCCTGCCTGCCCATGCTGCTCCTACTTCTATACAAAGGATATGGGGAATATTAAAATCACCCCTTCTGGTTGTAGTATACTTGTTCATATGGGTTCTGTTTAATTTATAATTCTTTATTCCCTTGCAGAAGAAAGGAAGGGCACTGAAGAGACAACAACGGCAGGAGATGCTTTTGAATGACTTCCAAAATTCTGTGATTACTCGTTCCTGCCGCAATCGTAGGCCTGTCAGTTATACATTTGGTATGTTGTAAATTAAATTTTAATCAAATGTGTACTTTCCTGGTAAATTACCCTGACCTTTGCATCGATAGTTTAATTCCACACAAGAAGTAATCTTATGTTATGACTCTTAGTCAACTCCATCCATTTAGCTGGAAGTTGATTATCAAGAAGAGTTATCCATTTATGTAGTTATTTCTATAATGTGCAATGGAGCTAGAAGCTTACGTTCTGCTAGAACTGTTGAGCAGCAATCAAAAGACCTGTACATTTGAATAATGCATAGTTGAGTGCTGGTTGGAAGCTTTGGTGTATGGCACAAATATTGCACAGTAAAGCACTAACATGTGCAAAATATAAGTGTAATTGAGATAAAGATATTATGGTGGATGTTTGGTCATTCAAGGAATGATAAGAGTTAGAAATGAGGTTATACATCAGAAAGATTTTGATCCTTATTGAAGATTATGACGCAGAAACATAATTAATATGGTTTATTCATGTGAGAAGTTGACTAATAGCTGCTCTTGTGACGAGAGTGGATAGAATAGAAGTTTTTAGCAAAAGTGGTTAGGAATGACCAAGAAACTTGATGGGAAACTCTTAGGTATGATATATGATATGACTTTATAGACATGGCCACAGGTGGAAATGATTAGCGAGCATCAATGTAGCCAACCCCACCTAGTAGCTTGAAGGTTTGATATGTTGTTAGTTTTGTTCATACTATTACCCCCCACCCCCACCTCTGGCCTGTTTGCCTGCTAAAAGAGCTTCTTTCTTGATGTGCAGATGAATATGATAGGGTCATTGACGAGGCTATTCAACTAACAAGGTACGTTTTCTTTAATTTGTTCCCTTACCTGTTTATTTTTGCTTGCTTTATTTTCAAGGTTGTCTTTCAAGTGATATGGCATTCTTGGGCATTTATTTTCCTCTCTTCAAGATCATTGTCAAGCTTCATGCAATAGTAACAATTTTAAGGATTTAGAGGATTAGAATGATGTAGGTTTCAGTACGGCCACATATTATGTGATTGAGGAGAAGATAGGAAATGCTTTGGATGCAACCACAGTGGTACTTGCATATCAGCATAACTATATCTTTGATAGAAAATTGTGGCAAGATTATTCAATAATAAAAGAAAGAAAAGTATCCAAGAAAAAAACAATAAAGTTCAAGAAGGTGACTAAGGTTCACTTGTATCAGAATTCAGAAGACATGTTTTGTAAAATTAGCATTGGCCATGCACCCGAATGGCTTTGGAGTGGAATCACATCAGTCCATGTTTGGCCTGACCTTGGTCATATGTTTGATTGTACTTAACCTGAAAATTAAACTTGGACCAGGCATTTTGAAGTATACTTGAACTATAGTAATTTTTGCTACATATGTGGAAAAATCACAAATTTAAATAAAAAATTAATAATTATTAAATGAGTAGCCAGCAACAGTCTGAGATACTTCCAAAAAAGTTCTTGGTCAAGTGAAATTTTAGAGAATAAGCTCTGGGCCAGCATATTCTACTTACAGCAGTGAAGCTTGTCCAAACATCAACTGTGTCTGCTACTTCACGTGGGTTCCTGCTCCTGCAGTTATCTATTGCCAAAATAATGTGCCTAGTCTGTAGGGTGCCAGTGCTTTTTCCCAAACAATCATTCCATTTCTTTTTCGTTTTTATGTACTTTATAAAATGGATTCTAATTACAATCATAATGTTCTCTATGAAGCATAGTGGATATGGCTTGGGAACAGAGGGGTAAACATAAACTTCACCTCTCTCTGACTAACGAGGCAAGTTGCATCACATATCCCAATTATGACTTCTATAAAATAAGATTTTACTGTTTCTAGTACTATGCTAAGAGATTTGAAACAGAGATCCCCTGGTCAACTTCTTCCCGCATGTTGGTTCCCTCTTGGTGTAAATATGGACAACATTATGCATGTTACATTTTGCCCAGTAAAATAATAGAGGTTCACTCACTCAGTAACTCACAGTGGTTATAAATTTGCCAATGGCAATGATAGAAGCAAAATTTAATCCTTAGTGTGAAAGGATGAGCTTCTAGAATTTATTCGATTGGCAAAATATGGTCATTTGAGATTTGATGTTGCTTGCTTCAAGTAGTACAATGACGGTGGTAAGCATACATTGTTACCATTCAAGCACCAATAACATGGGTTGGCAGATCACTTTGATTTGGTTTTCTACTACCTTCATAATCCTAGGACTGTTTATACAGTTTATTTTTTCAGAAAATGGCTTCTTTCACATAAAATGTGCTATATTTTTCCTTGTTCAGTCTTGAACTTGCTTCTGTGGGGCAAACTTCTAATTTCTATGCCAGAAGAGGTGCATAATATAAAAATAATTTTTCCTTTATTTGTCAGAGAAGTGATAATCTGTTCTTGCATTTTAAGATTACACGAAGTGTCTTCGCATCTGCTATGCAACTAGATTCTCCGGTTTGATGTCTCCCTCTTGCTGATCTTACCTTAATTTCTAATTCAGGAAACGGAATAGTACTGAGGAGCCAACGCTGGAAGAAAAGCAGAGGGGCCAGAAGAAAAGAAATGAAGATGCCTCTAATGGATGTTTGGATGCAGAATCTGACTCCTGGGCAAGTGACACACTTTCTGGCCACGATAATGACGATGTTGATGACGCTGACTTTGGGAAGGATGATGTTGAAGTCATCCGCTCGAGCAGTACTGAGATGGAAAACAAGGAACCTTGCCATGGTAATCATGCAACAATATCCCAGAAGCAGGCCGGTAACTTTGCTCTTAAGCAACGTTTGCGTTCTTACAGTAGTTTAGGTGGGACTGCCAACAATTCTGTTTCAGAAACCAGAAATCTGGGTGCAAAGAATAGGCTGAGGCAAAGGCCTACACGCAACTCTGCCCTTGAATCTGCTATTGTCCCTGATTCAGAATCTGATCAATCAAGCAATGGGATGTCAAGCAGTGAAAAATCCCCATCTGTTGATCTTGGCGGTGATGATGACAACTAAAATTCTTCGCCCAAGTACACTTATCCAAGGGGCTGCCCTTCAATTTTGTATCACAGCAAGGAAATCATGGCCGCCCTTGTCTATAGAAATGGCGTGTTATTTTCTGCAGTAATTGTGTTTATCAGATTTATTCTGCATCATACATTGGGTTGCGAAGACGTAAGTGGCTTTTATCTAGCTGATGGATGCATTTATTTCAGGCACCTCAACTAAGTCTGCTTCCCCATTGTAATATGATGTTCAATGATGCTAGGAGTTTTTGGGTGTTCTTTCTATCTCATCGAACATGTTCGAAGCTAGTGTTTTTGGAAAAACTTAAAAGAAATGTTTATATAGTTAAACCAAAGAATGATTATCTTTGGCAAGAATCTGTTTTTCCGTCTCTCTCTCTCTCTCTCTCTCTAGTATAGAAACTAGTAAATTTAATATGAATTATTTTAATACGAATTATTTACATGTATTGAGTAAGATTTTATCTAAATAAATATCAGACATGATCTTAAAAAGAGAAAATATAATTCTCTATAATATGAATTTAAATTAATTTTGTGTAAATTAAAGTTCATAATAATTTAATTGATAATTTAGTGTATCAAGTCTTAAAATGCTCTGCTTTTAACTAATCTCCATTGACAATGATGACAAAATTCTATTTGTAGACCCCAGCAATTAGGATTGGTTTGGATAAATTTTCACTATTTTGATAATGAAAAAAAATATGAATTTTGAATGCTCATTCTTTTGTCTTAAAAAATTTTGTGAACTCTTCAAAATTTAAAAAAACAAAAAAGTGTGATTTCACAATTTTTATTTTGTTTTTGTTCTTTCCCCTCTTCACCTATCATTGTTGGCAACCCAATATGGTTAAAAAGTCACTGACAATTACTTGGAAGTCGACACTCATTGACTCCAAAAACTCTTTTTGAGAGTCACTAAACTCTTTGAGAAGTATTATAAAAGTCTCCAGTCATTGGATGCCAGAGGGGTGGGAGAGAGAATAAAAAAATAAAAATCAAATATGAAATTTAAAATAAAGCAAAATTGTGAAACATCATGTTGAGTTTTCACTTGCTGAAGTGAACGAAAACTGAACACAAAATATTGAAAGTAAAAACTGAAAGTTGTATCTCACCGCGCCTAAGGGTTGGGTCTACATCCTAAAGTAGAACATCCTCTGATCAAACAATGAAGAGCACACATTCCCGTTTCCCTTCATATTTCAGTTGGTGACACTTCTCTTCTACTTTAGATATTAGTATCATTACCAACAAAACATCTATCACAAGAAAACAAGATCGGGTAAAAATTTTTGTCTATACTTTAGAAACGAGAATCTAAGCATTTTACAGAAATAAACATCTAAATGCTAGGAGAGGGGGATCGCCTGTCAAAACATGGTAACTTGTGAATTCTACAAAACAGAAACATAGATAGCAGTTGTATCATTCATTGTTTTCAAATCCTTAAAAGTAATGAACAGGCGAATGCGAGGATCCTGATCCAGAGGTACCTACTGGGTGTATGATGAGTATCCAGCTCCAGCTGCACCGCCATAGTCGTATGTGCCATAGTTCGTCTGCGTTGCATATGATCCCGGTCCTCCGTATGATCCAGCAACCCTGGCCCCAGTGGCTCCATAGTCCTGGGAAGGAACGGGATACTGTTGAGGAATTGCAGCAGGGGCTTGAGCATGAGCTCCGGCATAGCCGGGTGCATATGAGGCGGTGGCAGGACCCTCGTACATGCCATGAGCTGCATAGTTGTATGGTGCGGAAAACCTGATGGCTGCCGCCTGGTGTGATGGGGGAGGGTTCCCGCTGCGGAAAGAAGGCGAGGAATTAGAAAATCTTCCTGCTTTGGGTGGCCGGAAAGATAGAGGACCACTCCCCCTGCCACCGCCTCCATGGGCCCGCTTGGAGCCCTTGCTTGTGGATGCTGCGCTCTTTTTCTTGTCTGCTTTAGCCTTCTCCATCTGTGCAACTCGCTTCTTTAGGCTCTCAATGGAGAAAGGGAACTCTGATTCAAGTTTATGGTCTTCCACACATTTTATGATAGCTTTGGTGGTGTTCAATTCTGTGTTGTTGGCCTCTTCCTGAAAATCAGAGAACAACACGAAATCAAGTTTATATCGGTTCTGTATGAAATTCAAATAGAGGAACATTTTGAATGGAAGTGCCAATGCTGTGCCAATGCTATTCATGTGGCTGATGACAATTCAGACACGAAACTGCTGGGGGATTTAAACAGTCTATGCCAATTAAGTGTTCCACCACGCATAGGAATTCCTTTCTCGAACTTACAGCACTGTCTCATAATATTCTATACATATAGAATGCATCAAGCAAAGAGCCTTCTGTCATTTTCTATGAAGGAGGGGGGGTGTGTGGACGCTGTGTGAAGGAAAAAAGTTTTGGTTCATCTGGAAAAAGGGACGTTCATAGTAAAGGTCCAAAATTTCAATGATTGATACACTGGACCAATAGCTTCAATTAAGAAATACAATAGTTTGCTTCCACTCACCACTGCAGCCGAACTGTAGTTTCCTTTCTTTGATATGTTACTGGCATTTTTTCTGCAGTTTCTGAGACACGCCTTCAGTAGTGAAACCGGAGGAAACTGCTCTTTTAAGCCAGACTCATGAACAAAATATACTGCCTCAATCTCCTTTCCAGTCTTCACCAATTCATCAATTATATCTGAGCAACAATGCTGACAAATTTCATCAGACTATTCAAACGAATCAAATTCATTTTCAATTCTGTGCCACCAAATGAAGGGGGTTCAAAGAAACTAGTCTGTTAATTGAAGGCCGATTCCACCAGTTCCTTTCGGTTTTATGCATACTAGCAACAAGTAACAACGTATGAGAATATGTGACTGGGCACATATAAAATTAAACCATGAAAAGATATCTCAACTTAAAGGTTTGTTATGGCTCACCAAGGTGATGCAAATAATAAAGCAATAAATTGAATAAACCCAACATGAAGGCTAAGCCTGAGCTGTTTATATCACGAGCTAAGCTCAAGCAAGCTCTGTTGCTGCTAATATGAGTTTCAGCTCCAGTAACCTGATTATTTTTGTTGAACAAGACCACTGATCAAGCTGAGTTCAAGTGAATGACAACTAAGCCTAACCAGTGATGGGGCTCAACAAAACCATCATCAATCATAAACAAGAATAGCTGAACAAAATTGGTTAACATGCCCAACTAAGGTTACTCTACAGCCCCAAATGAACTTAACATGGAAAGGAGCACTGCAGCAAGTTTACAATCTCCTGAATGGACATAGTTCTACTTATTAGCTAATAAATTCTAACACATTTACTTAGCATATGGAGGTGGTGTAATATGCACACAACTTCAAGCACATCAGAAAAACCATATCAATATCCATAGGCACATTGCCTGTCCATGCTTAAGATATTCACTTGTATAATCTATAAAAAAAATTGTTGAGAGAGAATAAAAAAGTGTTCCTATTAACCCAAGCTTCAGGATTATACTACAGATGGTTAATGACTGCCAAGCTGATGGCACTCCCTTCAAATTTAAACAATTTCTGAATAATAACAATCACAAGACTTAATCCCACCAGGTGGGGGTTGGCTATGTGAATTCTAGACCTCCAACCTGAAAAGTTTATGCTAGGTTGCACGGAAAAGAAAATGAGAATCGGATGCAATACGAAACAAAAATGAGGAAACGGTAATTTCCAAAAAAGTACGAAACTGAAACGTGGGGAAACAAGTAAATTAAAATATATATATATAGGGGCCTTTTTTGTAAATATAATTTTTAATATAGAAAATTATAAAAAAATAGTTATTCAATAAAAAAATAAACATAAATTCCATAATGCATTCAAACAAACATAAACACAAATTTTATCATCTATGAACTGACTTACTAATTAAAAACAAACAATACATTTAAAAAAAAGAAATAATTAAACATAATACAAACAATAAATTTAAAAATTTCCTTACTTTTAAAAACAAACAGCAGCTTTAAAATAGGTTAGAGATGAGACTTTTTCCATCTCTAACCTCTTTGTGGACAAAAACGCGAATCGAAGACGCGTTTATGATATTTTCCTAATATTAAGAAACGGGCTTGAATGTTTCCGAAATTGCATATACGACCCAAAAACTTTTTTTGGGTGTTTTTGGCATTTCAGAAACGGGAACGCCAAAACTGCGCCCCTGAGATGTTTCCATGCATCATAGAGTTTATGCATATTCAAAATAAATTTGTTTGTTGGGTCCTAAATCAAGTGCAAAGTGAATGGATGTGGGACAACAGCAGGGTCGTCCAGAAAGTGGTGGAATCAATTGGGAGTAAATGAACTAATGGTCTTGCTCAAGCATTTCAATATTGGTAATAACAATAGAGTTGGCCGAATATTAGATGTAGGCTTGCAATGCCACAAACAATCAGACAACAGCTAGCCAAGAAGTGAAACGGTCATTAAGCAGTGTGACATGTGGTTGATCCCTGATTATAAAGAAACCCTTTGTGGTTTTAAGTAATGATGGCTGTGGTGAAGGTAGTTGTGCATTTCAATGCACAACAGATGCCATGTACTGGTAAGGGAAGAGGCAGCAGGCATGATTTTTTTCCTTCACACAAAGGATATCTCTAGTGCACAAGGCTCTCCGCTTTGCAAGGGAAGGGGTAGAATCATTTTTGTATGCAATCATCTACTTGTTTTTCTTCTTGAAAAGATGGCATTTCCACAACTCAAATTCTTGCTTGGTGTTATTGTATAACTTACAAAATTCTTGCAAATATACATGCTTTGTTGTTTCCCCCAACTACTCAAGAATCGCATGTATTTAGTCCACCTTTATGCATGCAAATACAGACAAAGGATTCAAATATAAAATCAGAACACGAGAGAGAGAGAGAGAGAGAGAGAGAGAGAGAGAGAGAAGTTGATTGATTGGCATCTCTATCCCAAGATCCAAGCCAATCTTGAGCCTCTTTTTGGCCATTACATGTGACCCCCAAAAGAAAGGTGAGATTATATTCTTTTTCCATTGTGATTTCACAAAAGCACATAATTTGATTATGGCTTAAAACACACAATCTCTTCCCTGGCCTATGACAGAGTGATCTATAACAGATTTGGTAAAAAGATGGATAAAGAAAGATATACGAATCTTGTGTGGTATTCAAAAAAGAAAAAACACAACCCCCTATGGTAAAAAGATTAGGGTCAAATTTATGCATGAAAAGCCATTAAATTTAACTTATTCCATTGACGTTGCACTTGCTGAAAACCATGAAAGGTTATATGCTAAAACCATCATGCTTAGTGTTCTTTCCAGTTTTTATGATAAAAAATTAGGTAAAATTTGTAGTCAAATTTTCTTCAGATTCGAACTATTAACCCATTTACATACTTGTTTTAATAAATGTTCAAATAAGTCTTATGCCTATATCCCCAATTATGAATTTTCATACTTGTTTTAATTGGGGGAATTCTAAATGGGGTTAATTGGGGACCCATTTACATCCCTCCCTAAATGTGTATAGATCATATTTACTTACTGGACAAAGTATCAATTTTGTTATTGGTATGGTGCATTACCAATACTGGTATTGGAGCATTCGTTTTGGATATATGATTAAATGAATTTATAATACGATCATTAAGAAACAAATTAATAATACATTAATGAGATGGTTGGAGGTCTAGAATTCATGTAGTCGCCCCTGTCTAGAGGGATTAAGACTTGGGATTGTAATTGTAATTGTTCTTGTTGTTGCACCTAAAAAATTGTCGCTTAGTTTACTTAAACTTTTGTATTTAAGTAGTAAATTTTGTGTGAAAGATATAAACAAAGGGTGGTTAATAATTCAAAAAGTGAGAAAAAAATACCTTCTCTACCTTAAAAAAATAGGCATCTTTCTCAATTTTCGTTTGCATACCCAACGATAGTAATTTTTCCTTATAAGTACGGAAAAATCAACACTATGTGGTAAACAAAATTTTAAAATACCTTGAACGCTTTAGAAAGAAAATTCATCCTAATAATGGAAGAAAGCTAATACTAGCTCAAACAATTAAAACATTGCAAGCAAATGCAAATGGCACAATATGGAAGAAAATGGTCATCCAAAAAAAAAATGTGTGCAAGGATTTTTATCAATGAGATGATTAAGAATAAACAATATCTTACCATTTTTGCTCCTCATAATTGAGGAACGATTTCAATCTAGAATTTTGATATTCCTACATGCTTCATTTTAGAGAATGTTTGCCTATTTGGGAGTGGAACAACCACACAAACCATCGTAGTAGGGGAGTATCAAATTTGACATAGATGCTTTGGTCATAAGTAAGACACAACTACTAAAGAATTTCAAATAATGTTGGTCACATCTATTTAGTTTCAAAATTTTACCATGAGTCACAATAAAAAAAAGGGGCACCCGTAGTGCACAAGGCTCCTCACTTTGTGAAGGTGGAGGGAGGGTCATTTTTTTACACAATCTTACACTTTGCAAAGAGGTTGTTTACAGAACTTGAACCATGACTTTCTAGTCATAAATGGGCGACGTTACTATTGCTATCGTGACTCATCCTTATAAGTAAGCCTTACAAGAACACATCAGCCTTAATCATACTATGTGGGATCAGTTCCATGAATTATATCTCACTAATCTTATTATATGTTGTCTTATCGTGTATAAACCTAAGAATCTTTCAGCAAGTTTTTCTTGGTCTTCCTTTTCCTCTTTTAGTAAATACTTGTTTCATTCCATCAATGGCATCTAGTTGTCTTCTTCTCATATGACCAAACCATGTGCATATTGTGTCTCACACATCTTTCTTCAATAGGAGTCACTTTGACCTTAGAATATTCTTATTCTAATTTTATCTAACCTTAAAATAATCTTATTATAATTTTATCTTTCCTAAATTTCACCCAAACTCCCTATGGTTTACTTTTGGCATTTAAGGTTCTTCATAGACATCCATTCCATTACCAACACTGTTAAAAAAGTACAGGAATTTCTCTTTGCAACTCTGTCTCCCTAAAACAACACTCGACAAGTCTCTTTCCAGGAATCCAACCTTCATGGATATATCTATATCTATATATATACATATATATATATATCTACAAATTCGACCTCAATACACACTCACAGCACTTTCTCCTCTCAAAGCACATATGCATCGATTTCCTCAACAAAAGGTGAACCTGATGCACGAACCTACCTCATGGTGTGCATGTCTATATATATCTTTTCCCATTTTTGTGTCAGGTCATTAATATAAATATTCATGATCTTTTGACTTTGCTTCACTAACTGCCTTCTTTGTTTATTTTTTTAGCTAAATTATAAGTCCTTAGATTTTCTTTCATTTATGTTAAGTCTTGTAGCAAGTTCTTTTTAATTTTTTTGTTTGTTTAATATTCTACCTATTCATTCCACTAAAGAGACTCTCCTTGAATTGGGACTTCCCCTTTGACTCTGCAAGAACCATTTTCACTGTATTTCAAATAGCAATAGTTAATTCAATCCACATTTGCTTAACCCCTAATTTAAATTTATGATTCTAAACTAACTTCTCAACTTGCACTCGCCTATGAAATGCAAAAACTGTTATAAATTTAAAACTACATCTATGTACCAATGTAGCAACCCCTTAGATCATTATCTACACCTGAGCAACACAACATATTGTTAAGAGGGTCACTCCCAAACTATTTGCTCCTTATCTAGAATTCATGTAATTTGATCTAACGATTTTTACACTGGCTACTGGCTACTGGCTACCTAACACAACCCCACCCCTTCTAATTGCAATAATGAGTTCAATCTAACAACTAACGCAATGTCAAAACACTTGGTTTCTAAATATAAATTCAAATATTGTATATTATTTTAATGGCAGTCAATATTTTACTTTTGCTTCTTGGATAAAGATGACAAGTCAGAAACCAAATTTAAGTATTTTCCATTCCAATTAAATATCACATGTGAATTACGTATAACTTACAGCATCTAGATATTGTACCTATTGTAGAGGAACAGAAGATGCCTATATTTATGAGACCTTCAAAACAATAGAAATATAAAGTTCATATCCAACAATGACACTGCAATATTAGTATCAACTCTCGCTTTAAAATGCACAAATGCGATGAGGTTTTAGAAAGAGTCAAACCTTTGATTTTATCCCCAAAACCCAAAGCCACGGCAATCTTTGCCATATCCCTCCTTGTCGCAAAATCGACCACCAACTTCCTCAGATACTCTTCCTCCATCTTCTCCTTCAACCCAAACCCAACCACCATTTGCAGAAACATTGTCACCTCCCCTGCCCCAGCTCCAGCCGCACCGCTCTCTGCACTTTGCAACAGTCCCTTCCACTTCTCCATAACACCAGCCGCCCTCTCCCTCACGCTGGTCGCCACAGTGCCACTGGATTCACCCAACGGCACCACTACCTGAATCAACAACCCACAAGCCCACCGCCTGTCCGCCATCCCAGCCTTCGCCTCCACCTTCAACCCCACAAACTCCTCCAGCGCGTCCAGCACCAGCCTCATTGCGTCCACCGCCTCCTCCACCGCTGACGCAATCTCCCCCCGCAGCGCCGACGACTCCTTCCTCTTCGACAACATAAACCTCACCAGCCCCTTGGCGTCCATCCTCCGGCAGTAAATTCTCAAGACCTCCGACAAACTCCTCTCTCCTCCTCCGCTGGCTTCCCCTTCAATTTCAGAAATCGCCGCCTTCCGTTGCTCCTCGATGCGAGCGGCGGCGGCCGATTCCCGCTCAGGAATGGCCTTGTCGCGACTCTCCAGCGACTCCAGAGTTTCCTTGGTCTGCGCATCGAAGGCTTCAATTTGCGACTCAAGGGCTTGCGATTTCTCAGAGAGAGACTGTTCTAACGACGAGAAATGGTCAGTTAGGGTTTTGTAGAGCTGAGTCATGGTTGTGAGGAGGGATTTTCGAGACTCGAGCTCCATGAAGAAGTTGTTGAATCGGTCGGAATTAGTTACGACGTCCGTCGCCATCGCCGCTCCGTTCGTTCCTCGAGAAGGCACTGCTCTGAGAGAGTTGAGAAATGAGGGCGAGCGAACTGGAACGCAAAGCCAAAGCAAGCGTTTGAGAGAGCGGTAAGCTCCGCTAACAGAAGGCGGTGAAAGGTGAGAAATTCTGCTAAAAAATAAAAAGAAAAACAAATTTATATTATTATTATTATTATTATTAACATTTATATATTTAAGAGTTACAAAATTAAATTAAAATTTATAAAAATCAATCGCACGTAGACGTAGTGAAGCGAAATAGATATTCTCGTGTTGTAATATAAATATTATATTATATTTGGGTGATATTTTATTTTTAAAATTTTTACAATAAAATTATCACGAGTTAACTAGTTATTTTTATTTTTATTTTTTTATAAATTATATTATTTTACATAAGAGTTACTTATTATCTTTATTCTCTCTGTTACAATGATAAAATTTAATTTAATGATATTTTTTGGGTGGGCCCGTGGATTAGAGCTAAGAAGGTCAGTTTAATCTAAACAAATTATTTGTTTGTAAAGATATATGTTTAATAAAATACTCTAAATGTGCCTCCCTTTAAATTTAATGGAGTTAATTATACATTCATTGTATGTTATTAGTTATGAATTAAGCTTGAAAATTTAACAAATTTTAGTAAAAAAATTAAACCAACTTATTTACACATTGATAAAAAAAAAGAATTATATGAATGAAGATAAGAAAGATAAAAACAATGAGCTAACCCCTCCACACGTTAAAAACAATAAACAATTTAAAGAATAAAACAATAAATATTATTAACCTTTCATTCAACTATGAATTGAAATAATATGAAGAATGAAAAGATTGGTGGGGTCCATTTTCTTGCAAAAAGAGGGACGCATTACGCCTCCGTGGGCATAACCTAGCGGTTGAGCTGGTACATGAGTTAGAATCTAAGGAGCCCTTGGACTTGTAGCCACTATATAGCTGATTGGAGTCCCGTGCTCGAGTCACATCGCTAGATTTCATGATTAACTCCTCCTACAGAAATTTTGAGACTCAACTGCAAGAAAGCCTTTAAGGTGAGAGATTTCACCTTCGAACCTAAGAGGGACGCATTGCATGCTATTCTCCATAATTTCAAATGCATAGAAACACAGCTTCAACCTATATATAATGTGTGGCTGAAAGAGAATGACTGGCCAGCAGCAGTGACAAACTAGAACGGCAAAAGATAAACCCAAAATCCAACATTATGACATCATTCTTCACAATGCTGGGAGAGGAAACAGGCAGCAAGACTTTGAAGAGAAACAAAACTCGACAGCCAAAAAGATTGGAAGGGAGGATCTAAGAGTTAGCAACCAGCTGCTCGGGATCATTTCCATGCGACTCCTCTGCTTTGCTTTCAACATCTGTTCTTCCTCTTTCGATCTGCTCTGGTTTGCCCGACCATCCATACATCTGTCTTCTCGCCTCCCTACGAGCTCCCCTTTCAGCTAGTTTCATTTCTTTAAAGCCCTCTTCGAACTTGGCTTCATCCTCGGGAGAAAAGAAAACTACCTCCATCTCCCCGAGCTCCTCGTACATTTTCTCAATTTTGGCCTTCCATAAGAGGCCCAGCTCTGTGTCCATCTTGTGGTATGGCGTCTTCAGCAAGTACTCGTCAATCCCACCTGCCTTGTCTATGCAACGGAGGGCATGGGTTGTTACCTTTACACGAATGTGCCGATCTATGATGTAACTGAAGAGCCGCTTCTCCTGCACATTGGGTTTCCACGTCCTCCTTGTCCTATTTCCACAATTGGGCATTAGTATAATCCATTCATTTTCCGGTCACTTTCTGAATAATAGAAGAACTAATATGTAAAGATAAGTTCAGTGAAATATCAAGATAAGAATCTATGTATTTTTCAAGTTGTTTTCCCAGACACAAGCAGGGTAAACTTATTTTGCAAACCTATACAATTTTTGAAGTACAAGTTTATTATTCAGATTCAAATCGGGAAAAAACATGTTTATTCAAGTATTTTCACCTAACACGGCCTGTACAAGGCCTTAGAGCAAAACTCATGTTATTCAATACTTAACTCCCAAACCTTGGCATTTAGGACGCATGTCTGCAAATACAAGTCTATTTTTACCAAATCCATGTCATTTTAAACTTAATCCCAAACCCATTCTATCTTAAAAGGCATGCTTTTGAAGAATGTCTGTAGGCCTAAAACCCTCAAGCGAACTGTGCCATTTTAAATTTAGTAGATTAATTCTTTAGAAATCAATACATATTTCTTTCACTGGCTGTATTTCCAAAACACAAATTCCAAATTTTTAGGAGATATCGGGAACATATACATATATGACTTCAAAAATACTGCGGATGGCAACCAAGGAGAGTGCTAAAAATTCAGATTAGAAAAGAAACAAGCTAGAGAGAGAGAGAGAGAGCTGAACTAAAGAAGACAACTCTCACCACCAAACCCAAGCTGGGGCACTTTGTCTCCAACACTACAATTTAAATCAGCTAGCAGAAGATTGGAAACAAACCAAAGTTTTGCAACCCAAAAAGCAATCTAATCTAATGAATTATAAAAGTAGGACATGGCAAGTATATAACAAAATTTCAATATAAGAAAGAAACGTGAGATAAACAAGTAGGGTTCAACAGCTAATTTAGGATTTCTATCTGTCAAGTTATAAGACACAAAAGCATCCTCTTTTCTGTCCATGACCAAATTTCTAGTTTTTCCTGTCAACTTCTTCAATGAAATTGGGTTTTCCATATATGTTCTCAATGTTTGTGGAAATCCTCTTCTAAAATCACGTTTGTGAAACATGACATCATCATCTCATCATCACTAGGTGGTTGCCTACATGATTTAGAACAAAAATGAGTTCAGAAAATAAGTTTAGGGTTTTTAGAATAAAATCAGAGAATTCTCAGCCTCCAAAAGTTAACCTGTCATATAAGTCTTACCAAAATATCAAGTGAATAAACAACTTTTCATCCAAAAATATTGCACAGTCTCCAAGAACGTGGAAAGGCTAACATGTAAAAAAAAAAAAAAATAGAGGATAAATTTTACACAGATAATTGGATTTGGCAGCTTACGATGCTTAGTTGCACCTCCTTGGTAAGTTAGGTTCATCACCAACTAGTACCCAGAGGCTTCATCCTTTTGTTTTTTATTTTTATTTTTATGAGAAATATCAATTGAGTGTATCTCATCTCAATATCATTTAAAAGAGAAAGACATGGTAAACATCAATCATCGACGCACACAGGTGTTAGGAATCCATTCTGTAAATTCAGTTTTTCCAAAGTATATTTCCTCAATCTTAATCCTACTAAGGAATTCAGAAAGCGTCTTTCTTATGGACAAAAAGTTTTAAGGAAGAATATTAAGCAACATCATCTATGAATACATCAACATGAATTGAGATGCTTAGAATAATATGACAAGCGCACAATAGGGATTTTGAACCAACATGCTCACTAACTTGTTCCAGTCACGAACTTGTATCTATCAATTGGCTCGCCATGCATCCATATTATCAATGCTAGCACAAGAACACACTGTGCACATGAACATTCAACATTTTTCTGCAAGAAAAAGTCTTCCACAAAAAAAAAAAAAAAAGTGCTTGTTTGCCCTTATTACACTGTATTGCATTTGATCTGCTAATTGAATTTTTATGTGTATCGGACTCATTCGTTGTTATTATAAAATTTTCAGATTCTCAGTTGATTTTAGAGTCATTGCCTCATCACCTCTACAGCATAGGACCTGACTTGACTACACTTGGTAGGCTCCATCTTCCGATTATATGCTTAATTTATTTTCCTTGATTCTTAGAGGTCTGCTCAGTGAACTACAGTTAGGTTGTATGTCATTTTAATTTGTAATTGTATTAGTTTTAAAATTGTCAAAATTGAATTGCATATATACAAATTGACAGGCATATAAATTCATGACAGAGAAGAGCCAGTAGCAACAGTAGTTAAGAAAGGGCAAGAGATTTCAAAGACTTTTGTTCCACCAATAAATGCTCTCCCATTAATCTAAAATCAAAGGGAGTTCTCTAATAATTTAGGGTTTTACAGATTCAGTCACTTTCTGCACTGTAAAACCCAAAAGCAAATATGAGAATCAGAAAATAGCACCTTATGTTTGGGTATAACAGGTACGTGCTTCAATAGTTTAACAGAGGTAACAAAGAACTTCAATGTTGATGCCAAATTCTCTAATCAATGTCCTCTAAACTACCCTTCACTCCAGGCATTACACCTTCTTCTCCCTTCGTAAGGAACTTATATATGAATATTAAAATATTTGTATATGTTGATGGCTATGTTATATAGATGCAGAATTCTCCCAGGCTTAAAAAAACCAGCAAAATTTCTCCAAATAACTACAGAAACCTTCGTAATTGCAGACTCGGTGCATACGAACATATGTGCACAGAGAGAGAGAGTAGAACAATATATATATATATATATATAGAGAGAGAGAGAGAGAGAGAGAGAGAGTACGGACTTGTTGCCACCATCTTCACTGACGCGGTTGCCGAACTGGATGTGGCGACCCGCGAAGAGTCCGCGGTGAGCTCTTCCCATCACCACCTTGCTGTCAGGCACGGATCTCCTTAATGATTCTTTGACCCCAGGAGCCAAGTTCTTCTCTCCTCCTATCTTCTTCATTATCTTCTTCATCATTTCCTTGGACCTGAAAGCCATTCTGCCTCCTCCTAATTGTTGTTCAATTTTAGGGTCTTTGGAAGGATATGGCCTGCTCTGATTCGAAGAGGTTCCTGTGAAGTTTGAGTCTTTATGTGAATGCGAATCCAAGTGAAAAATACCCCTAGATTGAAAGGGAATTGCTGTCTATTTTACAGGAAAACGGAAATAGAAAATAGATCAGATAAGAGAGTACTCCAAATCCTAAAATACTTAAAAAGTACTTTTAATATCAAAGAGACAACTTTACTTTAGAGGCTGTTAGCTAGATCAAGGGCCTAAGCCGATCAACAGGTTGAGAACTGATCGGCGTGCCAATCCGTCGACAGTTACTTAGACCTGTTGACCATTTTGGTTGCAGATGATCGGTTGACTGAAATTGTCCCCCGTTCCTATTTCTGTAAATTGCATATCGGCTAAAAAAAATAATATTTAAAAAAAAAAACAAAAACGCAGCAAAATTACATAAATAAAAAATATATAATTTTTAATATAAAAATAATTATTTAATCTAAAAACAAATATAAATTTTATAATGCATTGGAACAGATATAAACATAAATTCTATAAGTATTATATATATATTTACATAAGATTATATAATAAGTATATATACATACACGATGCATTCATGTAACAGAGATCAATACATACATGTCATATATATACATACATAATAATACAATAAAACTGAAATAAACACATACAGGGAGAAGCCGGATGGTTGACGCCGGTTGCTGATCGAAGAGCCAACTCAGCCAAGAGTTTGTGTTTGTGAATCGACGTTGGCATCAAGTAATCGGAGTTGTGAATCGAATCGCGTTGCACGGAAATGGCAGCACCGAGAACTGAAACGTCGATTCGTGTTCGTGAATCGATAGCGGCTCAGCCCATTTTGTATTTTTGAATCGACAGCAGCACCCAACAATCGGAGTTGTGAATCGACGGCAACGCCGAGCACCAAGCAACCGGGCGGCAAGGGAAAACGATGATAAAGGGATGATGACAGAGAGACTAGGGCAGCATATCAAACCTCGTGGGTGCATTATTTTCAACTTATTCCAAAATGGCCCAAAACGTTTATGAAATTGCAAAAAAGGGCTGAACAATTTTTTTTTTTTTTTGGGCCGATTTTCAGCACTTTAAAAGATAGAATATTTTGAAATTGTCAAAATGGTACCTCTGAGACTTTTTCACACATCATAGATTGTTATATCTATAGAAATCATTGACAAAAGTTAAAAGAGAAATTACAATTTGGTGCCTCGTGTTTGCAATTGGCATCTTTCAAAAAATTAAAATACAATTGGACAATGTTAAAATGATACAAAAATGCTATTTGGACACTAAAGTTTTATATTTATAACGATACTTATATTATATTTTGGGTTATATCAATACAAATATATAAAATATTAATATAAAGTGCCAGTAAAAATATTACTACAATGGCTAATGTGACCACAAAATTTAATAATATAATGATTTATTTAATTTTTTAAAAAAACCATTGTTATTTGGTATTAGAGCAACTTAGCTACTATATTTTAAAAATGGCAAAATAAACTAACATAAATTAATACTCAACAGAAAATGTGATAAAATAAAATAAAATGTTAATAACGTAAAGCGCCACCATATTTTATAAAGTGTGTCAGCAATTGCAACAAGAGAAAATGTTGATAGCACGATTAGCTCTCCTTGCAGCTGAACAACTGCAGGTTCATGGTCATAACTAACATGGGGCCATGGCTCACCAGGAACTTATAGCGATTACAGAAGCAAATTTGGCCAGAAATGAAAGACTATCGACCGCTATCGCTGCGTCATCTGCGTTGCTGCTCCATCTGGTCATGGTCGCTTCGCAATCTAGAGAAGATGAACACGCTACACAAACACTACGATTTGCAGCATTGCACTGAGCTACCATCTCTTCTGCGTTCATCGGCCAACGCGGTGGAGTATGTTGATTGCATGTTGTCATGGAGTCTTGAAAAAGGGATGGTCAAGGGCTTGCCGGGCTGTGAGACGTTCTGTTGGATCAAACTTTAGCAAACCATGCAACAAGTCGACGAGGGAAGAAGATCTAGAGCAGTCTACATGTTTCGAGACTCGATTCTGCATTTCAGATTGTACATTGACTATTAACGGGGGGGCTTAAATGAACAATTAGAATAAAGAAAGCATAAAAGCCATACTCCAAAGGCTATAAAGAGGAGGAGGAAGAGGAGAGGAGGGCAGTCCTCACAACCTTGAGACAGTCCAGCTTACTCACTGTTCTGATACTCTCCCTAGAGACAGCTCCTTCTGGCCAGTTCAGTCGTGGGCCTCGCCTGAAATACTTCTCAGCGCCACGACTGCAGAACATTATCCACAAGCCAACTCAAAAATTGATGTTCCAAAATATATATCAAAATTAAATAGGATAATGCAACAACACAGATGAGGTTAGGAATCATCTATCCTGCAGCCTACATAGAATAAGTTAAATCACATAAATTTGATAAATTTGGCTTACTTAGCCCGTTGAGCCATATGCTCTGGCAAGGGTCCCAAAACCTTCTCCATCATGGCCAAATGCTCCAAGTTGTCATGCGTTTGAAACAATGCTTCACCCTGAAACAATTTTACACTTGTTGGCAATTTCTGACTAATGATCACATACTCAAAGTACCAACAATGTCCTAAAATCATCAGACAATACAACAACTAACCGAGTAAAGTTCAACAAGTATGCAACCAACGCTCCACAAGTCGCATGGGTAAGTCCATCCTAGTCCTGCAACAAATACATATGCTAGATGATTGTGTGGTGCGAGAAATCCTAAAACATCAGAGGTACTCAGAGTAAACCCCAGGAAAACTATTTTCTAATCAGCACCTATATTGATTTATGAGGACATGAATATAAATTAATACTCCAGAATAAGCTCCAAATATGTTTTTAAGATGAATAGTCTTTTTTTATTTCATTAAGTAATTTAAATAAGGTTTGCCTAGTTAACAAATTAGGCTCTTGCAGACCAATTGCATATTACCTTGCCCATCAGTTAACAGCACAAAAATGGGGGTGAAGGAGAAATAGAAATAAAAGAAGAAGATTGGACGTCTTGACTGTTTTTCTACCGTGCCCGTGCATGCATATGTGCATTTAAATTATGGTCAGTCTGACTATTTAGCAGCCCTTTAAAAATGATTATTGATACAAATTAAAATTAGCCCTTTAATGAAGTTATTGGTAGTTAATACTTTAAAGGAAATCGAGTATTTTATACAAAAATAAAAATAGAACACTCACATGTCAAATCATAGTCAGTACACAATGTATGAACAAGTCACCTATAGGAAAACTTCCCCAAATCCTCATATTTAAAGAACTATCAACAAATGGAATGAAAATTGGTCGCTTATATTGATAATTGATCAGAAGAATATCAGAACAAAATTGGAGTCCATTTATTTTTTAAAAGTTTGATAACAGCATATTACTTGTTCAGCAGCCATCACGCAGTGTTAATTTGTGTCATACACTTCCATGCATCTCTCATGCATTTTCCATCTTACCAACTCTGGTGTTTCCATCATTGGAATGGAGAGGATGAAGCTAGATATTCTTTTTTAAGCTAACAATGGTGTCCCACTAGAGCAAAGGACACAACTCAAATGAACATACACAACAGAAGGATTGCATTTCTGCTTAACAACTAGTTACCTAGAATAATCTCAGGTGCTCTGTAATGCCTTGTGGAAACAATCGAGCTATGGTTCTGATTATCAAATACAGTACTACCAAAATCAATCAGCTTAATAGCACTTGACTTTGGCAAGCACCTGAAATGTGTTTCATCTGAAAATCTCTGTACCATTCCAAAAGAAAATTATGTAATCACTGGGCCATAACCAACCATAAAATGCGTTATCTTCTGAGTATGGAGGCCAGATACCTTGGAGCCAGGAAGCTTTACATACTCAGAAGACACAAGAAGTATATTTTCTGGCTTCAGGTCAGTGTGGATTAAGCGTAAATCATGCATATCTGCCGGATATAATAAAGCATACAAAATATGTTATACAAAAAAAGGACATAATTAGGAATAGAGTGCTTCTCCCTGAACAAACAACAGAACAGCCCAAAATAGAGAGTTCTGGAAACAGGTTAGAAACAGAGAAGAAACATTAGAAATCTTAGATAAAGCAAGGCTAAGGACAATTGACAGACATGCTAGAGATTGCAAAAGCTGACGTCCAAATTCCCGAACAAGATCCACAGGAAATGGGCAATATTTATTTCGCTTTAGAAAATCATATAAACTTGGTCCAAGCTTCTCAAACACCTGATAACACCAAAGAAAATGCATCCAAATGAAGGTTTTTGTTTAGTTCCAGTGTCATGAATGAAGTTCATATCAAAAACCAATCTGAAGCACCGCAAGAAATTAATTGGACATATTCATTTTTAGAGTTCTTAAAGTACCAAAAGGTTCAAGGAGAGTAGTCAAACATGCAACAAACAATGAGAAAGAATAAAGAAAAAGTTATCAAATATCCTCAAAGAAGTTGGTACTACTCCTACAGGAAGATAAAGGTTTCCCTATCATAAGCACCTTTTATAGCGGTGATCCTTAGAAAATAAAGCAACAATGCGTGCTTAGATGACCATAGAGATTACAAATAAATGCAAAAGCAATGGATCAAACAAATAGAACAAGTTCCATTTGAATACTCACAATGCATATATGATTACGGTAGTCAAACCAATTTCGAATCTGCACACAGCTGCACAACAGAGAATGAACCAAAGTTATACATATAAGAAAACAAAATAGAAATACTTCTCATTCATATACCATAAAAAGAGACAATTTTTCAATAACGAACAAGTAAAAACATACCACGATCCACCTTTATCATTCTTAGCAAGACGTTGTAGTATATCAATCTCAATCATTGCTGCATCACGATATTTCCTTATACTTCGAACCACCTTAACTGCCACATACTCTCCTGTACAACGGTCCCAACATTCCAAAACTCGACCAAAAGTTCCTACAGAAACAGCCATTTGCTGATATGAACACAAGGAGAATCACAGAATATAAGACCTCGTAGACAGCAGAGCACTTGACAGCTAACCTTCACCCATCTTGCTAAGAATTTTATCTGTTTAAACATGCCAAGCAAGAAATGAGTTGAACCAAACATCTCTTTAACAAAATCATGGTCATAAAGCACACCATGGAGTACGTGAACTGATGAACATAACACACACACATACACAGAGGGGAAACGCGTCTGGTAACTTTTACGCAGGGCAAGGAAGTCTAGAAAAGTCATTACCATAACAGAAAGATGGAAAAGACAAATAAACTAAGAAAAAGTCATTCAAAAGAGTGCAGATATTGTGCACAAAATTATAATCCATCCAGGAGAAAAATATAAGAGCCATAATTTGGAATATCAATTTACTACACCAAAAAGGAGAAATTTAAAGACCAGCATGGGGAAGTGATTTTCAGAATTATTATAAATGAAAATGACTCTCTATGCATTTGCTCTTCTTTTGGTTCTTGACACTCCAAGTTTTCTTTCTTTTCTTTTTTTTTTTTCATTGTTGTACCTGGATGTAATGTCAGCTTCTTATCACTAAATATAAGAAAATCCATCAAACACAATCTTGAAATAGGAGTTGAGAAAATAGAAATGCTTCAAATAACATGCAGTAGTCCATAGACATACATGTGGAAATCAATGGAATGCTAAGTACATGTCAATATGATAAATCCCCAAGTAGGACGCCTATTACAATAAAACGATGATCTATGGTCATTTTTACACAAACACTACCAAAAAAGAGAACTCCACAAAGCCACCTATTATTCCGAGTTTGTAGCTATAAGGTCAAAACCCACATGAAAACATCACGTGTTATGGTAAAGAGAGCAAATGTAACGTAACTTTTTAAATTATATCTCATTTCCTCTTTGAGATAAAAGCCCCAAGCATTTGGGACCGACTAATTATTCCAAATATACCATATGACCATCCAGAAAATTGCAATCCTCATTGTTTGAAAACCATAAGGCATGTCCATAGAGTCTACAGGGTAGCTTGAAGGCCGCACATGATCTTCTCGACACTGACCTTGGGGGTAATATAGACATTAATATTAACAAAGTTCACCAAAATTGAATTCCTAATTTTTGATAATGGTACAAACAATAAATACAAATAATAACAATATAGAACTAGAACAGTAGATAGAGTGAAGGAGAAAAATACAGAGAAGAAGGAGAAGGTCAAAAGACAAGTAAAAATAGAAGAATGTTCCAGTGGATAAGAGAGAAAAAACCAGCGAACAAGAATGGAGAGACACAGCACAAACAAGTCAATAAACTATGTACAATGAGAGTGCAAGTAGAAATAGACCAACCAAATGATCTTCATATCCCATTAATGGTACAGCTTGAGTCAAACTTCCAAGACACCCAGCCTAAGGATAAAGACGCAAAAGACAGCACAAACACCCTAAAACAAGATAGCATGCCCATTATGTGCTTGTTCAACAAGGCTCTATGTGATAAGAAAGATTGAGTTTTCACAGAAAGCTCTCGGTAGAGTTAGAGCTTCTCGGCAGCAATTTTGGCTTGGACTACTTCTCTTGATTCTATCCTTCATTTTCTAGTCCTCCGAAAACACAGGGTCAGTCAGTGATGAATTGGCATTTATAAACAGAAGGGCTGTCTTTGGACCCCCTACTTTTACAATGTAAAATAACTAGATATTTGAAGCCTTAAGTTTATCATTACTGGTATACAATGAACACAAACATGCAATTATGGAGCCCTTTTGCCCCCGGATTTGTGTTTATCCTCACCGGAGCTTCAGGCTTGCCTAGGTGGCCACTCCTTTTTAGTATCATGTAGTGTATTTGCATGAGAAGAAGAAGAGAGATTCTATAATGAATCCTATTTGTAAAATTCTCATTTTCTTTTTAAGGGATTAGAGAGGATGCTCTGTTTTCCTTAAACTCTCTTTCTCTTTTTTTTGTATGATTTCTCTATGCAATTACTAATTAGTTTCTTGTAACAAGGCTTGGTGGGCCTCTCATGTACAGAGAGCACCCTTTTTTGGCTGGTTCTTTTTATAGTCTTCTTGCTTAATAAAATAAGGTTGTTGATTATTGTTGTCATTGTTCTTTCTGCTTAATAATAGACAGGAAAACATAGCTGATAATGAGGATTAGATTAAATGGAACTTCTGTACCTCTAGTATATTGAAAGTGTATCATCCTGGTCTATGGAAGAGAACAAGGATAAACTTGACTAGAGGACAAAAAAATGCAAGATCTGCATGGATGAACACTTCTTCCACCAAGTAGATCAAACAAATAGTAAAGCCAGCAAATATCAAATTATTGTTGTTGTCGTTGTACTCTCAAAGTGTGAGTTTTAATTTTCAGTCAAAATCCTAAATCATGATATTGCGGATTGTTGTTGCTTCAGGGTATTTCTTTGTGTGCGTCTTTGACTCAGTTTTCAGAAGGGTAGCATGCCTCCCTTCGTGGACATGACTCGCAAAACCAAACTCAAATTTTTGAGCATTCATATCTACAGGCGTTTGAAACAACAACATGCACATCCAGCGATTCTAATGCAACAAAAGGACGTCCTAAAGAAAATAAAGCCCTTACATCGCGGAGTGAGATTCTCCCCAAGACTGAACACGTAATGCCCCTCACGATCATCGTCCCTCCTCGGCGGCGAAACGTGTCGACGCAGCACCGCTGACTGCGGAGGCCGTGCATTAGCCTGCAGGAAGGACGCACGGAAGATGTCAAATAACAGAAACACCAAATCCATCTAAAAACCTAGTTTTAGATTCAGGAAAAAGAAACCCCAATTCTAATCCCAAAAAACATTGCAACTTGAGAGATAATCGGTTCGAAAGCAAACCTCAGGTTGATCGGACGGAGGGACGTCCCACGTAAGACGCCGCCGTTTCCTGACCGGCTGCTCCTTCTCTTCCACCATCTCTCCTCTGCATTCAACCGTCACCATTCACGAAATCGAGCCTTCTGTATCTCCCTCACCCCCTCTTTGTCTGTATATCTATTTGTACATATATGCATGAATAAATTAGTACATAGATGTCTTCTTCTCTGCAACAACAAAAAGAGAGTTCATGAAAATCACAGGAAAATTAGGGTTTTGCTGCCGATGAGATTATAATCCAATATGCGTTAGACGCCAGCCGGTCGTGGAAATGGGGGTTAGGGTTTTGCTCGATTTCACAATTTTATAATTTTCAATCTTTTCTTATTACATTTTCCAAATACAATTGTCCAGTGTTCTTCCCATCTCGTCCTTCGTCCAGGCTCCAGGCCGTAAAGACCCGATCCGACCCGGTCCTGTATTTTTATAAATATTATTATTAATATTTTTTAGATTAACTTTCAAGCAGTACATTCCCATCTTATTAATTAAAAATATTTAATTTTATAAAAATTCTTAAAATATCCTCTCCATCTTCTCCCTTCTAATATCATAAATAAAAAATTATTTATTTATTTTTT
The DNA here is from genome assembly GCF_014633365.1 of Diospyros lotus. Lineage (NCBI taxonomy): Eukaryota > Viridiplantae > Streptophyta > Magnoliopsida > Ericales > Ebenaceae > Diospyros > Diospyros lotus. Next base: position 29,882,194 of record NC_068348.1, on the reverse strand, counting down.
ATAACACAAGAAATTCAAAAAATTCTTAATACACAGAATCATATATAGTGGACTCATGACAAAATGCATGACTAAAGGCTAAAGCCACTAACGTGGGTTATGGTACAAAGACATAAAGAGAGAATATATTTTATATTTATTATAAAATAGTCTAATGATGAAACAGGAAAGAGAATAAATGATTTTTTTTAAAAAATAGTTAATTTATATAATTTAAAATAATAAAAAAGTTTCATATTTGAACAGAATAAAGATAATGAGTGTTTTTTATTAATTATGCCCTTAAAAAATAAGAACAAAAAATGAATTACTTTCGAGACATAAATCGAATAATAAGAAAAATAATATGTTGGTGTCAATCTGATAAATTTAATTTTTTATATATATAATAAAATAAAATTTTATATTCATAATTTATTTTTTTTAATATAATCAAAGTCACAAATACTAAAAACCATGAAACAACACTCATCCAAATAAGAGTTGAACTTTCCTTACAAGATGATGTGGTCACCATGTCACCATGCACCAGCATTTTTGGGAGAAAGACACTTACGGACCACAGTATTGAAAACAGCCCACGGTTTTGAATTCGAATGCAGGTGATTATTCCTCCACTTCCCTTGCAAAACGAGGGAAAATTACCATGGAGCTCGCCTCATGGTTCTTCCTGTGCAACCTCTTATCCTTGACATCTCGATGCTTTAAATTATGTCAATGACAGTTTTATGATGAGAATTTCTTGAATAGGCTTAATAATTTGTTTATTAAAATTATTTAATCGGTCAATTAAATCGGATGGAAATCATTATTCTGGCGGACTCACCAGGGGCTGGATGAGCTCGAGCACGGGCTAGTATTTCTAGCATGAGCCGTCGCGAGACGCCATATATGTCGTCGTCTTCGCCTTCTCCTTCTAGCTTCGTCGCAGTGTCATTCTTTCACAGTCACGGTAGAGAAGAGAGAGGAAAGGCAGAATGCAATCGCTACAGGATAAGGCGTCGGAGTGGAGTGGCGTGGACCGGAACGACGCGTTCGCTATTGACGACACCAACCTCTTTGAGAAGCTTGGTCTCGACACTTTCGTCAACCTCTCCACCAATTTCTATAACAGGTTAGGTCTTTTTCTCTTTCGATTGAAAAAATATCAAAAACTCGGGGGGATAGAAGAAGAGTCGATTTTCCTGCGCATTTTCTCAGCCATCAATCGAGTAGAGTAAGTGGTTGATGTTTCGTGGGAATCTGTGATGGTGTATAATGGAAGTTCTTGTTTCATAGAATTATTCAGTGCATCCCATCTACCAAATTGTTTCATCTTTTGGTGAATCACTGTGATAGAATTCGGGTCTCTTTTCTTATTTCCAACTCAAAAGTTCAAAACCCTGATCTCGCTAAATCCGGACTCTGTTTTTCTCGGTTTCCAAACAAGATATGGTTCATGTTGAACTTTATTTGGTTGCTAAGAGAATGCGAGCGGAAAACCAGAGACTGTTTTTTTATTAATTTGTTGTGTTGCAATTTTATGTTAGAAAGTGAGTCTCAATAGCAATTGTAAGGTTGTTCCTTCGTGACAGGAATGCCATAGGTTCGGGTTCAAATTATGTAGACATCTTATTTGCAGAAAACCAAAGGGAATATCAAGTACAAACCCTCTAGACTTTGCAAGGAGGGGAGTCATGTGCATTTAAGTGTTGTTTATTTATTTATTTTTTCAATTTTGTGTTAGTTGCTAACAGAGAGTAATGAGAATATCGATCAGGTGAAATGGTGATTCTGTGGACGCACTAACAAATTATTACTTGAAAAACAAACTTTTTTGCTTTCTCTAGCCTCAAAATATATTGGGATGCAAGAAGGGTGTGATTCATTTTAAGTAGTTTACATTCAATTGAGGTCTATTTTGAAGTATATCTGAAGGTGTTGCGTTTTGTTTCTGAAATGGGATTAGGGTTTATGACGATGAAGAAGAGTGGTTTCGAACAATTTTTGCGAATTCAAAGAAAGAAGATGCCATTCAGAATCAATACGAGTTCTTTGTGCAGAGAATGGGAGGTCCTCCCCTGTATTCGCAGAGAAAGGGTAACACATTTAGAGGAATTCTGTTTTATAATTTATTTGTTATAACTTGTAACTGATATAGTTGTTTTCCCTTTTACATATATTCCTTCTGTTGCAGTTTCTGTAAGTAGAATATACCATAGACACTTCTGAATCCTGATGTTCCCAATTTCATTTTGAAGCTCCATTCTTCCATAAAAGCTAACAATTGATTTGCTTTTTCTTGGTTTATGTTTCAAACTAAACCATTGTTCTTAGGTAAGACATTTCTTCATAGGTTGTTGTCATTAACTTGAAGTAATGATCTAGACAATACAGCAAGGATCAAAAGAATGATCTGGTATTGACTTGATGGATGAGTGCTAAATGCTAATCTTTTTCACTGCTTAGTTGCAGCGACAACTATGGTTTTTAATGGGCTCAATGGGAAATTCTTAGGCACGACATGACCATAATAGAATTTCAGAAAATATAGTCGTAGAGAAAGATGATTGGCAAATTAGAGTCTATGTAGCCAAACCCCACCAACTGAGAATAAAGCATGGGCAGTGTTGTTGCAGTGATAACAACTATGATGTGTCCATTTAATATTTGTCGGTATAATTATTTTGATTAGTGCTTAAACATCTTGAGTTTGGAGTTGAATGAGTTTTTATACTTTCACTTTTTACATATGCTTTCATGTAAAGTCCCCTTCACTAGTCAGCTACAAAAACTTCAGCTTTGAGTTTGACTAATTGTGTGACTCAGATTTTCCCTCCACCTAGACCCAGATGTGTGTATACCATGCTTCCTTTTTCAGCCGCTGAAGATGATCAAGAGTCTTTGTGCTGCACCCAGCATAACAAATTTCCAACTTGACATTAGCATTTTTGTCAATTTATATTTTGCCCATCTCTTTCTCAATCTGTTTCTTTTTTGGGAAATTTGTTTTTTCAAACTTTTTTATTGTTCTGATCACGAAAATTCTAGGAGAGGGCAGGTGTTGGCAGTGAATCAGCTTGCTCCTTTGTAACCAAAATGTCACAGGTTCGAGTTATAGAAAGAGTCTTTTTGCAGAAAATGCAGGGGAAAAGCTGTGTACAAATATGACCTCCCACAACCCTCACAAATGAGAGAGTTTCATGCAATGGGGATGCCCTTTTCATCAATAAAAATTCTGGAAAGGAAAAATGGAAACAAAATGAAGGAGACAATACATTATAGGTCTTGAAGATCCAATTCTTTTCTATTGCTGTTTGGTTAGTCACTTAAGGTTCCAGATTTTACATCTTTATCACCGTTGTTAACATGAAGTCGTACTTTTACTACCCCAAGAACACGAAGTCTGGAATCATGTCTAGTCTTTACAAGAACCAACAATAATCTGTGCCAGCAAGTAAAATTGCACTGTCCTTTTGAAACTTCCACTATATGGAATTTTCTTACTGGTTACAGTCAAGTTGATTGCAGAATCCATTGGACCGAATGCTTTGGGATATTTGTAGCAATGGACCATTTCATTTTTTACCAAATGAAGCCTCAAGGAGTTTAAAGTCACGACCTGCTCTTAGGTGATTAAATAAAGCGCATAACATGTACTAATGGGATTCTTAGTAGTAGGAGTTTTCCAATTGATCTATTCATCCAACTTAGGAGGCCTAGGAAATGGGGTTCTTATTAATGGGCTATTGATCTTTTCTCCATTGTCTATGTTTTAGGCCTTCAAGTTCAGATTGGTGGCGTGTCATGCTACCCAAAGTTCAGACTGCCCTTTACTCTTCTTCTTTGGTGTAGTTTATGATTGATTCTGAAATTAACAAAAAAAATACAATCCTTCGACTTTAGACTTTTTGAGTTGTAAAGGCCCTAGAGAAGATATGACCTAGAGATTGAAATAACCGGTGAGCTAGAATTTATATAGTTGACCTTATACATGGTGAGATAAGGCTTGATAAATATGTTGTTGAACTTTTAGACTGTTCATATGGTTTTCCATTTTTTGATTTAAAAGACTAAAGTTATATATATATTTTTTCCCCTTTGTTATTGGTCGACTGCAGGCCATCCTGCTCTCATTGGACGACACCGCCCATTTCCCGTAACTCACCAAGCTGCTGAGAGGTGGTTAAACCACATGCAACAAGCATTAGACAGCGTGAAAGATATTGACACAGACTCAAAAACCAAAATGATGAACTTCTTTAGGTACGCATTTCCAATGTTTACAACATTATATTGAACTCACCTGTCATCTCTATCTATTGTTTTATCTTCTGTAAGATATTTATAACCATGCCCAAGCGATTAGTTATATTTGTTTAGAATTCAAGTTGCTTGGTGCAACAAGTTTTACACTGGTTGTCTATTGTTTGTTAGAATAAAATTGCATGTTTGTCATTGGTTTTCAGGCACACTGCATTCTTTCTTGTGGCTGGAAATGAGTTGAAAAATCCAAATACAGGAGGCGTTCCTTGCAAGCACGCCGCCGGCAAACCGGCTGCGGAACCCACAACATGATTTCTCATTTTGATTCATATGGGTTGAAATTGATAGGATACTGTATTTAAACTTCATTGGGTCTTATGTGTGATGGTGTATGACAAATATGATCATTAACATTTTCATCAAGTAATCTTGGAAATCCAAGTTCTTAAAGTCTACTTAGTGTCTGTAAGTTTATGGTGCCAATTCAGTTCCATCCATTATGGATGGATCTTATAATAATATAGTTTAAAGATTAATTGTGAACCTTTTTACTCTCAATAAGGCCTCTTTGCGACCGGATTTGATTGCATGATTGGGGGTAAAATACGTAACTATTTTGAATTGTTAATCACTTGCTACTAATCTTAAAATAGACGCATGTAATCTTCAACTATCAGTTGTTATACAGAAGAAAAAAAAATTATAATATATGAAAAAAAGCTCCTTCTCCCCAGCCGTAATACGATATTATAATAATATAATAATCTGTGGCATATTTAGATTTAAAATGCATGTCAATTAATAAAAATAAATTATATCCAAAATGAATTCATAATTAATCCAAAACAAATATATATAATTATTTTTAATTATATTTTTAAAAAATATATTTTTAATTACTCAAACAAATTAATTACACTCTACGGTCATTCAAACAAATTAATTAAAATCTCTAACCACTTTTTTTTTTAAATATATTTAAACTGAAAATGTAACAAAAATCAAAATTGATTAAATTAAAACTTAAATATAATAACAGATTTACAAAATTAGTTGACTGAGTCAAAATTGATAAAATAATTATAGAATACAATTAATCTGTTTGACAAGCTGAGAACCTTTTTTTTTAAAAAAAAGTGATTAAAAATGAATTTCTTTTTTCAAGACATTTTCACAACAAACGAAAATGTGATATTACTGATATATTAATTTTTTTTCTCAAAGAAATGTTCTTGTTAGTATATTTTTGTAAAAAAATATTTCTGTAACTGAAAGATAAAGATGTTGCAAATGATCTAAACCGCATGACACCTGATACCCCGAAAATTTGCCATTTACCCATTAATGTTCTGCCGGCAGCTGGCGGTGGTGCGACGGTGGCAATGACAGCCCCGGCAGCGGAGGCCAAAAAGAAGCTCAATGATGATAACAACTTGATGGCAGATATGATAATAACAAGAACTCTAATTTGAGTAGCAGAACAAAAACATTGCAAACACTGGCTGACGAGAAGAAACAAAACCATCGCAAGTACATAAATTAACTACACAGAAGATGATTGAAGCCAGACATGAGGAAGATAACAGCAAAAAAAGGGCATACAGATCCTCACGAAATGCGAGCAGCATTTGCATTCTGCGACTGGACGACGGTTCTCAGCCTTTCATAAGCATCAAGACAGGCACGAGAATATTCCGACATGGCCCGGAAGAGCTCCGGCAGCCGGATTTTGAGACTCCCCAGCGATTTCTCCCTTACCTGAACACAGTGCTTCTGATGAACTTCAATTTCGTCTTCCAACCTCTTCCTCAAGCTCTCCACAACAAACTGCCTGTCCGAGACAGGATCCTTGGGGTTTGTCTCCGAGAGGTCAGCTTCATCAGTTGGCGTTTTTCGCTGCAAGTACTTTTGATACCAGTCCTCGAACACCTGCTTCTTGCGCAAGTACTCTTTTCGGGTTTCTTCACATTTCTCCTTCAGCTTCTTCTCTTCCTCTTGATGATCCCAAATGGTTTTTATCACAGCACCAAAGGAAGCAATGGCGGTCTTTGCGAGTTCATCAGGGAGCTTCTCGAGATGGTTGTGCCAGGAATGCAGGAGGGGATGGATGGGGGGATTCTGGATTCTGGGCGGTGACAAGATCTTTTCTTTAAAGCTGCTTTCAATGGGGATGAGGTTTAACTTCAGCCAGCTGTTCAGAGCTCGGATATAGTTCTTTTGATTTGTCACCAGCTTCTCAAATTGCAAATGCCAGTCATTTATGACCTCACAAAGCTGTTCAGTGCGAGCATGGTGATGCGTGGTGGTTTCCTTGGGAGTTCCAGGGATCTCAAGGGATTTGAGATCGAGAACAATTTTCAGCTGGTTGTCGTGATGTATGCACAGGGATTCCCACATTTTCGCCATCCTGCACTTCAGACACCCACTTTGTCATGTTCAAAACCTGTGTTCTGAAGATAATTAAACACATTATGCAAGATGCTGTCATTTTACAGAAAAGTCTACTACAATGTTATCCACTAGAACAAATACCACTGATCAGTACCAGCTATTGTGAGAAACCCTAAAATCATGAACTGGGGAGAAAATTGTGAAAGAAAGTATAACAATTATGCTCTAGATGAAGGAGAAATTATATGATGATTAAAAAACATAAAAAAGAAAAATTCGACGCCATGGATCACCACAGCCTGGTCATTTTACAATCTTTTTACTTTTAGGGTAAAAATTACTAACCATATAACTTATTTCTATGTGGAGGTAATTGAACCAAAAGCCATTAGTATCAAGAATCATCTTGCCCAGGCAATGCCAGAAAATAATAACAAAATACAAATAAAGACAATGGAATGCCAAATATCAAAAGCACAGGACAATATATTAGGAACAAGATCCTAGTCTAACAATACGGATTTGTCCATTACAGCAAAAGAAATATCAAATAACAAGAAACATTCTGCTAATAGTACACATACAAGTGAGGGCTAGAAATAGTGATGTTGTAGTCACTATCCCTTTTCAGAGAGAACTTGTACTGTAAAAGACTACGGAAAGAAATACACAGATGATAATGCATGAAAAATATGCCAGCCTTAGCAACGGTAAGCTTTCCTTTGTGATTTGAAAGGTCAAAAGGTTCAAGTTGTGGACTCAAACTCTTTGGGGAAAAAAAAAAAAGCATGGGGAAAGCTGTGTAGTGTGTACAAATACAATCCTCCCCCAACTCTCAAGCCAGAAAGCCTCATGGACCATTGATGCCCTTTAATTTTATAATTTATATATTATTATAATAATAACAATGTGTTAGAATGGCTGCTTTGTAGAAAATATGATCATCGATAGAGATGATTGGCAAGCTAGATAGATTCTATTTAGCCAACCACTCCTAATAGGATTGAGGCATGATATGATGTCATTATATTCACATATTAATTTATTGACATAATAATTGCATTACTATGCTACTGTTAGCTTATTAACTTTATTTTATATAATAATATGTTATGTCAATTATAAATGCAATGAGATAGTTATAATCAATGGGCAACTATACAAAAAACTAGAAACAAGATCCATAATAAGGTTGGAGTGGTGTTTATTGAAGATAAAAAAACCAAGACAAAAATAAAATAATTTGAACATGTGAGGAAAAAAATCAATAAATGCATCCATGAGAAAAGTGAATATAATGGAAAAAATTAGCAGCAAAAGAGGTAGAGGAAGACACTAAATAAAGCGAAGTGAAAAAATTTTGAACACACTGAGTCATAAACAAAGCAAACCACAAGCAAAATCTAACACCCAAAATCACTTCTTCTCCTTGAAGTAAACAGCCAATATTTCCTAAGAATTAAATCACACAGCCACACACACAAAGCAGACACCAAGATTACATGAAAAACCCCGCAATGAGAAAGGAAAAACCATGACACCATAGTCAAACTTCCACTATAACTTACCAAATATTACAATCAAGTCTTCCCCAGTCAAAGCTAGAGGCAAACATCTCAAATCATCAACAAACATCTAGAACAACTCGTTGTAGGAGTAGAACAATTCCCATGGCCATCACCAACAATGGTGAAAACCAAACAAGGGAATAAATTGGAGAAATCTCACCAAAAACAAAGGCACACTGCCATGCACAAAAATCAACTGTAGTAGCTACCAAATGACAATCACATATCCACAATGTAGAACCACATGCTTTTAACAAGCCTAAAAAATTTCAGCCAAGTTGGAGAATAGATTGCAGCCCAATCTAAGGGATAAAGATCACTACTGAACACTATAACTTCTCTCTCTCGCCCCCATCAACAAGAGAATTGACTTAATAATTGTTGGACCACTTGCACAAAAACCAAACAAAGACCTCCAAGAGAGCCCAAAAGTATTTGGACCATCCTCCACATAGTCAGGAAACCCACAACAACAATAGCTTTAGAAGATCTGGTTACAAATGGATATGACTAGCAAACTAGAATCCGTGGACTTTAACCCTGCACAAGGAGATTAAGGCTTTTTGGTGGCATTATATATTGCTATACAATATTAAGATTTAACTAATAATTACTCATAAAAAATTTATATTGTGAATTATGATCTAACAATAACTCAATCAATATATGATTGCATGACATATCAAGTAGTTGACAGGGGTGGAGTTACATATGGCCAAGGGTGGGCCCGTTTTTTTTGGGAAATGCTACTGTACATAATGGTTTAATTTTTTTAATTTTTTTTTTGTTCTTTTCTAAATACCCGCCCAACCTTCATTCTCTCACTCTCTCTCTACTCGGACACCCCTATTGTTGCTAGCATCTCCTCCACCTCACCTACTCTCTCTCTCTCTCTCCCCACACCGTGTCTCCTCCACCTCGCCTACCCGCACTGAAGCAAGAACCCACCCGCCCAAAAATTGGATGCCCTCACTGGCTTCATCTCCCACAACCGCCTATGACGATGTTTGACATTTCCAACCGCGGATCGAATGTACTTCGCGGCCAATACAACACTAGCGTGCGTCCCCTCCAACAGTGGCATTTGATCTTCGATCCGACCACATTTTTGTTCTTTTCTGAATACCCGTCCAACCTTCATTCTCTCTCTCTCTCTCTCTCTCTCTCTCTCTCTCTCCACCGTGTCTCCTCCACCTCGCCCACCTGCACTGAAGCAAGAACCCACCCGCCCAAAAATCGGACGCCCCCACTGGCTTCATCTCCCACTACCGCCTATGACAATGTCTGACATTTCCAACCATGGATCGAACATACTTCGCGGCCAATACAGCACCGGCGTGCGTCCCCTACAACAGTGGCGTATGATCTTCGATCCGACCACATTTTCACCTGAAACCACCATATTTTTAGCGAAAGTTTAAGCTTAAATCTATAGAGATTTGGTCGTTGGATCTTGTTAGTTTTTTGGTATGTGGGTCAATGGTGATAAGGGTGTCAGGTGGTTGTCTCTGTTCACCGAAAGCCACTAGCCACGGTGACTAGTGGCGACTACCAATGTGTTTACGCACGTGTTGAGTTTGGCTAAAAGTTTAACCTTAGATCTATGAAGATTCAGCCATTGGATTATGCTGGTTTTGGGTATATTGGTCAATGGGGATAAGGGTGTCGAGTGATTGCCTCTGATTGCCGAAAAACACCATCCATGGTGGCTGGTGGCAACTGCCAATGTGTTTTTGGGTATGTTATTTCAAATTTTCTTTTACTACTTAATTTTTACCCACCCAGGTAAAAATTTCCAACTCTGCTACTGGTAGTTGATTCCAATTAGCATAATGATAATATAACATAACTACAAAAATTACAACTCATAATGCCACTAGGTGAGATAGGCGACATAAATCCTAGTCTTAATCAGAATAATAATATATTAACATTAATTGATTATCATGTTATATATTAATATTTGATTTTTAAATTGATATTATTTATAAACCAATATTTTACAAAAAAAAATTACATAACAAATTATTTATAGCCATTTCCTCTATATGTAAACTAAAAGCTATAGCCATACATAGAGATCATTAGTAAGATAGAATCAACGCAGTCAACCTCGCCTAGTGGGATTAAGGCTCAAGATTATTGTTGCTTTAATCATATTGGGCAAGGTTGGCTACATGAATTCCAAACCACCATGTGTCTTAACTTGAGGTAGTGCATGCTTATGGTTATATTCTATGTTGGTACAATGCATGAAATGATTTTATAGCAGCTTAATGCATAAAATGACATGTTGTACTCATGATAAATGTGCATAATGTGGGCATGTTGCATGAAAGTATGAGCCAAGCATCTAGAGTGAAGGTTCAAGCCATAAATGTGTTGTAATGATTGCTATTACTGTTTGGCCAAGGGTGGAGCCCTTAGGTAGTGTTAAAGATGCCAAAGGATAAAGGGAGGACTTGAACCTAGGAGAGGGTACCACTAGAGAATGGGAGAAGGTTATGATTAGGGGTCGCCTTCATGAAATGTGTGGATGATATTATGCTTGAGTGATTGCATTACCATGACATCCCTTACTGAGAATTCTCATGCATTGCATTTTAACATTCCAGACCATGCATGGGATGGGGAGATTGACCAACCAGGGGTTAAGAGGAGGAGAGGAGATATGCAAGACATTATGTATGTATTTCTGGTAGAATGTTTTGTACAACTTAAACATCGTTGTACTTAGTTGAATACGTGATATAAAATGCTACGTTTTGAAATCATGCTTGGAATTATACTAATCTATCTCTGATGAGTAAGAGTTGGTTAGATACTGAAATTAGAAACAATAGAATAAGAGGGGACACTTCTAAGGAGGAGATTTAGCAAGTTCTACTCAATGAAGGACTTTCATGTCATCATAAACCAAGGATGTACCTTAGCTATGTGACCCAAGTCAATCTACAGGACGTCATACGTCACAACCATGCTGATACACTCAAAGGTAAGTCAAATAAGAGGCATACATTGTCTTGGAGACAAGGCACAACAAATGAATTGCAAAATTATGGTCAAATTTTGATATAGAATGAGGGAAATTGAGATGGTCTGGGTGGCTATTTATGTTCTACTGATTTTTTAGGTGAAAATTTAATATTTATAAAAATTTACCAGAAATGGCAGTTTAAGATTCCCAAAAATAATAGGTGAAAAGATCTTATCATTGGGAACTAGGAAGTAGTTGAACAAGGCCAATAGACTTAGTTTGGTAAGGTAAAAGTGAAGGAAGTAGATCCATAGTTGTAAATTCAACAATTTGACACATGGGTAAAACAATCAATTGGATCCAAAAAGGAGAGAAAATTGCCCAAATGATTCAATTTTGATACAAGAATTTGAAAGGCACCTGGTCTATAACTCAATTGGACATTAGTATTCAGTAGGTACAAGTGCAGGACAGGAGAAGTAGTAGATGAATTGCACCACTTTGCATGCCAGCTCTTAAAAAGGCCAAAAATCAAGGCAAGCCAAATGGCAAAATTTCACAACAAAATCCAAGGACTGACAAATAGACTGGATATTATGAATTTTTAGAAAATAGAACTGAACAATTTCAAGCTTGGGATAACCCCAAAAAGGAAATCTTAATTGGCCATCGTAAAAGAAACACCAACTTGGGATTTAAAATTTCCACATCAACAGATCTCAGAACATGACCAAACTTGACAAGCAATATTCTAGCAAATAATGCAGGCTGCATGAATAATTAATTTAATTTTTCAAGAACAGTCAAAGAATACTCGTTTGGACACAAATTACGAGGAGACCAATTTTGGCACATAATTGAGAAATTTGCACTGAAACAGCCCAGTTAGAGATAAAACACGATCTAAGAAGTTAACTTTATCTCTGTTAAATAAGGAATAACTAGAACAGCATTGTCTAGGGAAATAAGCCAGAGGTACAAAACTGTTTTCACCATTTTGATCAAAGTTGACTTATTTCCTCATTTGTGCAAGGAAGTAGCTTCCCCAGGGCTAAAAATTTGGCTGCCAGTGTTGGGTTAACATTAAAGAGGAAGGTTCTATGAAGAAGGAAGGATTCCAAACATATTTAACAAGTAGGAGATAAAACCTACTTACCATATGAGTGTAAAATAGCAAGGAGAAAATGACCAAATTGCTCTTAATGTGATCGACCATGCAATGCAAGGACTAAGGAGATTTGTCCTCTTGCACCTTAATGGTGTTCACACTTGGAGTTGAATGGAAAGGAAAGTTTAAATATAAACCCTTGGATTTGGAAGAATCAATGGCTAGGATTTTATCTCAAGTTGAGGACATATATTGGTATATCTATATATATTTTAAGTGAATAATTTTATGTTGGAGAAATAGTTTATTTGAGTAAGATGGGAAGTTTAGAAGCCTTAGATGATTTTTGAACCACTGGTCATGATTTCTTAAGGATATGTAGAGGCAACCTATATATTAGGAAACTTGTGCATTTGAGAGATACATTTGGCTATTTGCTTGGGCTATCTGTGAGGCTTGGAAGAGAGCTTGAGAGTTGAGTGTGTCAAAATAGTGAGTTCTCTTTAGTGTTAAAACAGTGAGGCTTCAAGCAGGGTTTCAGTTTAGTGAAGACAAGGTATGGGGAATTTTATTGTTACAAGCATGAAACTGTGATGTTGTATTTACTTGATGCATAGTTTTGAAAGTATATGCATGTCCCGTGAAAAAGGAAGCATGCTTTATGATGGTTTGAGAATGAGGAAAATGCTATCGTGTATTGCATGAAACCTTGGCCAAGTGTTGGCTTTCTTTGGGGAGTAATTCATTTGCAGATTGAAAAGTCAACAAGGTGTTATAGGCCTTGTGTGGAATGCAATTGAAAAGACCAACAAGGTTTACAAGACTTGGGTGGCAAAGCGTTGATTTGTCAAGGGGTCTTCCCAAACCAAATGTGTCTAGTAGGGGCCTAAAAAGGGTGGTAACCGAGATGTGGGAACTTCTCCCAAATATGTGGAATCGGTATTGTTGCATGATGAGCATGCCAAGTGATTTTTAAAATAGATCAAGATATAATTTTTGAAAAAAAAAAATCATGTATTGCATGCTTGAAAATCCCCTTAATAAGTTTCACATCACTCGGGTATGCAACATATTTAGGTAATGATGCTTGCTCTTCAAAGGGGGAAGCAAAGGCATTGGAGTAGCCATTTTCATTTAGTGATCTTATGTTATTGTGAACTGTAATGATTTTTGGCATGAAATTTCATAAGGGAAAAATGATGTTTGAATTTCCTTGGGGACCTATAGATATTAATTACTGTCTATGGTTTTTTAATGATGTTATGAATTAAAATTGATGATTTAGGTATGAATATCATGAATGGTTGGCAGAAATGTTGAATAAGCATGGACTTCATCAGTTTGGGAGAATAGAAAATAACTACGAACTCACTTGATTATGTTCATAACGATGTTGAGTGGGCAGAGAAGTGAGTTTCTGGGAGAAAAATGGTTGACAATTTACTCAAAAGGTCAACCATTTACTCAAAGTTTGACCGTTAGAACCAACAATTTGAGAAATAGAACATAGCATTCTGTCAGTTGACAGTCCTAGAGTAACAGTTAACAGTGACGTCACAGTAGGGTCAGATTTCACTTTTACTGTGGCTTATACACTCTGCATTATATCAACTTCACTGATGAAAAATTCAAGAGTTTAAATGGGTCGAAGAGGGCTAATCCAAGTGAGTGACCTCAAGGGTGGAAAAGAACTCAATGTTCGTTTGGGTTAACCTTGAATGGATTGGATGGACCATAGTTGGATTAAGAAGGAAAGAAATGGATATTAAATAAATAAATATAAAAAATCGCCCAATTAGTTAAACAAGTGCTGCACCCAAGGGGACCGGTTGTCACACTAATCCTATCCTAACCAAACATAATCTATGATCCCAAAGGAATATTTAATCCTGTGTTTTTCCCCCTGGATAAAAAGAAACTGGCTCAATGCCACCTTATAGGGAAACCACAATTTATTTATTTATTACTGTAGTATTATTTATTCCAAGTCATCCCCTCCAGATAAAGATGTAGCCTTAGAATCACACATATAGAGGCAATGGCACCAAAAGAGCTTGGCCACTTTGCAGTCAAGACATAAACACAAAACCAATTGCCAATTTCTCATCATAGCAAAACCCAGATTGACGGATGCATGAAAAGATACAACAGATCCCTTGATTGAAGAGGAAAACCATTTAGCGCAGACTCAAAGTTTTGGAAGCTTCTCTACCAAATAGGGAAATGACAATATTATGAAATTCCATCCTAACATTGAAGAAAGCATAGATACACAAAGATACAAAGGAAACATAGAGAGCCTGATATTCGAATTGTCTTCTATGGCAACTACAACTAAAGAAAGAACTTCCCAAGCATATTTTAAATATCCTATGAATCTTAAGGCAGTCTTTAAGTTGCTTTAGAATGTTATTTGTTCTATTCTATTGTTGTTCTCTTTCTTCGTTTGTCCTTACTGATTTGAAGGACACTGAAGAGTTAAAAGCGATCCACCATTAACTACTCACTTTATTTAATGCAAAATGGACAGCCATAACATTACACAGACGCTATACGACATGCACCAACTGATATAGTAAGGGTAAACAGACAGCAGTAGCATATTTAGCATTGAAACTTACCCATTGACAAGAGCAACAAGTTTCGGATACAACTGATCATCGCGGATATGGTTTACTTCAGAAACCGTTGAATCTAAGGACTGCATGTCAACTATATACCTTGTATGTAAATGACTTACAGCTGCCTTCATCTTTTCCAATGATTCAGTGCTAGCATTACGTTTTTTAAGCTTGTTTAGCATGGCAACCTTCCTCTGATACTCAAGCTTAATGAGCTCACCAGCCTACCAGCAAGAAGATATTTAAGTCAGGACTAGTATTTAATCATGATACTCATCTAAAAGGTTAGCCTAGTAACTATTCATCAATTTCTGATGTTGCAGTTCTGGAATTTGATTTATTTCACTAACCATGCCATGGGAATAAGCTCAGTTAAAAACAAGAAAGGGCTGTAACCCAGGCACTAAGACATGAAAGTGTATAAAAAGGGCCCATCATGGTCAAACAATCAGAATGCCTAAAGCTCACAGAAACAGTTGTGTAGAGATGAAAAAGAAGAAACTAAAAACAGATTAAATGTGGCAATGCACACCTTCACTTCCTCATATAGCTTTTTCTCCCATGCCAATAACTTATCCAAAACAGTGGCATGAGTCTCATAGTCCTCAGCATCATACTCACTCTTCACATCATCACCATTAGGTAAACCTTTAAATGATTTATTCCATGTAATGACTTGCATAACCCTTCTTGCATGATCTATATGTCCTGCAAATGTCAAACACGTTCGCTGAAACTGTCAGAATACTATGTTTGTGCCAATCAATCATTAAAAAAGCCTAATCCCAGTAACTGAAATAGGCTACATGGATTTCAAGTAGCTAATTTCAGATAATGGCATAAAATAAGCACACATGCATCCATAGCCGATTCCAACCTTGATCCTATTCGGGATCCCGTAGAATTGATCTTTGCCACCTTTCAGAATCGCATTGCAGAACTAAGAAGCCTAGGTTATGATGTACCCAATAAAAAGCCTAACGTGGACACCTCCATACCGACAAAATAATATTTAATGCACCTATGACAAGTAAGTTTGAGATAATGCCCAATCACATTGAGTTCCCAGCAATGACAAATAACATGTTAACATATTTCAGCTTTTTCAAATGCTACCAAACATTGAGTTGACCCAGAAATATTTAACCCGAAAAAATTGTCAATTTGGCAACCAAGGTAAGTTTGATTTAGAACTACAGTTTCAAATCCCCAATAAATACATGATTTCTCAATCCATCTATATTATGTAAGCACCGAATTATATTCCAGAATAAAAGAATTAGCTAACAGATCTCATATGATACCAAACAAGGATTCAATCAACTGGAGTGACAATAATATTGAGGAAAGATTCAATCACCTCGATTATCAGCAAAATTCGAGTGATAATGCAAG
This sequence comes from Diospyros lotus, assembly GCF_014633365.1. Classification (NCBI taxonomy): domain Eukaryota; kingdom Viridiplantae; phylum Streptophyta; class Magnoliopsida; order Ericales; family Ebenaceae; genus Diospyros; species Diospyros lotus. The sequence goes on along the minus strand of NC_068348.1, from coordinate 29,865,889 downwards.
CGAGTTGCCTCCAGCATCTTTGACACCTCTTGTGCAGCCTCAGACGCCTTCAAGAAATGATCATCAATGTCACCAAGTATCTTCAATAAACTAACACTAGCCCCGGCCTTACCAGTGGCCCCTCTCTCAATATCAGCAGGAGCGGTGTTTGAATGCAGGAATTGCTTATCTTTGGCAAAGACCGGCGTCACCTCCTCTTGGGTGTCCAGCCCGTGAGGCACTGTCTTCTCTGGCGTCTTTGGCTCAACATCATCCATCTTTCTACCTGCATTATCGCTAAAATTTCTATCAAACACCTCATTCTCTTTTTTCTGCTCCAGAACCTCTTCAGTTTCACTCAGCGACGGGTCTGGCATGTCATCATCCATGAAGAAGTAGTCCCAGGCCATGCCCTTCAGCTCGTGCGGCGGCGGCGGCGGCGGCGGCGGAGTCGTCAGTGGCGTCTCCGAAACCCGTGCCCGCCGGTCCCTTCGCGGCTGTAAGTCTGCATCGTCATGCGCTTCCTCGCTTTCCTCACCTTCTTCAGCGATAGCGACGTTCTCTGTCATCTTCCGAGCTGTCTTCGACGCCGACAACTCCGGCATCGTCACCGACCGCTGGAGCGGCGTGGCCGGGGAGAAAGTCGGCAGCGGCGGGGGCGGCGGAGGAAAGAGAGTGGGATCCATCATCATCGGCGCCTGCGGGACGCCGCCATCAGCTCCTTCCCGGTGGTGCTCGTGCTCGTGGTTCTCCGCCTCCCCCTGCGCGTAGTCGCTCAAGGCGGCACCAGTGTTCTTCAATGCCAATGCGTAGCCAGTGTGGCCAGCGGCGAACGCATTTCGCGCAGCCACCGCCTCCTTCATCAAGTTCCTCCGATCTTTGCATCTCGCCACCGACTCCTCATTGTCAATCTTCGATTGCGCACATCCCATTCTGCTGTCTCTTCTCAATTCCAAACTTCACAAAAACACATCAAAGCTAATTTATACAGATTGAAACTTCACCAAACACAAATCCACGTACATTTATACATGAATGTGTCTTAAAAATCAGATACAGAGAGCGAAGTGGTGAGAAACAATTATGCTCTATTTTATCAATTCGACACTAAACAAGAACACATCAAAGCTAATTTACACAGATTGAAACTTCATAATACGAATCCACGTACTTTTAGATAATAATGTGCGACCAAGAATCATACATTGAGAGCGAGAGCCAGCTAGGGTTTTGGAGAGAGAAACGGTGAGACACAGGTGAGGAAACATAGAATGATGACGATCAAGGGAGCCTGAAGCGAAAAAGAGAAAACTGACAAGTTTATACAGAGAGGCGAAACGCAGAAGGAGAGGACAGTGTCTGTCCACGCGCGAGAGTACGCCGTCCCAAGTGTACTCGCTGTGTTTTGAATGAGCGGTGTAACGGTCACATTTCTCGAGGCGGAGACGACGTCGATTTCAGTTGATGATTTTTTACTTCAAATAATAAATAAGCTCCTCCACAGTCTCAATAGGGTCGCACAATGATTTAGAGAGAGGGAGTAAAAAGACAAAATTCCCTGTTTTCTCCTTTCCCCCTTTCATGGATTACCCCTCTACTTCTCTCCTCTCTCTTCGCAGGGCCACTGCCTTAGCCTTATTGTGGCCCTCGCCTCGCCTTGCTCTTGCACTTCCATTGCCTTGTTGCTCTTATCTTTGTCGTCTATTGTCATCGTCATTTCACCTCATCGATTATCACACAGCAAATTAGCGAGACGAGGCGACAATGGCAATGAGCGACGAAGCCGAGGGCAACGAAGCGACAAAGGCACAGTGACAAGGCGAGGCTAAGGCAGTAGCCATAGGAAAAGAGATGAAAGAAGCAGAGGCAGGAATAATCCATGGGAGGGGAGAAGAGAAAGTAGGGCAGGGGCAAAATCATCTTTTTGCCTCCTGTCAATAACTCGGTCGATAAATTCGTTGGGCTCTCTAAACTTTTCCATAATAAATTGTACCAAAACCCGTGGTGTAGGTAACAATAAACTGTTTGTAAGTTATATTTAAAACAAAAAAAAAAAAACCCTTTGGTCAGCTTTTAGCAATGACGTGTTAATTAAATTTTAAATTTTAATTTTAATTTTAATCCTTGTCTTTAATAAATAATAAAAAAATTATTCATAAATAAAGACCAACGTATATATATCTTTTTCTGCCAATAAAAAAAATCTTCACTCAATAAATTTATGAGATTTCAATTGTTGCAAGTTTACGATAATATAAAAATATAAATATATTCAATAGTGGGGTGAAACCATCATCAACGATGAATTTCAATGATTGAAATGGGTTTTAGACATAGTGAAACTTTTTTTCTACTCGTCTTTTGTAATGTGACAATGTATAATACGAGAAAGATAAATATGTTGGTGATTATATTGAAATTAATTCCAAATCTAGTGAAACTCTTCATCTGCTCCAAGTAAGTACAATTGAGGCCGCTAACAACAATGATGAAAAATGTGAAAAAGATGACTGGGCATAAATCAATTGGCAAAGGAAGAATAGGTAGGGCGTTTGAATTCTCATGTTTCATATTTTGGCCAAAATATTATCCTAAAAATTAAAAAATATCAAGTCGCCTTTACATCAACTGATAAATAATAGGGATAAAAACTAATTATTAGATTTCTTGATTTATTTTTTTCGACTGTAATTGTGGGATTGAGCAGTAAGGGAACGCTCGTGATGGAACATTAACTAAAAAAATATACAAAAATAAAAATAATAAAGAATGAAGATGCGACGCGAAACTCGTTGTCGATAGCGATAAGATTTTAGAGATTCAAAATAAGGTTAGTTTCTTTGACATGATCTGAAAGTCATTGTTGCGCGTCTTTTTCAACTAACAAACCAATATCAATTTTTTAATTTTTAATAATAGTATTAAAATTTTAATTTATTTTATTTTATATTGTTATCCATCTTCTATTAAAATATATTGTTAAAAAGGTAACAATATTAAAGTTGTGTATATTTACTTTGTAAAAAGTATCAAATGATTGTTGAAATAGCAAAATATGTAAATTGGTCAATTATGTATAATAAGCAAGGGACTTACATGAAAATGAAATGGCATCTTAAGGTGTTGTTGTAAAGATACAACAATAAATAAGAATTGTGGTTGTTTGGTCGCAAAAGTGCAAGGAAATAAATAATTTCAGGGTATTTGAGAGTCTTTTCGCAAACACTTTGATACTTAATTCAAATATTGAAATTATTAAAAATCATAAAACATAATCTACACCAATATTAAATACGCACGTTTTATAAAATAAGTGCATGCTTATTTATATAAAGGCATGGAGTAATCATATGTAATTCATAATTATGATTATTATAAATGACATTTATCTTTACATTTTAAAACCCGTTAGGATTCTTACATTTTGAAACCCGCTATGATTATTATATTTTGGGACCCATTAGAATTGTGATTTTTATAAATAACATCCATCTTGATATTTTGGAACCCGTTAAGATTAATATTATTATGGATGATATTTATGCCTTTATTGAATTATTTGGATGGGTTTTTGAACGTTAGAATTATTCAGCGTACACATTGTGCTGGGCATCCCGATTATGAAAAAATTTACATATTTTAGGTCAAATAATTATTTTCAACTTTTGTGTTTTTTTGTCTTTTAATGAGTTTTTGTCGATGACATAACACAAAATATTTTATTCAACAAATTTATTTTTAAATCATAAAATTTAATTAAAAATAATATGTTAGCATTTAACAATATTTTTATAACAATAAATTGATGACCATTGATAATATAAATATGATACAAATTGAAATATAGACAATATTAAAAAAAAATGGTACATAATTACTACAATGTATAAAGTGAATTTCTTAAATATTTTTAACCCTTTTTTCGTGGATGATCTCAAAATACGACTATCAATATTTATTAACTCAAATGATAAGAATTTAATAGAAAAACTAAACTACAATAATATTATACATGAGATAAGATTCCATTAGGAAGGATATTTCTTTATTTTCAAAAATTACATTGAGCATTATTATTGTAAAAATGTAAATAAAACAATAATTTGAGAAAAATATAAAAAAATAGTATAAATACAAGATAAACAGGAGATTAAGGGTAAGTAACATTTTAGTTAAATAAATAAATTAAATTAAATTAACAAAATTATCAATTAAGTTTTGTTCAATTCAAACCGTAACTCAATTCAATTCGAATTATAAGTTTAACAATTTCGATTATTTTGGTTCGATTCGGTCTTCATATAAAAAAAATAAAATAATGAACTGACGGAAATATAATAAATGATGTCATTTTTACAATTTGATATATATATTTTTGTATATATATATATTTTTTTTGTGTGTGTGTGTCTAATTTGTACAATTTGATTGGTTCACTAATGGAATGCTCACCTCTACAAGAGATTTGGATACAAATAGTTTCAATTGGGAAACCACCTATGAGTTTTTGCAACACAATAATAATTAGGGATGCGTTTGATAGAGGTAGAAAATAAAAGTGGAATTCCAATTCTCACCTCCAATCCCTAAGAATTCCAATTCATTGATTTTAAAGAAAATCTTTACTTTTTGAACTAATGGTGCGTTTGATAGGGGTAGAGGTGTCAAAAGGGCTGAGCAGCCTGGCCTGAGACGGGCCAGGCCAAAGCCTGGCCCGTTACTGTTCAAACGGGCCGGGCTGGGCCAAAGAAGTTGGGCCCACAGCTCGGCCCGGCCCGTGGCCCGTTGGGCCCTTATGGGTCAGTAAGGCCCTTACTCATTTTTTTTTAATTTTGTTATTCTTTAGTAATTATTGATATTGAATACTAAAAAATTTAATTTCGCAATATATATAAATAATAACCATCAATTTATTTAAAAATTGTAAGTTAAAATTTGTATATATTTAAATTATAAATAAATATTCTTTTTTTTATATGTACATTATTTTTCATATCAATTCACAAGAAAATTTATAAGGCATATAGAATTTTGAAATATAAAATGATGAAATAATATTTAAAACTTAAGAATTAAGATAGAAAATATTTTAAAAAGAAAAAAAAATCAATTTTTATATATGTATTATTTTGATATTTATATATGTATATATTATATGTATTATTTTTAAAAAATTATTTAAAAAAAAGAAAAAAAAAAGGTCGGGCCTATTGATAAGGGTCAATATTTCCTATATCCTAATGAATTATATCCCTATTTTGGTTTTATAATTATGCTTAAAATAAATAATTATTTACATTATATATTATTACAGGATGAAGCAAGAAAGCTGTATTCTACAATTAATTAGGGGCATAAATCGAAGACGTTGGATTACCCATTATTGTTGCTCAAAATCATGGGCCAACTATGGAGTCTAGAGGATGTTTCATGTGCACTTGGTCCAACAATCAAATAGAATTCAACATAAGACAAGCCCAAGCCCAAGCTCAAGCCCAACACAAAGAAGGCCCAAAGCCCAAAAACATGAAAAGCCCAAGTCCCACAAATATGATGACATCATCGCTTACATCATGGGATATGATGACATCATCGCTTACATCATGGGATAGGATGACATCATCGCTTACATCATGGGATAAGATGACATCATTGCTTACATCATGGTTAAAATGACATCATTGCTTACATCATCAATTAGATATTTTGTATTATTAAATTATATAATTAAGTGGTTTCCATTATATCTTTTAGCCTATAAATAGAGCACTTAGGTGCACTTGTAAGAGAGGATTATTCTTGAATGAAATTTTAGTTGTTTTAATTGCTCTTGTTCTTTTTTTATTTTCTCTTGCAAATCTTACTTCTTCTTTTTCTTATTTAAATTCTTATGTCATTTATTGTTACTTTATTATCCACCGCCTAAATGGTCGGTTAATTTCTGCCTTTAAATTCTTGCAATTTCAATTATTATCTTTCAATTATATACCGCCTATATGGTCGGTCAAAATAGTCTTTCAATTATTGTCTTTAAATTATATACCGCCTATATGGTCGGTTAAAAAATAGTCTTTTAAATACTGTCTTTTAATTCCCGTCATTTAAATTCCTGCCAATTTATTTTAAAAATAGAAATGAGTAGCTAAATCTAATCTTGGGTTAAGGCGAGGACAGTGTCCAATGTTCTTGAATCTCAAGATAAGCCAAACCTCGATGAATGCAAGATTTATCTGAGTTAAACTCGAGTTGAGTGTATAAATGATTTTGTGAGTTTGGATTGGGTCATCATCCTAACTTAGAACTCTCATGCCATGTATGAAAGTTGCTAGAATTGGAGATGAGATATACCCAAGCTCAGACGATCAAATCATAGTCTCTAGTATAATAAAATTTACAGTGATATCTTAACCCAGAACCATCATATCATGTATGAGGGTTGCTTAGCTAAGAATCATTCGTATCTTGAATTATAACTACGAAACGATCCTCTGTTTATTTCAGATTAATATTGCTGTTTAAATTACTATAAGAGATTTATAAGGCATTGGTTTTGAACTCGCCTCAACCCAAGACCTTTTTAATATTCAAAAAAAAAAAAACTTTTCACAATCAGGAAAACTTAGCTCTCTTTGGATAAATCAACCCGAATGAACCATTCTTTTGTTAAATAAACCTCCCAATGAATCGACCCGGACTTGTCCGGAATTTATATTTGTGCTACAACTACACTCACACACTGGTGAGTTTAAACCTCCTCACCATTTCAACACTGAACATCCAAAACTGATTAACGCTATTTAAATTGTAGGGTGAGGAGTGCAGCCAAATTTTGGCGCCGTTGCCGGGGAGGTACAACAGAAGAAAAAAATTCACTCCACGGTCTAAATAAAAATTTTTGCATACGAGTTCATGCATTGAAGATCGCCAGGTATGCCTATCTTCTATCATTTTATTGCCGATTGAGGACAATGCGCAATTTAAGTTGGGGGGTAAGGTGTACTTAGCCATTTATTGGTGTTTGAATTTAATCTATTGTGCAAATAATTTTGTTTGACTCGATAATAATGCTTTGTGTGGTATATATGATTTTATTAAGCACAAAAGAAAAAAAAAATTTAACTAACCCAAAAATTAAAATAAATAAATAAATAAAAATAAAAACTAAAAAAATATATATATATTTCAAAAAAAATATAAATAATTAAAAAAAATTAAATTTTAAAAAAAATATTTAGATAACTTTTAGTTACTAAACAGTGCAAGAGATTACGGTCAGGTATGGTTATTGAAACATTAATTGATTCATTAGCATCATTATCTGCCGTTGAATTGTCATTCCATATTCTCTATGTCTCAGTATTTTAGCATGTCTGTGACTTCTAATGCATTTGACCATCCTGATCCCGGTGAGGGGAGGTTTTCTTTTGACCAGAGTCAGAGGGAGAATTTTTATCTGTCGGGCTATGACCCAAATCTTTACGCTGAATACCCCAGTTCCTATAACCGTTGGAATTATCCTTGGAACAATGACTCTGTGTTCCAATCTCATGAACCTTTTCCTCCACCACCTCACCAATTTGAGTTAGAACAAGGGGTTAGATCTGATGCTTATCAACCTCAGGATGAAAAATGTTTAGAGGACACACTTCAGGAGTTTATGCAAGGTCAAATGAGTTTTAATACACAAGTGGTCGAACTTCAAGAACAAACCACTAGAGCCATAGGTGACATTTTAGAACAATTGACCGAGTTTACACAGACCTTGAGCGTGAGTGAACCTGGAGAGTTTCCAAACCAACCTAATCAAAATTCCATAGGCCAATGTCTTGGGGAGGAATTGTCATTCAATGCACCCATAGGTCAAGAGTCGGTCCAATCGATACCCATCCCTAGGAATGATGAATCAATTGAGAGACTTGATGACCCTAGGATGATACGAGCAATCATAGAAGAAAAATTGGGCCAAAATGCTGTGAGAAAAGAAGAAGCCTGGGAGAAAGAAGAGGATAAAACCCAAGAGCCCAAATGTGAAGATACCATGGGCCTAGCCAAACTTGAGCCTAAATTTATGTCTTTTGGGCTAGTCTATATTATTGGGGATCAAATTAAACCAAACATGTGTGAAGTGTTTGTGCGAATTGATGTGTCGTATTCTAATGTAATAAAGCCAACACCTCCGGATGACATATTTTCAAAATATGTATGTGCATTTATGAGAAAAATTAATTTACATAATTTTGAAAATAACTTTAAAACTGGTGTAATGAATGGGAGTTATTATACGAATAGGTGGGCAACCACTTATTTGATTCTTAACTGGAAGAAAAGAAAAAAAAAACTCTTTAAAAAATATTTAAAAATATATAATAAAATAAAATAGAGAAAAGAGGGAGACAGACATATCGCTGACGGCAACCACTTTTCTAGGGCAGTGCAATCACACTGCCCTATAAAGAAAAATGACACAATATCCTATAAAGAAAAAGAAACATCAAGCATTGAAAAAGAAACGCCGAAAGTTGAAAAAGGAAGAGGCACACTGCCAAATGTTGAAAAAGGAGGCACCAAGCATTGAAAAAAAGAGACGCGCCTGACCCTACAATTATGGCGTGCCTCGAGCCAAGTATAGAATAGTGACACCCATTGCTCTATAAGAGACTCTATATCTGTATGAGCCAAACCACACTTCTGCAAGCAAGCTCAGTTTCCTCTCCTTTGTGTTGTTCTTCGATAAGGTATTTTCGTTCATTTTGTAAGATTTATAGTTTCTACTTTTCTCTTATTATAGTTGTCTTTTGATTTAAAAAAAAAAAATGGATCTTCAACTATCAAAAATCCGCAAGTACTATCCATCTCTCCCAATGAATGATTTGAAACAAATTTATATTGGTAGGTGTGAAAGACTTAGGATATTGATGCGTAATAACATCCCTGAAGATATTCGTTGGCTGATCGAAGCAAAAGTTCGATTAGCTGGCGAAACTTCACCTAGTTTTAAGCACTTCCCGGGCTTAGGGAAGAGTAGTTTTGCAAAGAAACGAAGAGCTAAAAGAGTGAATGATTGTCACAAGTGTGCTCGTTGGACCTGTAACACTCGATGCAAATCTGTGGGGTTTACGTCCGTAAATCGAGAAGATAAAATTAGTTTCATAAAGGATGGACTGAGTAAGGAGTCATTGGATGATATCCGATTGACTCTTGAGACGCATCCATGTGGAATAGTGCAAAGAGAACTTCTTGCTTTATGAACCCAGTTCATAAGTGACCACCAATGCTATAGTCTTGGGAATCTGACTAAAAACGACCCTGTTTGCCAATCTATAAGAAAATTGGATGGGAAGCTTATCCTCGCTTCATAGAAAGTGTTTAAGCCGTTTCTGGACGTAAAACCAGAGGAAGATGTGAGCCACAATCACAACTACTTGTACATACGCATGATTTTTGTTTGTATTTATTTCTTGTTGAATTGTTGTATAGCTACTTTTGATTGCCAAACCTCTTTCCAGGGCATACAAAAGAAACAAACATGGAAGGCCAGTTAGTTCGTCGAATCAAAACCATATGTGTACTTTGTGGCTCTCAACTTGGGAGTGATATTTGTTACGCACTTGCAGCAAGCGAACTAGGTAAAACATTATGAGAGAAAAAGATTAATTTGGTGTATGGAGGGGGAAGTCGTGGGTTGAATGGTTATGTTTCACAAGCTGCACTTTTTGGAAAATCATATGTGGTAGGTGTAATGCCAATCCCTTTGGCTGAACCACGTATTTCTGGGATTACACGCGGTCAACTTGTAGAAACGACTTCTATGTCTGAGCGCATGGCTTGTAAGATTTATCAGTCAGACGCTTTCATCGCTTTACCAGGAGGTTTTGGTACACTTGAAGAAATCTTCTGTATAATCTCTTGGGCCAAGAGCAATCTGCATACCAAACCCATTGGACTTTTAAATGTTAACCATTTTTTCGATGGGTTGCTCTCTTTTATTGATCAGGCTGTGGACCAACAGTTCATTTCTCCTTCAGCAAGAAAGATTCTTATTTCTGCATCCACCGTCGAGGAGCTGCTAGAGAAATTACATACTTATGTTCCACAACACGATCCTTATGAGCCTCGGATAGATTGGTCTAAGGCAATCAAAAACAAGCGGCAAAAAGGTTCGATTAATTTAGAATTCTCCCTGTAAGGCAAGTCTATGATAAGATGGCTGAGTAAGGAGTATTTTTTGTACTCTTGAGACGCATCTCCTATGACTTGTACAAAATTTCTTTTCTTGTGTTCTAAAAAAAAAAAAAAAAAAAAACTGTGGAATGTTGTTAGGCAAGTCTATGATAAGATGGCTGAGTAAGGAGTATTTTTTGTACTCTTGAGACGCATCTCCTATGACTTGTACAAAATTTCTTTTCTTGTGTTCTAAAAAAAAAAAAAAACTGTGGAATGTTGTTAGGCGAGTCTATGATAAGATGGCTGAGTAAGGAGTACTTTGTACTCTTGAGACGCATTTTGTTTATCTTATGACTTGCATGAAATTTTTATTTTGGTGTGAAAATATAAAAATATATATATGGTATGCTCATTTGTTTGTTTGAGTTTTAGCAGTTCACAGTAAATCTATGGACTTATGGAGTTACAGGTATTCCTAACAACCCTATTTTATTACTGCAATTCAAGTTGGGGGGAGTAAGGTATATTTATGAATTATCTGGTCTATGTTTAACTGTGAATTTGCAATTGCATGCTTGTAGTTTTGTGTGAATTAAAAAAAAAAAAAATGTGTGTGCTTTAAATAATGCTATCCCTAAAGCTTTGAAATTATACACTGATAGCCAGTTGAATTTGCAATATGAATCATGAATGCATTAATTTCTTATTTGAAAACGTATATGTATGGAATTAGAATAGATGATTTGCATGCATCGGGTGTTCAATAATTAGAAATTGGTTTATCTGTCATAAAGTCAAAGGCAATGGTAATTAGCTGATTAGCACACTGCATGATCCCTCAACAGAAGTAGAGACTATTACCCGAGTGAGTGTTTAAGCCTGATAATCGTTACTTCTGAGTGAAATAACACTTACTCTAAATATACTTTATTGTTTATCTCATCTTTTCAATAGCTTCAAAGCATCAATTAGCTTTGAATGTCTAGTATGATAGCGGATGAATTTGGCTGGTTTCAAACTCTGAATTAGTTGACTGAGTAACATTGTTTTATAGAAGTATGATAGGGGATCAATTTCTTTCAATTTGGGCCTATTAACCTTTTTCTTTCTTCACATTAACCCCTTTGTTAGCCCATTTGAGCTGTTCTTAGCATAATTCCTTTCATTACCCTCATCTAAACCGTAACCACTTGAAGTTTGTCCAACCTGGTGTGTTTCTAGGAATCAGTCTATCTCGGTATTTTCATATAAAAAAAAAAGAGAAAAAAAAAAAGAAAAAAAAAAAAGGAAGTTCTCTTAGCTTTTCAGCATGAGTATTTCAAAATAAATGCTGAAGAAAAAAAAATATGTCTAATTTGAGATTAGTGCCAAAAAAAAAAAAAAATCCTGACACACCATTTGCACACTTTACCCTTTTCTTTGACAACCCGTATTAACCTCATAGCCCCATTACAACCTAGTTTGGTCCCTCTTGATGCTATAAATCATGTGATCTCAAGATTCGAGTTCGGAGTAGGGAATTCTGTTTAAATTCAGAAGTTATTTATCTATGGCATTATTCCAGTCATGAAGCTATGTTAATTTCCCTGTTCTTTCATGAAAATACATTCTTTGTATTTGGGATGACACCGAGTTTGAACTTGTTATACATTTACTCTTATAACGGTGCACCCCCTTATGTGTACACCTGAGGAATCGTTTTATTAGAGGGAAAATCCACAGTAAGGTTTAAAGTCAAAACTTCGAGGGAGTAAATCTGTGTATTGATCATTCTGATTGCCATTCCTAAGATTGTATGACCTTTAACCATAAATCTAATTTTGAATGTTCGACTTATTTTGAATGTTCTACTCTACGCATTTTGGTTTCGAATTTGAAATTTTTATATTCATGCAAGTATTGCGATTAGATCATGGCTGGTGTATAATCTAATTGCTAAGGGACTAGCAATATTCAAGTTGGGGGGTGTGATAAGGGTCAATATTTCCTATATCCTAATGAATTATATCCCTATTTTGGTTTTATAATTATGCTTAAAATAAATAATTATTTACATTATATATTATTACAGGATGAAGCAAGAAAGCTGTCTTCTACAATTAATTAGGGGCATAAATCGAAGACGTTGGATTACCCATTATTGTTGCTCAAAATCATGGGCCAACTATGGAGTCTAGAGGATGTTTCATGTGCACTTGGTCCAACAATCAAATAGAATCCAACATAAGACAAGCCCAAGCCCAAGCTCAAGCCCAACACAAAGAAGGCCCAAAGCCCAAAAACATGAAAAGCCCAAGTCCCACAAATATGATGACATCATCGCTTACATCATGGGATATGATGACATCATCGCTTACATCATGGGATAGGATGACATCATCGCTTACATCATGGGATAGGATGACATCATCGCTTACATCATGGGATAAGATGACATCATTGCTTACATCATGGTTAAAATGACATCATTGCTTACATCATCAATTAGATATTTTGTATTATTAAATTATATAATTAAGTGGTTTCCATTATATCTTTTAGCCTATAAATAGAGCACTTAGGTGCACTTGTAAGAGAGGATTATTCTTGAATGAAATTTTAGTTGTTTTAATTGCTCTTGTTCTTTTTTTATTTTCTCTTGCAAATCTTACTTCTTCTTTTTCTTATTTAAATTCTTATGTCATTTATTGTTACTTTATTATCCACCGCCTAAATGGTCGGTTAATTTCTGCCTTTAAATTCTTATGTCATTTATTGTTACTTTATTATCCACCGCCTAAATGGTCGGTTAATTTCTGCCTTTAAATTCTTGCAATTTCAATTATTATCTTTCAATTATATACCGCCTATATGGTCGGTCAAAATAGTCTTTCAATTATTGTCTTTAAATTATATACCGCCTATATGGTCGGTTAAAAAATAGTCTTTTAAATACTGTCTTTTAATTCCCTTCATTTAAATTCCTGCCAATTTATTTTAAAAATAGAAATGAGTAGCTAAATCTAATCTTGGGTTAAGGCGAGGACAGTGTCCAATGTTCTTGAATCTCAAGATAAGCCAAACCTCGATGAATGCAAGATTTATCTGAGTTAAACTCGAGTTGAGTGTATAAATGATTTTGTGAGTTTGGATTGGGTCATCATCCTAACTTAGAACTCTCATGCCATGTATGAAAGTTGCTAGAATTGGAGATGAGATATACCCAAGCTCAGACGATCAAATCATAGTCTCTAGTATAATAAAATTTACAGTGATATCTTAACCCAGAACCATCATATCATGTATGAGGGTTGCTTAGCTAAGAATCATTCGTATCTTGAATTATAACTACGAAACGATCCTCTGTTTATTTCAGATTAATATTGCTGTTTAAATTACTATAAGAGATTTATAAGGCATTGGTTCTGAACTCGCCTCAACCCAAGACCTTTTTAATATTCAAAAAAAAAAAAAACTTTTCACAATCAGGAAAACTTAGCTCTCTTTGGATAAATCAACCCGAATGAACCATTCTTTTGTTAAATAAACCTCCCAGTGAATCGACCCGGACTTGTCCGGAATTTATATTTGTGCTACAACTACACTCACACACTAGTGAGTTTAAACCTCCTCACCATTTCAACACTGAACATCCAAAACTGATTAACGCTATTTAAATTGTAGGGTGAGGAGTGCAGCCACCTATCGGACCCGGCTCGCTAGGCCCTATGGGCTAGGCCCGGCCCTTTTAGTAAAAGGGCTGGTCCGGCCCGTTTAAAAGCCCGTGGGCCGACTCAGGCCAGACCGGGCCGGCCCTTTTGACATCTCTAGATAGGGGTGGAAAATAATTGTAGAATTCGAATTCCATCTAAATTTTAAGAAATTCTATCAAACAACTTTTCAATTCTATGGAATTCAAATTCCATCTTAGTTCAAAAAATGAAGATTTTCCTTGAAATTAAGGAATTGGAATTCCTAGGGGTTGGGTGAGAATTGGAATTCCACTCTCATTTTACACCTCTATCAAACGTACCCTGAGATGGAATTCTAATTTCATAGAATTTAAAAGCTATTTGATAAAATTTCTTAAAATTTAGATAAAATTTAAATTTTATCTTATTTTTTATCCCTATCAAACACACCCCGGGTGAAACCAAGAAAGATAAATCAAGGAGATGTGGAAGCGAATAAGGAGGAAATGCTAACCCTTCGTTCACCCTGGCAAAGAAATTGTCAAATCAGGCAAATGGAGGAGAGATGTGGGACAGAGAGAATGTGCGAGGGCATTTGGGGTATTTTTCCAAAATATGATGGTGATCTAATATTGGCAACAAGCTGTTTTAACCTCTTGAACTCCGGATACAGTAAATGTAATTTTTGAAAATTGGGTGCCTGTTTATTAATTAGGCCTTTATTGTTTGTGGTTGGTGTATTTTACTTCTATTTTATTTTATTTAGATATATTTATTTGTTATTAATAAATAAGATATATATTTTATATAATTATGCAAAAAAATACTCATTCCTTAAATTTTATATATTAATATTTATAATAAAAAATATTGTTATCATCTTATTTTGTTTTATTTAGGGGTAATCATTCAATTTACTGAATCGTTCAAATTGAATAAATCGAACTTGTGTCACAAATCAAATTAACAAAATAGATTCTCAAATCAAACAAACAGAAAAATTCAAAAAATTGAAAAGATTGAAAAATAAAAATAAAAATCAACAAAATTGAAAAAATCAAAATAACAAAATGTAAAAACGATTTTGTTTTTTACATTTCAAACGGTTTAGTTATTTTGATTTTTTTTTTAATTCTGAGACCAAATTGAATCAAAATAATTTAAATTGTCAAATTTAAAAATTAAATCGAATAAACTTATACATTGAACATAATTGCACTGATAATTTTGACTGATTCAATTTAATTATTTTAATTTAATTAAAATTTTACTCGTCCCAACGTATTTAACTTAAACTTTTAGAAATAAAAGGAAATATGTTCTCGAACTTATTAATTATCTCATAAAAAACTTATTTCTTTGTATTTAAAAATCTTTCTATGTTCAAGTACTTAAAAGTAAATGAAAAATAAATTACTAAAAATTGTTACACTTTGAGTTTAATTTTAATTTTAAAATAAAAAAATATTTTTTCTTAATTCTTACACCACATTGGTCTAAGATGCGTACCAAATTAAATCATTATCGTTAATTTCCACTATTATTACAATGTTGTGTTATGCCACGCTAATTGAGCAATGATGTGACAACTACTGGCCACGTCATCATTGTCGTCTATTCTTGTCTCTTTTTCATTCCTAAATCATTACTTATTTATTTCCCTGAGTGAATGAAATTTATTTTTTATTTTTTTGTAGATTTTAATTTTTAACTTTAATTTGTTATGTTTAGAATACAAAAAATTAGTTAAATTCAATTTTAAAAATCCATATATATGTGTTTTTTTCTATTTTTTATAATAATATTTTAATAAAATTATTATATTTGAGCTACTATTTTTAAAATTAATAGTATTTAATTATTAAAAATTTTGAAATCTTTTTTTTTGGTATGTTTCTTAATTTATAATGTTGTGTTAAAAAAGTGAATATAATAAAAAAGCCCAAAAATCTTTTGGAATAAGAGATTTACATAAACAAGTTAATGGTGCATAAAGTCATCGGATGACTAAGAAACTCCAGAAATATCAAATAAGTAACGAAAATCGAATGACGAAGACCAAGAGACATTCGAGTAACCTCACTCGAGAGTTTATCTTAAGGCTTTCGGGCGTCAAGAGACCCTATAGAAATTCATGTGTCACTCGCACTGTTATTTATGAGACTTTCGTCTGTTTCTAATGTCTTACGCTGTAAATCTTAAAGAGAGATTTCATTTATCAATCTCATTTGCCTTATAAATGAGAGACTCCTTGTAACACCCATGATTTTTATAGAAGTGGTTATTTTTGAACAAGATAAGATGAATTAAAGATTTAATAAGGAATAGATAGATCTCGGGCAAAATATAATATGTTTTATGAGGTTTTAGGCAAAAGCGTATTTTCTTAAAAATAATTGAAGGTCATTTTGGAGTTAAGAATGGTGCCCAAAAGTGCAAGGAGCATTATAAGAATCATTGGAAATGGAGGAATGCCTTTTTGAGGGTAAAAAATAGGATTCTCAAAGTTACGAGGGGTAAAGTGTAATTTATGAAAATTATGGGCTGAAACCATAAAAGCCAAAAACTTAGCCATTATGAAGCTAACAAAAAATCAGCAATTGGTCAATCCTAAATGGCCAAGTGTCCCTGGCACAACCTAATTGGCCAAAAATCCCTATAAATAGGCCTAAACCCAACCAAAGCAATTCATAAGGATTTGAGGCAAATTTGGGGTTGTATGAGAGAATTGAGATAGGGGAATGTGTTCTTGAGAAAGAATGGGAGATTCTGCAAGAAAAACGAGGGAAATTGGTGAAGGAACGAAGGAGATACGAACATTGCCGAGAAAACTTCGCATTGCCAGAATCTGGGCCCGAATCATGGTAAAACAGCGAGGTAAGTTCTGTTTAATTTTATAATCCTATAAAGGGAAGAAAGTGGGAGGTGTATGAACAAATAAGGGTCAAATCGAAATTAAAATGAATGAGAAAAACCCAAAAAAACTAAGCTACAGCGTCATCGTCGTCAGAGAATATCCGATGCATGTAATACACACGCCGCATGCTGGCCACGAGTGGGGGCACGTGGGGCCCTTTATGGAGGCGCATGGGGACCTCTTTTAACCTTAAAATTTGCAGAATTACTTCTTAAATTATTCCCTACAGGTTTATATAAAAATATTTAACATTTGGCTCACGAAAATCTGCATTTTATGCATAAAATCTCAACAAACCATCGTGAACAATACTGGATCGGGTAACTGATGTGGGTGACTCTTACTCTTCTGAACTTTTGCATGTTGTACTTTCATTTATTACCATTTGTTCATATATTTTACATACTTGGACGTGCATCACTACATTCATAGTTAGTGACATGAAATATGCTGCATCATATACGTGGTATTGGACCACACCATTCCAAATCAGGAATGGCTATGACTTTATGATAACATGATGGGTAGCATGGGTGATTGCAACACCTTAGAGTTACGACCATTGAGTTAGTTCATGACATATTGCATAGTGCATTTGCACGAACCATAATATTGGATCATTCACTTAAATATTAATATCTAACTTAAGGGTTTTATACCCCTAAAACATTCCATATTTCAGGTACATCAAGTGTATCAGGTACCTCAGACTCAAGCAAAGGCAAAAAAGGAAGTGGCTATTTAATATTACCCTTATTTTATTCTCTTCCCAATAAATCAAGTTATTGTAATTATACCACCTAAGACAGTTTTAATTTATTACAAATTTCTAGTTGGGATGTCTTGAGGCCTTCATTTCTACAATAAAATAATAAAGGTTGAAGTGTGATAATGTTGAGGTTATATCATGTGGCCTGCTCATACTTTTATTCACATCTCCAAAGGGCATTATTGAAAATACAAGTCATTGAAGATTGTTGGTTCATGCTATAACACGATTAATAGTCATATGATTACCCATCTTAAGATGATTTCATTTTGAATAATTAAAGTAAATAATTGAAACCCCAAAAGTAAGGAAAATGACTAAGGTTCTGTGGTATAATAATTTATTGAAGCTTCCAAACATTTTAAATTATTCAATGAGAATGGGACAAAAATCACTAACGAGTTTAATTAACGCCTTTTATATTTAAACTTTGAAATTAATGCGGTAGCATCTATTATGAAATTTACGAGAGGTTACATGTGGTATCATTTACAGGGCGTTACACTCCTCATTTAACAGATGTATGAAGGGTCATTGCGGAAGACTCATTGACGTCCCTAACTAGTTTATTTGTCCACAAGTCTTTCAAAAAGTATACCCGAGACACTATTTTGTTGTAAACAAATTTGTTATTGTATCTTTATAACAATACATAATATATGAGTTAAAAAATACCAAAAAAATTAAAAATTTGTTAAGAACAAAATTTATATTTTGTAACTCTAAATTTTTATTAGATAATAAAACCTTTAATCAAAAACTCGAGCCTTATTCAGTTTTAAACATTTTTTTTTTAATTTTCAACTATAAGTTTATAAATAGAAATGTTATAACATTTTATGTTTCAAAATAACATATCATCTATTTAAAAAAGAATGCTTCGTAATTCATAATATAAAGTTAAAAAATTTAGGTTTTATATGTTTATAAAAAATTAGAGTAAAAAAACAATAATTATTTTCAACAATAGAACATGTTACTCTTTTGGTCTTTCCTAATTAGAGATTGGACCATTTAATAGAGAATTAAAATTTTTGTTTGTAATTAAAGGGCTATGATTTTCAATTTCCTTATAAAAATGGAAAATGTGTTCAAATGTAGAGTAGAAAAACTAGTTTATAATATCAAAAGTTGAAATAAAAGTTTGAAAAGAGAAATATGGATATTTGTCTTAGGATTTTATCAATCCAAAAATATTGCTCGTATTTGTTGTATTTTAACGATTGTATGTACTCGAATTATGTTGAAAAATATGATCGAATCATACGCAGTAGAAACAAAAATTAAAATTTTGAGGTATTATGTTTTTTAAATCTTCTGATTTAAATCGAAGACACAAAAAAAAAAAAAATTACCTCGAAACGAAATTCGATTTCGTAGCTGATAACCCGTCTAATATCTCCCACGCGTGAGATGCCAAGTCGGTCCACCTGAAACCGTCAAGACTCTAAGAGACTTTAGAGAAAAATGGACATGAAAGTTTTCTCTAAAATTTTCGTTTTGATTCAACTAATTGATCTAACTGGATTATAGGTTTAATGGCCTATTTATAGGCATAAACTTTAAAACCCTAAGTACTGTTGGACCGGGTTTTTGGTGCTAGCAAAAAACCTAATCCTATTTGATAATTAAATAAATAATCATATTAATTATTTAATTATCTTTATTTATTTGATAAATAATTACACTTATAATTTAGTAATTCCATAATTACTAAATTTGCCCATTTTTCTTTTAAAACGATTTATATTAGATGAGATTTTCTGGGTTCACAATTAAATTAGTAATGAGGATTAATTAATTATTAATTCTCATAAATCATGAGTGACATCTAACAATATGTCATGATTACCTAATTTAATGTAAAGTGAAAATGTGAACCTTACACTACGGTGCCATGCAATACGGTCATTGATTAATGGTTAATTTTGTAAAAAATTTGTTATAATTATACCCTTCTTTCGATCTTAAATATGGTTTAAATTAGATATTAATATATATTTTATGGTTATATGTAAATTTAAATTGAAAGATGAATGAAATGAAGTTCTAAAGTAAATAATAATAATATATAAAATTATATATAATACATATATATCATTATATGCATGCATGTAATATATATATAATATAATCTAATATATATATGTGCCATGTGTAATACATATATATAATATATAATTTATTAATAACATTAAATTATTTTTATCTTTTTTAGGTATGAAGAATTCAAGCCCATGAAGACTTAAAGTCCATGAAGAATTCAAGTCCATGAAGAAATCAAAGCCATGGAGAAATCAAGTCCATGAAGAAATCAAACCCATGAAAAATTAAAGTCCATGAAGAATTCAAGCCCATGAAGAATTAAGGCCCAATTTGAGCAACCCATGGAAAATATTATTTGGAGAAGGCCCAAGGATTATTTTTAATCCTAATGAAGATTAAAAACCAATTTATAGAAATCTATTTTTATTTTTTATGTGAGAGCTTTATTAGGTGTGTTTTTTAGCTAAAATCCATTTAACTATTAGGTGGATATTATAGCTAAAATCCATTTAACTTTATGAGTGCTTTATTAGGTATGTATTTTAGCTAAAATCTATTTAATATTAGGTGTGTATTATAGCTAAAATCCATTTAACTTTAAGTGTGTGAGTACCCATTAGATATAATTATGTCTAATTGAATAATTGAAATTGTGTGGTTTGTATTGCATCTTGTGGCCTATAAATAGCTCACTTGATTGCATTTGTAAGTGTGATTATTATTCTTGAATAAAAGTTTAGTTGTTTCCTTATAATTCTCTCTTTGAGAATTGTTCTTGTTCTTTCTCATTTTCTTTAGTACTTTCTCTTATAATCTTACTTTTTTTTCTTTCTTCTTTTAAATTCTTATGTCATTTATTATTACTTTATTATTCACCGCCTAAATGGCCGGTTAATTTGTGCCTTTAAATTTCTGTAATTTTAATTCTTGTCATTTAATTATTCACCGCCTAAATGGCCGGTTAGTTTATGCCTTTAAATTTCTGCAATTTTAATTCTTGTCATTTAATTATCCACCGCCTAAATGGCCGATTAGTTTATGCTTTTAAATTTCTTGTCATTTAAATTCTGTTATTTAAATTACGTCATTTAAATTTCTGTCAATTAACTTTCAAATAAAAATGAGTAGTTAAATCTAATCTTGGGTTAAGGCAAGGACAGTGTCCAATGCCAATGATTCCCAAAGAAAGCTGCGCTTTAAATAAGTAACATTAATTTAAATTTCAGTATGAGTGTGTATTAATTATTAAAAAATCACTGGGTTTTGATTGGAGCGTAAGCCTAACTTAGAGCTTTCATGCCATGTATGAGAGTTACTAGAACTGGAAACGCTATCATACCCAAACCCGGATGATTAATTTAGTTGTTTTGTATATTAATTGTAACTGGATTTATGGTAGTTGCTTAAATTAGAATCTCGCATATCATGTATGGGGATTGCTTAACCTAGAACTATCATCATCTCTAATTGCATTTAATAACAAACCCTCATATCTGAAATTAAATTAATGTTGCTAATCTTATATGCTAAAATTTGGGAATCAACGGGTTGGTACTGAAATTGTCTTAACTCAAGCACTATCCAAATTCATATTTTTACGTTTAATGTTTATTTCAATTTTTGCCTTACTTTATTTTCTAGTATCTGTTGTCTAAAAATAAAACCATAAAAAATCTTGTTGTCAATTTGTCCAAATGCGTGT
This sequence comes from Diospyros lotus, assembly GCF_014633365.1. Classification (NCBI taxonomy): domain Eukaryota; kingdom Viridiplantae; phylum Streptophyta; class Magnoliopsida; order Ericales; family Ebenaceae; genus Diospyros; species Diospyros lotus. Next base: position 29,844,641 of record NC_068348.1, on the reverse strand, counting down.
GCGTGTGTGTGACATTCTTTTTCTTTTGCCATAAATAAATCTCTCAGTGGACGACCTGGATTCATCCAGAAAATATAAATTTAAATTTGGACTACAACTGCACTCGTACACTGGCGAGTATAAACCTCTCACTAAAATAAAAAAAATATAAAAGTTTTATTATGATTTATTTTTATTGTGTTTTAATTGCAGGGTGAGAGTGCAGCCAGTCATTTATCATTATATATCCTGACGAGATATAAGATCACGGACAACAGGTCAAATCTTTAGATCTCGTTATATGACCAAATCCAATAATCACACTTGACTAATATGACACAACCTCTACGGAATCCAAATTCCGTCGTCATATTACCTTGACAAATGATTTATCGTCAAGTGACCATTGGATTCATAGGATATCCTTCTCGTATATCTCGAGGAGATAGATTACATGTCTGATGCGCACATACTTTGTGTGTCACTGAACTAGACACATAGATACATACGATTATCCCTGGTTATGACAACCATATAATATCTGTAACGCCCCGTAAATTGTAATTTAATTTAATTATTCATTATCGGGGTAATTTAATTTAAAAGAAATATTAAAATAACTTGTTGTTATTAAATAAAAATAAATTATGTGGTTTTAAGGAAATAAGAAATTATGGTAATTAATTAATTATGTTATAATATTTATGGAATAAGAAAAAAATTTAAATAAATTGAATTGTGAGATTTTTAGAAGTTTCGGGTGTTAGTGTAATTAATTAAGGATGTATGTGTGTAAATAAGGGAAGTTGGAAGGGGTGGCGTGATTTCATAAAATGGACCAAAGGTCCATTTAAATTTAATGCGGTGCGTTATATGTTTGAAGGCAGTGGCTAGAGTGGGCCTGCGGGCGAGGTCGTAGGTTCGATTCACGGCAGGTGAACGCGCGAGGGCCGTATTTTTGGGCAGATTTTTAATCAGCCAAACATCCGAAACGACGTCGTTTCGGTTAAAGGCGGTGGCCTCCAGCGCTGGCCCGCGCGCTACCACGTGGCTGCGCCTTCTCCACCAATTTTACCCCTATTTAAAGCCCAATTCGGGCATTCCTTTTTTGCAATTGATCAGCAAATAAATTACAGAAAAGGGAACAGTGCGCGTGACGTGAATTTGAGAGATCTTGGGGCTTCAATTCAGATTAAATCAAGTTTAATCAAGGATTTAATTTTCTGTAAAGAAGTTAGTAATTAATATTTTGTACGGTCAGAATTTCTTGTAGAGCCCAATTTTATTAATTTTGGCAAATAATTGGGATATTGTAGTTTGTATAATTTTTACTGCGTTGGGTTAAATCAAGCCTAAGGATATATTCGTAAAGGCAAGTTCTTTATACTCTCCTCGTCGATTCTTTCGTTGTCAATTTATTTGACCTCCCTTCGTTTGTTTCGGCTGTTAGTAAATTATGAAATTTTAAACGGTTTGTTTTAAAATTTAATTTATTAAACTGGTCTCGATGATTTATTCGTTGGTTGCCTACGGGGGTTTGTGCCACCCCCAAACCCATGAGAATGATGCTGTACTCACTCAGGGCTAGGTTCTTAGCTGTTCAGGTATTATTATTTGATTTTTGGTTGTTTATAGGCTAGAGCGGTTGTGCAGTGGGGGCAATGATCGGTTGTTCAGTGACGGTGTGACTGTCGTATGGTCTATCTTAGGTTGTCGGATGGTCTCTCCTAGTCACTGACCATTGACTGGTGCCAGACACTGCTGACTAGCTCTGCCGTTATGTGATTATAGCATGCTTGGTTACATTTTATTCTTGTTATATGGTTTGGTGTGCATATGGGTACGGGCTGTATGTTGGGATTATCATGACTTGGTTATGCTTGGTCACGGACATTCTAACTTGGTTATGCTGCATCCAGCACGGGCATATGCATCGCGTGTGATTTACTATATGGGCGGAGCATGGCCTGATGCCTGGATGTATGGGCGCCATGTATCACGTTGATGCTCATTACACCATTGCATTTTATGTGCATTGCATGGTTACTGGTAGTATTTAGTTCTCGGACGGGAGTACCGTTCTGATGGAGCCTATGGCTCGGGTGTCGGGAGTACCGACATGGATACGGGTGACGGGAGTACTGACCCGGGACAGTGCGCACAGGTTTGTGGAGATTTATGTTGCCTTTCAGGGCAGCGACATGTTGGTATGCGACTTGGGTGCCAGGTGTCTTATGTGGGCCCCAATGATCGGTATATGCTTTTATTACACGACACTATTGTATTGTTGAGTCACATGACTTGTGTGTACATATGAGTCTATATTTGGGGTGATTTCCTATTTTATTCATGTTATAGCCTTCCTTTTCATATAAACTTACTGAGTCTTACGACTCACCTTACTTTCTATCATTCCAAGTAAGGGTAAAGCGAAAGCCGAGGGCGATGACCGCGCCACCTAGCAGTCATCTGTGTCGGTAGGGTGTACAGTTAGCTGCCCTCGTCATCTCTGATATTTTGTTAGAACTTCTGTCTTTTATTTTTAACTGTGCCGGGTTGTTCTTTGCATTTCCTATTTATTGGCACAGGGTTTGTATATATCTATATACTCCGTGATCGCTGTTCCAGCGGGGTACTTGTGGGCGTGCATGTTTACTGTTTTTGCTTCCGCTATTGTATTTCTTATGTATGCATGCCAGGGTATTTTTGTTTTATGTCTATTTCTCTTTCCTTATGTAAGCGCTTTCGTTTGCATAAACCGGGTGGTTGGGATATCCAGGCGGGGGTGCTTACAATATTGCTGATATCCTAATCCACCAATACACAAATATCCACATCATCTTGATTTAAGAACTAATGCAAATCCGTAATTAATATTTAATCATTGATCCGTGAGATAAAACCCATATGATTCAATATTAATAGTTCAATTCAGTGAACTCGTTCCTATAACGAGCATCAACTCGTCTTCTTTCTGTATCTCATACAAAGTGGTACGAGATTCACCAATCTTATCTTTCGGTATCTTATACTGAACAAGGAGAAATGCGATGTGTCAGCCTTTGCGAATTACTAATTATCCGAGTTATCACCTCTATGGCCAATAATATATTTATAGTATAACGTATTGTGGATTATCCGTCTCGATTATTCTTAACAATTAAAAATTATATCCACTCCTTATTATATTAAAAGATATTTGTATGTTCAATTCAAACCATATTGCAATTTAAATTAAACATAAAATTTACCATTAAATAAAGTTTAAAGAATTATAAGATCAAACCTTATTGTGTCACTATAACTGATTTTAAGGACTTATATCTAACAAATTAGTCATCAATAGTGTCGACCTACCTCTTATGATATGTGTTTTAAAAATTTTCAGGACAAATACAACACAATTTTTGAAAAAGTTAATGTTTAGGAGTAAGGTGAGACGAGATTTGGATTATTCTAGTTTTTTGTCCAATTCCAATTCAGATTGAAAATTGGTATATAGTAGAATATTGTATAATTGTACAACATTGTATTGTATTGTATTATTATATAATATATGTTATTATATGTATATAACTGATTGGCTTACCTTTTTTTTCATAATTTTTAAGTTATTTAGTTTTTAAATTAAAAGTTGGATAGTGTTTAAATTAATAATGTGTTTGAATGAATGTGCTTTTAACTTATTAATTAATAATTATATGTTTGGTTTGAAATAGTTGATAAATTATCAAAATTTGACAAAAAAATAAAATAGACATAGTGTTAAATGATGTAAAATTTTACCATTAAATATTGATAATTATACATAATTATTAAAAATATATTAATACAATATTATTATTATGCATTATATACATACATATAATATATTGTTACTTTGTTTTATATATATATACATATGCGTAGTAAATATGGGTGATTGGGGTATGGATGGCTAGCGATGAGGGTGAGGACGGCGATGGACAGCTACTAATAGGGCAACAGACGACCGGCAATTGGTGACGGAAAAAGATTTGAAACAGATGGGGACGATGGGGCTAGCGGCCGATGGAGGTAGTGATTGTTGGGGGCGATGCTCGACGAAAAACGGTCAATAGAGGCGACAACAATGGCTGACGATGGTAGCCGAAATAACTAGAAAAACAAAGCAACGGGAGGCAAAAGTTGAAGAAGAAGGGCATGGCTAGAACCTAACAAAAATGACGATGATAAAATGATAATTTAATCAATTAACGCAACTTCTATGTAAGCATCGTATTGCAAAAGCTCATCCTATCAACTTTTTCAAAACAATATGTAATAATGTTTAAGTTATCTAACTTAAACATTGGTGAGGTGCACCCAAACACCTCCATAATTTTTTTTTAATTACTTATAAGTTGTATCCACAACATACACAGCTTATAAACGGTTAAACCGGTAAACGAGTCACCTTCATAAGATTTGATAAAATATGACCAGATGGAACCGATCAGCCTCACCATTCTTAGGTTTGAATATTTTGCTATTTCAATGTTGGTCTAATCTGATTTAGTTGCTGTCCGAACGGATCAAAACATCCATGCCAAATGGACGAGGAAAGATTTACAAGGGGATCTAACTGTAGTTAACCCCAAAACCAAGGACCAAACTGCAAAGCGCCGTAACTCGGCCGCCAAAATACGTGAAAGATCATGGGCTCGGCGACCGGACCGGACCGGTCCAGATTACAGGCTGCACACTTTGGGCATTTTGGCGGTCCTTCTCAGCGATTTGAATGAAACTCACTAGGGTTCCAGGCTCCGAGAACCCAAAAGCTTTTCCATGGCGTCTGGTTCGCCACGCTCGCGAATCGATCAGGTCTTTCTTCAAAGCTCGAACTATTCTCCGCTCTTGAAAGTTTAAACTGTCTTGTTTCATTCTCAATTTTCGAGGACTCTAGTTCGCTGTTTTCTTCTGATTTGTAGTACCGGATGCGAATCCTGTTACATTCTTCACGGTGTTTCTGTTTTTAGCCTGAGAGTTTATCGATTTGTGTTCCGTTTGCAGATTTGTATTAAGAATGATAATAACTTCGTAAGAGAACGGGTTGATCCGTTGGTTGAAATAAGTAGGTGGATCGAGATAATGTTAGCAATTACGTGCTATCTCAATCTAACTTACTATCTGTTTGTTACATACGCAGTTTCTTGCTTGATGGACAGCAATGTGAAAATTACTCCATTGTTCCCTAAACGGAGCGTTGCTCAATTTGTAATTTTTAGTTGACGGTGGTATTTTTTCCTCTGTGCAGTTTTTTGCTTCAAAGAAGAAGAAGAAATCTCTATCACCACGTTTGAAGTTTGCTAGAGCCGAGAAGGATCCAAAAATTGCACTTGATGGGTCTCCTAGCAACAAAGGTTCTCTAGAAAGCTATTTAGTGGCTTCACAAAATGATATTGCTACTGATAAAGATTTGCAAGCAGCTTCTGTTCCTTCAGCTAGGCAAGATCTTGTCAAGAGAAACTTGACATTGGAGATAAATTCATTATTAAAAGATGAGCACCAAAGTTACGCTGGGCACCCTCAAACCTCTGAAGCCTGCGAAGAAGCTCAAAAGCAGCAAACTCTGGTCCTGCCCTATGAGGGTGATGTTTCATTCAGGGGTCAAGCAGACTCTGATTCTGCAAATAATGCTGGAAATTCTGAACTTAAGCAGTTTGCAACTGACTTTTTGTCACTGTACTGTAGGTACTGCATTATTTTCCCATGCATTATGTGATTTTTCAGAACATCTTTATTATTTGGTTACTATGCTAGTTGATACTGAATTTTGTCGTTCCCTACTTTTTTATATATGTAGAATTATTTGTATGTTGCCATTTTCATACTTTTTTCTGCCCACATAACTATGCTATCATTTTTATGCTTGTTTACTAAACTTTTTGTCCACTATAATTTGTAGTGAACTTCCACCGCGTGAAAGTGCGCCGTTGGAGCCAAAGGCATCTGCTCATAAGAGACAAGGGAGCCCATCTGTGGTAACGGTGGAGAATAAATTATCCAAGAAAAGGCATTGCATTACTGATAAGGATTGCTACCATAATGAGAGTGAAACCACTTGCACTGGTGAGAAGCATTTAGAACATGGAGAGTCCAGATATGATTCTGTAGAAGCAGTTATCAACTATTCCAGAGGGGTAACTGTCTGTTTATCTAACCACAATTCCAATTACCAACTCGGGTTTCATCAAACACTGATATCTATTTCTGTCAGATGAATGCAGGTGTGCATCCAATAGAAGTTCAAGCGAGCTTGAGAAAATGCAAAAGAACATCCACAACATCTTTATGCATCTCCGGACATGATACTCCTGCTATGATTGCCAGAGCCCGCGAAACTCCAAAGTCAACTCGTGGAAGCTCTATATTTTCTCCTGGAGATGCATTTTGGAATGAGGCTATTCAGGTTGCAGATGGTTTGTTTGTGACAAATGATGAACTTTTTGTTCAGGTTGCTAGAGAAATTGATGCTAAGGCAAACTGTGCAAGAAATAATTCAAACGATTTGAGAAATGTAGGGCTTGGTCACATGTCAAAGAAAGCCCTGAATGAAGGTGGAAATAGAGTCAGTGGCTTGGAAATGAACACTTCTATTGGGTCATCTCTGAAGAGTGGAAAAGATTTGGACAAAGAAACATCACCATTGCCTGTAAAGCATTTTGACTTTTCCTGCGAGGACAAAAATCTGGATGATGCAACTAGTTATGTAGATACTATGGCAATTCTTATGCATAGAAAAGGTGAACAAACTGGAAGTGCTTCTGTAATTAACAGAAGTGTTCAGCCTGCAAATCAAGCAAACAATTCTCATTTGAACGGGGCAGTGCCCCAGGTACAGGAGGTGACTGGTTGTGATGTGGCCAAAGGGGAAGAGGGTTGTATTCAAGATAATGATTTCACCGGATCTATTACTCCAGATAAGGAAAAAGGAAATTTTGCAGCTAACAGTGAATATGATACTCCGTCAAGTTTTGTACCTTCCAACAATCGTTTAGATCTTAGCCATTGGCTTCCTTTTGAATTATGCAGCATGTACAATAAGAAGGGAATCTCAAAATTGTATCCATGGCAGGTATTATTTCTTGCTCCTAAAATAATTTTCTTTTGTTTTTCTTGGTGAAATTAATGTCTTGAGCTTGACCTCACAATCACATAAGGTTTGATATTAGTTGAACTTCAAAAATTAGTGTCCTAAAATAATCTTTGATCTAATTGTTGGTGTGCTCCTTAATGTCTCAGTGAAAGTCCTTTTACAATTTTTTCCAGGTTGACTGCCTTCAGGTGGATGGTGTGTTACAGAAAAGGAATCTTGTATATTGTGCATCGACTAGGTATTCTTATGCATGGAATTGAAGTTCATATTTTCGTTAGATAGGCCTTTACCATATTGCAGTGGTTCTAAATGTTTGCTATATTTTTTTAAATATGTAATGGCCAACATGTATTTTATAAAAAGGACAACTTATAAAGCTGATATATAAGAATTTACATATGCAAGTGAATATATAAGAAAATTTCTCTCACATTTCAAATTCATTTTTGAGGTTGTACCTTAGTATTTCTTGATGAATTTATGGTGTGAAAAATATGAATTTAGTTTCTTTTTGTAGTTCTTAGTCAATGTTAATAACAAATCAAAACTTCAGGGATATAGCTCAGGGTGCTGAAATTATTAAGGATACTAAACTTGTGTCTGGATCTTGTTCAGTTGTTCTTCACTACCGGATGCAACATGAAGATAGTATATTCTAGATTCCTGATTTCCCAGGCCATTAATTAAAAATGAAATGACTTTAGACATGGTTGTGAAGATCAGTACACCTATATAATGTCTATTGGTTTAAGTCTTGCATCAGAACTTTGCTACATGCTTTGCATCACAAGTTGCTCTTTCAGGTTGTTGCTATCTTGTATCTTGATGTTAATTTCTGCAGAATGATTTTATCCTATTTTGACAAAAACTCAATGTAATGCTGTTGTTCCTCTGAGTTCACGAACAATTTTGGACATTTTAGAAGTAGACGAATCAAGCTTCTAGCCATAGTGATCCAACATAAACCCACTCCAAGTATGGTTCACCACGAGGAATCATGTGAAGAAGTTATCCAATATTCTCTGTCTTCTTCTTGATATTGTTCCTTTTTTTATCCAATATTATCTTGTTCCCCTTTCTGCAATTAGAAAGTAGGACTAGGAGTAGGAGAGATCTATACAGCAGCACAGGCAAAGAGAGTTAAAGGCTTAACACTGAAAATCGATTTGTTTGGACAGATGAGTGCTATACTCCCCCCTGATAGCAGTTTATATTGACTATTTATGCTTATTTTAGCTTTGTGATTTATGTAATTTTACAGATTGCCATTTCTTTCACTGTTCAGTCTTTAAGCAGTTCCAATCTAGACTTAATAGCATATACTCATTCGTATATTTGAAAATTCCACTGGATGTTTGTCCAAGGTTTACTTTTCTTTGGTAATAAGTTAATGTTTGGAGGAGATAAAGGTGTCTACCATCTTTAGAGATTAGCTTGTAGCCTGTGGCTTTTGAAGTTTTTCTAAAGCTTCCTTTCTTTCTCACAGTGCTGGGAAAAGTTTTGTAGCTGAAATATTAATGTTGCGGCGAGTATTAACCGGTGGAAAGATGGCACTTCTTGTACTTCCATATGTATCAATTTGTGCAGAAAAGGTTTGTTCTTTCCTCTGAATTATTTTTTAAATGTATCATTCTTGAATTTCTGTTGGGCTTGGTGCAGGCAGAACATCTGGAGGCACTTTTAGAGCCACTTGGCAAACATGTACGTAGTTATTATGGAACCCAAGGTGGTGGAACTCTTCCAAAAGATACATCTGTTGCAGTCTGCACAATTGAGAAGGCAAACTCTTTAATTAACAGATTGCTAGAAGAAGGTCGTCTCTCAGAAATTGGGATTATTGTGATAGATGAATTGCACATGGTATTTGCCTTTGGTGTGTTGTCTTTTATTTTTTTGGGACCAACTTGCTCCTTTGTAGAAATATTTTAAATGCTTGTACTCTTGGAATAAGATCGGTGGCTCATCATTGGGATTTATTGATAGGTTGGTGATCAGAGTAGGGGTTACCTGTTGGAGCTTCTGTTGACAAAGCTTCGTTATGCAGCTGGCGAAGGCAATGTAGAATCATCTAATGGAGAAAGTTCAGGTACAAGCAGTGGGAAGACTGATCCCACTAATGGCCTTCAAATTGTTGGTATGAGTGCAACCTTGCCAAATGTGGCTTCTGTTGCTGATTGGCTTCAAGTAAGTGTATAGCATCACTTGTCCAAAATAATACACTAAGATGGCTGTTAATTGACTTGCCATAGGATAAGAGTGGCAAACAGTTTTGACTTCTATGTAAAAGGAAGGCCATGTATGTGCTTGCCGGTTTTAAGTGCTGAAATAGCCACCCATTGCTACTAAATGAACCTTGATTCCATGAATTTCTTATTTGTTCAATGATGATTCATGCGAAAGGCTTATCTCCTTCTTATTTGTAATTTATTGCAAATTACATATTAGAATATTTTTGTACCAAGATTATGTACTCAGATACATCAGCATTACAAATATGATTTAGATTTTGTATCCTAGGTTGTGTTTTTGTTTGTTTATTTATTTTTTTGGGGTGGGTTAGCATTGTAAAATGGCATGGTAATACAAGAAAAAAAATTATAGAATGGTGAAACATCAATGCATCTAGAAGAGTTTGGATGTTAAAATTTTAATTCACAACTATAAATTCTTCTACATTTATGGTATTCCTTTTTGTGAGCTGGTTGAATGGTGCAAGTTCAGTTGTTGAATGTGCTGGATCAATTTGGATTGCTGTGAAATAGTTTTCTTTTACTAGTAAGTTGGTATTTATAATTGAGGTTTTCTTCAAGACAATTGCTGAAGGATCTCGTCCTTGTGAACAAAGTGGGGTTTGTTATATAATCAAGAAGTTGATTTTTCTCTTTATCAATCTTAATTTTCTTTCTTCATATAAACTCAAGTTCCACCTTCTGGTAGATAATATGCTGAAGCCTGCATCTGACTCCTTAAAATTAGTGACAAATTTCTAGAGATAGCTTGTTTAACTAATATTAACTTGGGCCTAGTGAATGTGGAAGTCATCAGATGCAACATGAGGTGTTTCCAAATGTATTTTTTTTTCCTTTTTTTGTGTGTGTGGTTTATGCTACACGTTTAATGGCCTTTATTACTCTAATGACTTGATTTATTGCCCTAGAATGAACTAACAGCTAGCTGGGATTTGTTGGGTCATTGTTGATTCATTTTATTGAAATGGTTCATTGTAATTTGTGAACGATGCACACACACCTATCCGTACATTTGGTTTTCTCATTCTCTTTCACTCATTCTTGTGCTAACTGTGATTCTTTGGGTTACAAACATGTTTAGCCATAGAACTCCAAGTTTTTACCAAAACTTTAAGTAGATTAAGGGGGGTATTAAAGTTACTATTTCTTACTGCCTTTCCCTTAACAAAGAAAAATTATGGGGCCTTTTGAAATTAACTCCATGTTTGTCACATATTATTTCAATAAAGTTGATTTACTATACCTTGATTTAACTATGGAAAGCCTATACTTCCAAGTATTTGGTGCTTGAACTTTATGACAATGAAGTCACTGGAGGAGGATTCATTTCAGGTACATAGTCGTAGGATATGACAGATTTGTGCTTGTATATGTGATAAGAAAATATTGTTACATTTCATATTATGAGAATTTTAGCTGCAGTTTGGTCATAATTCGGGGTTTTGATTTCAATGGAATTAAAACTATTTTGTAGTTTCAAGTCCATAGTCGAACATACAAGTCAAAATTCATTGACATTTGGCAAAACCATTAGTATGTCAAAAGATGGAGCTAAAAATATATTTTCTAATGCTTATTAGCTAGCGGAAATGATTTGTGGTTTCCACTCCCTTTTCCTCTTATGTGTCATTGTATCATACTTGCAGTCATTTAGAAACTAATTTGTATAATGCCTAAAACCAAGTTTTATGGTTATTGTGTATATATGCTATGCAACTATAAAACCTGTAACTAGTTAAATGCATCTTTCTGTGTAGGTGTTTGATAGTTTTCTTCATTGATGCTTGCAGGCAGCTTTATACCAGACTGATTTCCGCCCAGTTCCACTAGAGGAATACGTCAAAGTTGGAAACACCATTTATAATAAAACAATGGATATTGTTAGGACCATCTCAAAAACAGCTGATCTTGGTGGTAAAGATCCAGACCATATTGTTGAATTGTGTGATGAGGTTTGTTCTCTCTTTTTTGACTGAATGAAGCTTAGGATAGCACAGAGATTGAAAGTTAAGCAATTATCATGGCTTGAACAATATCAGGTTGTCCAAGAGGGTAATTCGGTGCTGCTGTTTTGCTCAAGTCGAAAAGGATGTGAAACAACTGCTAGGCATGTTGCTAAATTCCTCAGGAACTTTCCTGTCAGTGCCCATAATGATAAAAGTGATTTGATGGATGTCACTTCAGCTATTGATGCTTTGCGAAGATGTCCTGCAGGATTGGATCCCATATTAGAAGAAACTCTTCCTTCTGGAGTTGCCTATCATCATGCTGGTCTGACTGTATGTTTACTTTACCAGCTGTCTTATAATAATGTGATCTCTTTCTGAAATACCATTCAAAATCTCTTGCTTATTTATGTACATAAATATACTCTTGTATTTATCATTTGAGTGCAATTGGATTTTGGTCATGTGATTATGATCTTATTCTGTAGTGACCATTAACTGAATGCCTGGCTGTTTTCTCAATTTATTGTATTATTTTTAATTTAAATTCTATTGTAGGTTGAAGAAAGAGAGATTGTTGAAACCTGCTATCGTAAAGGACTTGTACGTGTGTTAACTGCTACCTCGACCTTGGCTGCTGGGGTTAATCTACCTGCCAGGAGGGTCATTTTTCGACAACCCCGAATTGGTCGTGATTTTATAGATGGGACAAGGTACAGACAGATGGCTGGTCGGGCTGGTCGTACTGGGATAGACACAAAAGGGGAGAGTGTATGTTCAATTATATCCTGTGTGACTGTTACTTTTTTGTGGTTTCATTTTGGTTTTTCTGGTGGATATGTTGATGTGTCTCCTTTCAGTTGGAATGCTGTTAGGTGCTCATATAAGTTGTAATATGGTTGTTATTTAGTAAATCATTGTTATGGCTTTAATTCTAATTACTATAGTTCTTATGATTTGATCTAACCAGGTTCTAATTTGCAAACCAGATGAAGTTAAAAGAATTATGGGCATTCTTAATGACAGCTGTCCACCGTTGTGTTCTTGTCTGTCTGAAGATAAAAATGGGATGACCCATGCGATATTAGAAGTTGTTGCTGGTGGGATTGTTCAAACTGCTAATGACATTCATCGATATGTTAGGTGTACTCTTCTTAATTCTACGAAGCCATTTGAAGATGTAGTGAGATCAGCACAGGATTCTCTGAGGTGGTTATGCCACAGAAAATTTCTTGAATGGAATGAAGACACCAAGTTATATAGCACCACACCTCTTGGGCGGGCATCTTTTGGCAGTTCTCTGAGCCCTGACGAATCACTTGTATATTTTTTTACCTCTATTTTTTTTTGCTTTTTCTCTATAATGTTATGCATTTATTTTTGGGTAAAATATACTAAACACCCCTGAGGTAAGGCCTAATTCAAGGGAGTAGCAAGTACCGATGAATTTTCAGAAATTACAGCTAGTAGCCCTGAGGTTAAGAACTTGGACCAATTTAGCCCCTGCTTTTAATGAACCTCCGTTAAATTTTTAAAAATGCCCAAAATCCCCCCTTTTCTCTCTCTCTCACTCTTTCCCCCTTCTCTCCTTCTCCTGCAAGGGCAGCGGCTCCCCCCCCCCCCCCCCCCCCCCTTCTCCCCTCTTTTCAGTGATGGTTGGGTGGGTTCCAATTACTGGCCACTAGTGTTGGCCAACCATCATCTGCCACTGACAATGTTTTTATTTTTTCTTTTTACTTTTATGTAACGAGAGAGAGAGAGAGAGAGAGGCTAAATTCACGGGACCATCCCTCCATTATTTCAAGAAATTACAATGACCTCCCTTTTTAAAAAAGTTTGATAGGCGGACTAAAGAATGGTTCAGGTTTATTCTCCATTTAATTATATGTATATACTTTTTTGTAGATTGTGCTGGATGATCTTTCAAGAGCTAGAGAAGGATTTGTTCTTGCATCTGATTTGCATTTAGTATACTTAGTAACACCCACCAATGTTGAAGTTGAGCCAGATTGGGAATTATATTATGAAAGATTCATGCAATTGTCTGCTCTTGAGCAGGTAAATTTGCTTCTCCACCATGTCTTATAGTTTACTTAGTTGAGTGGTAGTTCTTGAGTGCTAAATGCTGTGTTTCAGAACAAGTAGGCTTAACCTTAACCTGACCTAGCGGGATTAAGGCTTGTGATTATTGTTGTCACTAAACCCAATTCTGACATTGGAGTGTGTCATATGGTTGAATATGTTGAAAAATGTTAAAGATATGTTTATCCTTGCATAAATATATGTATGTCTGTTTTTCAGTATTGACAGCTGGTTTTTATTTTTGAAGATCATAGGAAGTTGTTTTCTTGTAGTTTACCTTTATCTTTTATTTCCCATTATTCAAATTTTTAGGGTAGTAAACTTTATTAGTGTAATTTTGAGGGGCCCATCTTATTGTGAGGCAAGCCTCCTATTCTAGCTTATTGTTATTCTTTCTCTTTTATCTAATTACTAGCATGCTTATGTAAAATGTTTTATCTTTTTTTAACGTAATGCAGTCAGTTGGCAATCGAGTTGGAGTAGTGGAACCCTTTTTAATGCGTATGGCCCATGCTCCAATGGCCTCTTCAAAAAGATCAAAGAGTAACACGAATGGATGTCAGGGAAGATTTGACTGCAGAGCTGGGATGGTAAAATGTAGTGTGCTTTCAGATGAGCAGATACTTCGTGTGTGTAAGCGATTTTATGTTGCCCTCATCTTGTCAAGACTTGTTCAGGTGAATGTCTTATTCTTTATGCAATGAGTACTGGTCTATGCCTCTCTCTCACTGCACACTCACATATCAAAAGTTCAAAACCCACCCACATCACAAATATAGAGAAAAAAGAGATAATAGTAGAGTTTTGTGATCCAAACATGTGTTATTGAGCGCCTTAACTCTGTAAACACAATTTCTTTTCAAGTACTCATGTTTTCATTTAGTAAGGGACAGTTCCTTTTCATTTTGTCTATCTACCTTCAACCCATCTTTTCACGGAAGGACATACTGCCACCATCTCTTCTGGTCTTCAATTGTTTCTAATGAAGTGACATTCGTTTTATGGGTTTGTTCTTGTCTGTTAAATTGCAATTTGCAACATGGTTCATAGTAGTTTTAACTGCATAGTTCTCATCTTTTTTGCTTTTCATGATATAGTCTTATCATACTTGTATGAAGGAAATACCAGTGGGGGAGGTTTGTGGAGCCTTCAAAGTAGCTCGAGGCATGGTTCAAGCCCTACAAGAAAATGCTGGAAGGTTTGCATCTATGGTCTCTGTGTTCTGTGAGAGGCTTGGTTGGCATGATCTGGAAGGCTTGGTTTCCAAGTTCCAGAATCGTGTGTCATTTGGAGTCCGAGCAGAGATTGTGGAGCTTACCACCATTCCATATGTCAAGGTTGTTGACTCTTAACATCTAGTATTTTCAATCATTTTAAAGTTTCTTATGAGTTAATAGAACAAATGACCTTTATGGCCAAATGGACCTCAATGGATGTTAACAGAAAACTTCATCTGCCAGTCAGTTCAAGTTCAGCAGTTTTCATATTTTAATTAATAGTTTTACTTATAATCTTTATTAGTGTTAACATTATCGTTATTACCATTGCTTTAACTGTTCAGGGTTCCCGAGCTAGAGCATTATATAAGGCTGGCATGCGCACTCCGCAAGCAATTGCTGAAGCCTCGATATCTGAAATTGTGAAGGCTCTTTTTGAATCTTCATCTTGGGTTGCACAAGGTGAAATATTTTCGGTGGTTTTTTATTATTAGTTTTAGCTTTATGAAAATGCAGTAGCGATATGTGTTACCTTCATTCAGGTATGGAACTCTGTTTTGAAACCCCAGAATGTTTCATTACGTCATGCTTCCATTGCATGCTTCTGGGTTTAGTGTCTTCTTATTCTTTTAGTTATTTCCGACTGTTTTTTCCCCCTTATTTCTTCCCCTTTTCTGCATATCATTATATTTTCTTTTGCCACCAAAGCTTTAACAATTTGCCAATTTCATCACTATAGAAAATGCAGCACAACGACGGATACAATTGGGGGTAGCCAAGAAGATAAAAAACGGTGCACGCAAAGTTGTTCTTGATAAAGCTGAAGAGGCAAGGGTTGCTGCAATCTCTGCTTTTAAATCTCTTGGATTTGATGTTCCCCAGTTTTCTCAACCTCTTCTATTAAGGACCACTGGTGATGCCACTCAGAAACAAACATCTACCTCTTCTGGGGAAGAGACCATCAGTAGCTTTATTGGTGGACAACATGCAAAGCGTTTTTCAACTGAGTCAACCAATGAAGAAGGGGAGAATCTTGATAAACTAATATTAGACAATGGGGAAGAGAAGTTAATGAAAAATGCAGATGTTGGCTTAGGGACTTCAGATGATGCTAAAACAACTAAAACCATGTGGACTAACTTTGATGCTGAAGATCCTGCAGGGATGGTTGAAGGCTCTGGTACTCTTACTGATGTCAATGTGGCTATTAAAGATATTGAAAATGGAACAACCTTCTCTGGTGTTCTAAGAATTACTGATAACATTGATAACAAGAACAGAGAAAGTAAATGTCTTAGAAATAAGGAAAATGCTCCTGAGAGAGGTCCTGTAAATGCTGTTAATACTCCTGGAGGATTTGATCATTTCTTGGATCTTTGGGACTCAACTCAAGAGTTCTATTTTGATATCCACTTTAACAAACGATCTGAGGTGAACTCATCTGTCCCTTTTGAAATACATGGCATAGCAATTTGTTGGGGAAGTTCTTCTGTGTACTATGTCAATCTTCCCAAGGATCTGTTTTGGTTTAAAAATGGAAGTAGTAGTCCTCTGTCCATGAGCATTGCTGGTGAGGAGAGTGCTATCTCAGCATCAAAGCATCGGTTTGAATTGGCAAAGCAAAGATGGAGTAGGATTGGTATGATCATGAGGAAAAAAGATGTCAAAAAGTTTACTTGGAACTTAAAAGTTCAGATTCAGGTGTTAAAAGTTCCTGCTGTTTCCATTCAAAGATTGGCTAGTCTAAATCTTGCAGTGAAAAATATGGGTCTTGAACTCTTTGATAGCTCGTACTATGTGTTGTCTCCAGTTTTCGTACAAGATGTAATTGACATGTGTATAGTAGCATGGATTCTTTGGCCTGACGAGGAGAGAAGCTCCAATCCAAATTTGGACAAGGTAAGTTTGAGTGTTGTATTAATTACAAAATGGAACATCTAAATTTTCCTAGCTAGAAATTAGAGAAACAAATTTTCCAAAGCAACACTATCCATTACTGATGTATTATCAAAATATAAAATTGCTTTTAGGTAGGAATTACTTTCACATTTGATTTTAGGTATTTATGTTGTTGTAATATCAACACAGGAAGTTAAGAAAAGATTGCCCAGTGAGGCTGCAGCAGCTGCTAGTCGGAGTGGTCAGTGGAAAAATCAGATTCGAAGAGCTGCACATAATGGTTGCTGCCGTCGAGTTGCACAAACCCGAGCCATATGTTCTGTTCTCTGGAAGTTGCTTATTTCTGAAGATCTAGTTGAAGCACTTACTAACATTGAGATCCCGTTGGTGAGAATCTTGCTACTTCAATGGGTATTTTCTTTACTGTGTACAACTTTGTGTGAGGCTTGCATGTGAAAATTAAGTGAAGAATTGATTGTCAAATTATTATGTGGGTAAAACATAAGATTATGAAGATCTAGTATCGGCATATATCTCAAAGATTAATAATTTTCAGTCAATAATGTAAAACAACTAATATGCAACAAATGCTTCTCTCTCTCTCTCTATATATATATATATATCACTGTTATACTCTTGGTCACTAACTTTTTTATTCAAGAAACCATACCTCTCTTTGTGGCTGCATTTTACATTATTCAGGTCCTGAATTTTAGTGGAATTCAAGATACCTGCCATTAAGTCCTGAGTGTTCCATTCAAACTGTCTTCTTTTCAGCATCTAAATTTTCACTTATGTTGTTCCTTCGAGTGGAGAAGCATGGAGGGGTTTTTGGAGTGGTGGTTTTCTTATTATTATACTTTGTGTTCTTAAATTAGTTTTCTATGATTTTAAGGCTTGGGTTTGTGTTTAAGGTTAATGTCCTAGCAGACATGGAGCTTTGGGGAATAGGTGTCGACATGGAGGGATGCCTTCGGGCACGGCATGTGTTGGGAATAAAACTAAGGTATCTTGAGAAGGAAGCTTACAAATTGGCTGGTACAACTTTTTCATTGTATACAGCAGCAGATATTGCAAATGTGCTTTATGGGCGCTTGAATCTGCCCATACCTGAAGGGTGTAATAAAGCAAAGCAACACCCAAGCACTGACAAGCACTGTTTGGAGTTGTTGAGGTAGTCAAATTGCCAATTGCTTTGTTCTATTATATGTTTCAATGGCTAAATCCTGTTGGTCTTATTTGCTAAGGGGCCTGCCATGTTCAATGAGAAGTTATCACACAAAGTTTGCTGCAAGTTCATGTAAACATGCTCAGAATAAACAATGCAAAATGTGCTTCATGCAAGACTTTCTTCTTTAATGGTCCAATTCTGGTTGAGATCTCAAAAGGATTGTTATACAGGTTATACTATGCCAACAGAGAGTTGGTGGAGACATCTGTTTGCAAGAAATATGTAAACTTCATTATTAGCATCACAGTCATGCCATGTTTGTTAGTCCATTTAGAAACTTGGGTGATAATGAAATCAAACCAAGTGCAGTCGGTAGATAACAGGAAGAAGATCGAAGTGTGTAGGACCCTGTTTTTTGTTAACCTCACTGACGAAGAAAGGAAAATTTTTGTATGCCCTACATGTAATGTCCATGGATGTTGTTAATGGTAGGAGTCTTAAGAATTTATACTTGTGGATACATTATAAAGTGCGACTTATTTTTAGAGTAATCTTTGGTTCAATTATTCAAATAAAACATGGAGTGATTCAAATAAAGTCTGAAGTTATTTTCTTTAAACTTGTAGATCTGTCCTGTCCATACAGGTTTTTGATATGTGCATGATGTGGACAGGGCAACCTTTTGAAGTATCTGTGCTTCTTAGCCTACTTTGAGCATCATGACTAAGACTTGCTTACTTTGCTTGGCGTCAGGCACAGCTAACTTGAGACTGCACTAGTTTTGAATTTTTTTAAAAAACCATAGAGCAATTGATCTAGTGATCTTACTATGATCCTTTTGTTCTGGGGAACTCCCTCCGTACATTTTTATTTATTTGGTCTATTAACTCCAAGGCTCTACCTGCCAAAAGAAAAGTGTCTATTTATTTTTAGGCTTTTGATATGTCAGTTTGCAGTGTAAGCAAATATATACAGGTGCATCTTGATGTGCTAGTGGATTAAGTGCTTATTTTTCCCTTTATATGTGTTCTCATACTGTTTCCTCCTGAGTACATCCACATAGTTGCTGAGCCATGTAACTTGAAATGATTTGGGTTGACTTCAGGCATGAACATCCTATAATTCCCATCATTAAAGAACACCGGACCTTGGCTAAGCTCCTAAACTGTACAATTGGATCAATTTGTTCACTTGCTAGACTTTCAATGGGGGTGAAGTATACTCTGCATGGGCGTTGGCTCCAAACATCCACTGCAACTGGGAGACTTTCAATGGAGGAACCTAATCTTCAGGTTTTCTTTTTTCCATCCATTTTTTTTCCCTTTCCAACATCTTTTTTCTCATCTGCACAAGTTTTTCTTCTCCACAAGTTAAATCTGTATTTGGTGTTATGACTCATTTGCATGCAGTGTGTTGAGCACATGGTTGAGTTCAGAATGTCTAAGGATGGCAAAGATGGAAATGATTCAGATGTTGATCATTACAGAATAAATCCCCGTGAATTTTTTCTCCCTACTCAGGTACTGCTTTTTGGTGAATTTTCCATTCCTTCTCAGTTGTTTTTTCTTGTGACACTTGAAGGTACTCTATATACAAAAAAATAGATATTTCTGCGTCAGGTTAGTTGCCTTATGTTCCTGAAATCTTTTTGCAGGAAAATTGGTTACTATTAGCTGCTGATTATTCTCAGATAGAACTGCGCCTAATGGCTCACTTTTCTCAAGACAATTCATTAATTGAACTCCTACGTGAGCCTCATGGTGATGTCTTTATCATGATAGCTGCAAAATGGACTGGGAAAGAGGAATCTGCCATTACTCCTGAAGAGCGAGATCAAACCAAAAGATTGGTCTATGGCATTCTGTATGGAATGGGTCCTAATACCCTTGCCGAACAACTGAACTGCAGTCTGGATGATGCTGTTGAGAAAATTCAAAGTTTTAAAAGGTCTTTTCCTGGTGTTGCTTCCTGGCTTCAAGAAGTGGTTACATCTTGTCGTCAGAAAGGGTGAGACAACTTGGTTTTCATTTGTTTTTCCTAATTCTTTTGTGTAAATATAACGTTAAAGTGTAACAATATCCTAGTTTAAGCTTACAGAAGCTTGAAAATTATTCTCACAAATATACTGCAAAACTTTACTTTTCAGATGATTTAGCACATGCTTTCATTTTCAATTTGAACATTGAATTTATCAAGCTAAAGGATCCAAAAGCTCTTTTGGTATTGTTTGCTTAATATTATATTTTTTATCTTGAATTTGTTGAGAGGAATGAAAAGGAAAATTAAAAAATGAAAACAAAAATGAAGGATTGAAGCTACATTTATTTGTTTTTTTTTTGGGTCAAATTTGAGAAAGAAAAGATAAATATTTGTTCATAGAAGTTTCATTTGATTTTCTTACAAAAATTAATGCAAATGTCGTTTTCTTTGTCATTTTTGTTTACTTTTATTGGATGTCCTATTTTTTTTGAAGAAAGGTTCTTTGAAAGTACCTTAGATTTTATTAATAATGTGTACAAATTTATGTAAATCCTACTACAATCTAGAAGCGGCACACCATACCCATTCCTGTTCCATCTAGATGATATGACTCCAGTTACACTTTTCTTTCTATTATTTTCTGCCTTATCTGTAAATATTTTGCAAAGGGCTTTCTGGTTTATCTCTTTGTATTTCTCTTATGTTTCATTTAGTTTTATTCTCTTATGGCTTGTCAATAGCATCAATTTCCTCATGATGTTTATCGAAATATATTATATATTTTTATTGTGTTACTGCAGATATGTGGAGACCCTTAAGGGAAGAAAGCGTTTCCTAGCAAAAATAAAATTTGGGAACAGTAAAGAAAAATCTAAAGCTCAGAGACAAGCTGTCAATTCTATTTGTCAGGTAGTGGTTTTCTTAGATTTTGTTTCTCTTTTTTATTTGTTTTTATTAGGGTATGGGCCTGAGTGGTGGCATTGTGTTGTTAAAAGGAAACTGGGAGAAAGTTAAATTATTCTTCTTTGCTTCTTTATAGGGGTCTGCTGCTGACATAATCAAAATTGCGATGATCAACGTACACTCTCTGATTACTGAAAAAGTCGAGAAGTCTCTTCCAAGCACTGAATTTTCAGCTCAATTTCACATGCTTAGAGGTCGCTGCAGAATCCTTTTGCAGGTTATATTGAAGGGCTTTATATTGTTTTTGATTTATTTGTTTTTTGTGAAAGTAGTCTTAAATCTGATCTTTTCCCATTTGCTTGAATTGTATGACAAGTGTAAGACTTTTAGTAGAGCAGCACCAACAAAAGCGATCTTGTCCATTCAGGATGCCTATTTAATATGTCCTGAGTTTGTAAAAAACATGGGTTCGTTTTCTGCACTAATAGCTGTGAATATACACACCATGGTGGGAAGAATAGATGATTTAAGCCTATGTTCTCAACTAAAAGGGCCTCCTAACTTTGAGGATAAAATGAAGTCTTAGAGCTTGTGTGGTGTTAATGTATTTGTTATATTCTTTAAGCAAACAGCTGATTTGGTGTACAAAGCCTTTTTCGCTTTCCTAAATGCCCCTTATATATTATTTTGCTTGAAAGAAACACAAGAACCAGAGGAATTGAACCTCTGCCTTTTAAGTCTCAATAAAATAAGAACAACCTTACCATTCTACCTAGGCTCATATTCAATTAAAATTTGCAACCCCCCCCCACACACACACACACACACACACACCCAAAAAAAAAAAAACACACGCACACGCACATACACAAAATAAAAACAAAAACTAAACTGCAACCACCAAGTTCCACCCCTTGAAGATGAGTCTTCGTTTGAAATCTTCTATTTTTTCACTTGCATGTGCATGGCATGTACCACCCATCCAGTTTGTTTAAATTTCATATGCACAGTTGATTACATGGAATTGGGATGGAATTTATAGTTAGGAAGCCACTTTTCATGGCATAGCAGTTTTTTCCCCCCTATAATAAAGATCCACTGTGTTTTCTTCGCACCAATGTGCTATCCTCAAAAAAGCAGCTACCTCCAATTCTGTGACATTTGAGTATTTCCTGGTAGTAGAGGAAGCATGGTATGCAACAGGATTATATTTCTGATAGGGCGAAGTTTCATAAATTTGAATTTATATCAGTTGGAAGTTTGTAGTACTTTAGGAACTGTTAAGATTCCTCTCATTTGTCCTATTCAATATTTGTCACTCTGAAACTGACTCTAGTTTTTAGATTTAGTTATGACTTTCCTATGTTCTTTAAATTGCCTAACTTTCTGGATTAACTCTGTTGTTGGGGATTTAGTAGGGATGATGGAACTTCAATTAACTTGGTATCACCTTAAGTGAATAAGTTGGCTCATAGAACACATTTAAGAATATTTTCTTAAAAAGGATAAAGTTAACTGAGAGCAAAAAAGGGTGGCCTTAGTGTATGAGGCTTCCAACCGTGCAAAGGCTGGGGGAGGGTTGTTTTTGTTTGCAGCCTTAACTTTTCTTAGCAAAAAGAGGTTGTTTCCACAATTCGAATTTGTGACCTTTGAATCATGAAGGCAAACTTATCATTACTATCAAGGCTTTCCCTCTAACTGAAAACAGAAAATAAATTAAAAGAAAATGAAAGATATGCTTTCATATTGATTAGGTGTTACTATATTTTCATAGTTTGCTAGTTATAAACATAATTACTGGTCTTGAAGTACAAAAGGAAAAAACAGTTCATCCCCTATTGAAGTTGAACTTCCAAAAGGCAAAGTCAGATTGCTCATTGATAATGTGACTTTTAGCATTCTAGAGGAAAAAGTATTGTTGTAAACTTCTAAAAGAGTGGGATTAACCCTATCTCAAAAGAAAAATGTAAGAGCATGTGTTTTTTCTCAAGCTGCTTGTGTGAATCTATCGTAGTTCAAGAATTGAGACTAAGATCTACAGTTGCACTCGATTTCTATGACATGTAAGGTAGCAAGCAGATTACTGGTGGCAGTTGGGCGCATGTCATTCATGTGAGGATGGGCAATACCATAGATGCATATGCTGGAACCAGTAGTCATTTCCCTTTATCACAGAAGCAAATCACCTTCAGCTTCACCTGTGTGTACATGCACCGCTAGCTTACACTCTACCAGGAGTAGCATGAGACAAGGGACCATCTTGAAAGGCCAAATACTCCCTTTGGGGCAGGGATTGACAACTGTGATTAGACTCGCCAAACAGGAAGTCTAAAACTTTTGTTGTATTTCTTAGTCTTCACACCAATCCTTGAGGCCTATCAGTAGCAGTAATGTCTATTGAGCATTTTATTGGAGTTGGAAAGCAGTGCCTAAAGAAAACATTTTTCTTTCTACTTTTACAGCTTTTCTTAGATATCTGCTATGTACTTGTTAATTTGATAAATTTAAAGCAAAAATGTCATGCTTTACTTTTGTCATGCGGGATGAAATCTTGGGACTATCTGGTAAATTACTGGCATTTGCTATCCAGGTCCATGATGAATTAGTACTGGAAGCTGACCCTTCTGTTATAAGGGAAGCTGGATTGTTACTTCAAATGAGCATGGAAAGAGCTGCTGAGCTTCTTGGTATGATCTTTAAATCTACTGAATCTGTATATATATAGACATAGACATAGATATAGATTACTTTCACCCTCATTTCTTGGAGGTTCTAACTTTAACCCCATTGCTTTTTTTACAACTCTTCTAAGGTTGGGGTCAGCTAGTCTTCATTGATTGCTTGTTTGTATTGGGTTCTTTTATGTTTCTGGATCAATATCCTGCTTCCTCATTTGTACTCATTTCCTTTGTGTTTTCTTTTTGTTTCTTGTCAAATGTTTTCTTTTCTGTTCCAGTCCCTTTGCGTGTCAAATTGATGATGGGGAAAACGTGGGGATCTTTGGAGCCCTTCCTCAGTGGCTAACCTGCAGATGAAGTTACTATACTGAATTCTTGGGTTAGGAAGAGGTGCAGTTTCTTTTTGGCTTTGAATAATATTGGTTACCATCGGTGAACAAGGGCATTTCATGCAGATGCATGGGGTTGTATCTTTATTTAAACTGGCATTTTTGATTGGTATCTCTTAGATATACTTCTGATGTCCTCGTCTGGTTACATTTTAATTTTGGCAGTGAACGCAGGCAAATATTCTTGTCAAACTGGAAGTAACTGTGCTGGTGTAAGGTCGTTGGTGAACAACCTTGCTTCTTTAACTGCATTTTGCAACTATCTTGTCTTTCCTGATTTCAATTGCATCATTATAGTTGTGAAATAACTTGTGATTTTTGCTTGCTTGTAGGCATTTGATATCACCAATGGTATGGGCTACAACTACTAATGGTTAGCTTAATCTTTCCTCTTCTGCTTTTGTCATCTTATAAGAAGTTTCTGGGCATTAGTCAAAAGTATCAAAGATGGTCATACTGGGTTTGAAATATTGTTTAAATGTTTTTTTTCTTGTAATGTTGGTAATATCCAAATAAATTCAAAATTTCAAGTGAATTGCAATTTAAATTTGTTTTATATTCTGGAAAAGCAACTTAAATTGAGTGAATGCGTGGTTGTGCAGATGATAGCAGACGTTCATGGGACCGCAGCAATAACAAAATTGATCAAAAATCTTAATTCCACTAGGTTGGGTTGGCTAAATGAATTATAGACCTTCAGAGGTTCATGGGGCCGCAAGAGACAAAATGGGATTGCGGAGTGCTGGATGATTCTTGCTTCAGACTGTTGGAAATGAATGTGTGGCTGATGATTAGTGGCCATTCCCATTGCTAAAAATAGGTTCTCATGTGGTGACAGTACGAAATTGAACGATAAACCATGAAATGGATCAGATCAATTGCTTGACATGATGTCAGGTTCCAATTTTGCTGGTTTGGACAATTAACAGAGCGAAACTTTAGAATGAGAGAGATGTTTCCAACCAGATTTCGGAGGAAAATTATATGGGGATCATCATGTTGGTAATGTCTGTTCTTATTTCTTTTAACTGTTTCATGAACTCAAGCTTTTGAATATTGAGATATTGCTAATGAAAATATTAAATGACTGAAATTGCACCAGTCAGGAGTCGAGGACTGAACAAAGTGGAACTTGCTCAAAGACTTGAAGGTGTCTATCAAATGGATATTTTTATGCACCGTCTAGAGGCATGGATGAGTTGAGTTGCACGTGCGCTGTGAACGTATCCTGTGAGATAGCTTAAATTCAGGTATTTATTTGGAACATAAAATTCCTTTCCTTGTTCCCCTAACATCAAGTTATCATTTTTAATAATTTATTATACTTTCCTGTAAAAAATCAGTACTGCAGATGTGATGGATTTGAAGGTTTTATTGTGGTACTTCCTATATTGGGCTGTTAATATTTTCATAGTTTCTTCAATTACTAGCATTGAACGCTTCTTCATTTCCCTATCAGCTGTATTTTGGAGGTCAAAGGAATATGGATTATTTGCAAGTGCTAGCAGAATGGTCATCCCTAAATATTTTGCTTATTTTCCTCTTAGGTCCCTAACTTAATACCAATCACATTTTTTTCTGCAAAAAAACACTTCATGCAATTGAAGGATGGTTGAAGTTGTGCTAAATATAGGGAAGAAAACATTTATTGCTAGATAACATCAAAGCATCAGCCACCTCCAACTCAAGCCTCATGACTCTTATGTGGTGGCAATCGAAGTACATATGCTTATATAATTACCATACCCGTAGAGTTTCGTATCATACAAACCAAACTACAGAACACAAACTGATGGATCTAATGAGTTGCGGATTCGTTTTTGCAGGAAACCTAGTTTGAAACCCACACGACATGATCCTGGGGAAGGAAATGGCAGATGGGAACTGTTCCTCTCTCAACCTTGAGCACCTGGAAGGCCAGGTGCTTCGGGTTCCATGCCGACGTATCAGTGTGACAAATTGCAGTCGCCTTCACCCTCGTGCCATCAGCACCTGCCATGGAAACCATGAACGCTCTGGTGGTGCTCGTCTTATGGCAGTAGAACACCGAATACGCATAGCTCTGCTTATGGCACACCACGGCTTTGTCGTTTCCCATCTTCTTCACACTCACAATGCTGTACTTCTGCAATGGAGTCTCCTCCTTCTCTACCTCCGTGGAGATTGCTTTGACATTTTTCCCGAGCTTGGAAGTGCTGAAATCAACCATAGACTCCAGAGAAGTTGCGCAGTATTTCTCTTCTCTGATGCCGAGCTCTTCACACTCTGTGATCGTCTTCTTCATCGCCTCGGCCTCAGCTGAGTCGGGTTTCACGGAGAAGTGGTTCAGAATCTCCGGCAACTTGTCGGACGAAAAGGGAATCTTCTCTGCAACCTGGCGAGGTAAGAAGGTAGCTCCGGTGGGGGTACTCTTGACAAAGTGCAAAGCCATCTTTCGTCCCGGTTTCATGTCCTTCTCCAAGAAGAACAGAGCCACAGTGGGGTTGTCATGGAGTTGATCTTGAGTAGCAGCATACTTGTATTTGAAAGGTGTCGGTTCTGGCTTTACGCCAACGTATACCGGCTTTCCCTTGCCTCCGGTACCAACTACAACGCCCCCTTTACCGACGCCGACGTTGGTTGCTTTGCTGGAGCGAAAATCTGGAAGCACATATTTAGCCTATAAATTTACTGTATACTTCTTTTTCACTTCAAAGTTTCAAAATCATGTTTCTTTTCTATAACCGAAAAATAAGAAAAGCACAAAAAATGGGAAACATAGAGGGGAAGAAAAAGGTAACCGTCAGGGTGAAGAAGGTCCTTGACGGCCGTAGGCATGGGTGTGTTTGGCAACATTGATTTCCAGTATCCCTCTGGCGATAGAGCTGCATGGCTTGCCACCGCAGCCAGTTGCATGTTCAAACATTTAAATATATATATATATATATATATTGAGAGAGAGAGAGAGAGAGAGAGAGAGAGAGAGAGAGAGAGAGAGAGAGTTTGCTTTGTTTTGAGGAGAGATTGAAAGTTTTAGTTTTCTACTCACAGAGAGAAATAAAGCGAAGATCGGCAAGGGATGCTATGATATTGGCGGGGGGAGAGAGATGCGTTTCTACGCTATGATATTATCGCATTAGTTGTTTGTATGTGTGATAATGAATAAGAATAAACTTTATTTTTATTGCTAAATTATTATAAAAAAAAATAATTAACCGTCGCATCTAGAATCTGCATGCTGCATAATATAACATAATAAATACTTGTCATATATATATATATATATAGAGAGAGAGAGAGAGAGAGAGAGAGAGAGAGAAGTTTCAAATAGCTTTTTGAGTTTTCGTCCGAACTCGAAACAAACAACCACCGGGAATTTATTAGGGTTTTATAGTGAGATTGTGAGATCTTACTTTTATATTGTTGGGGGTTGAGGGGTTACCTGTCCGCTATGACTTACACCTCCACATATTATATCTATTATATATATATATATGTGATAACATAATATTTTTAAGGTTTAATCAATATATTTTATTTTTTTAATATTTAAAAAGATTAATTAGTTAATTAAATGTTCCAAATCGGAAGTATTTCTCATCAACTAATTAAATTATTTAAATACTATAAATAAGATAGAATAACTATATTTTATTTAAGAAATAAAAACACTTATTATACTTTAACCATTATTATAATATTACTTTATATATGTAGATATATATATGTGTGTATCTCTTTATGTTTGATGCCATTAATGGTTTATATATGACATCTTGAGCTCAATATTGTTTATGAACACTTATCATTTATTGACATTATTGACAATTCGTCGCATATGTACAAGAATTTGGAATATCGTGAAGCCGTGAATTAATTTTATCTTTAAGAAGATTGTATAGTCGTCTAAATCTATCTTAAGGGTCCGGCCTTAAATTTTGATGCACAGAGAACTTGTTCGTATGTTTAGACTGGGTCAAGATAGATCATGAATTTTAAAGAGGGTAAGATAGTCCGAGCCAAAGATTATCAATGATCGAGACTCCTCAAATTTTTCATGTTATAAATATATATATATATATTGTTTATGGGCACTTACATATATTGTTCAATATTTTCTTGAAAGATTGGCATGTTCCAATGTTTTAATATAGCTACCTACCAATATCATTTTTGTGAATATAAACCATTAATCTATCAAACATCACACAATATATAGATATTACACAAATATATTATAAAATAATAATTTTATATTAAATTACTATATCTATACTATTATATAAGTAAATACTCGTTTTTGTGTTACAAAACTATATCAATAAAATAGTTTCTCAAAATACTATGTATATATTTTTTATGAATAAAAATATTTTTTTAAAATACCCTTCACGTATCTTTTTTTTTTGAAAAATAAAAATTAATTATAAATAATTCGATTTAAACTCATAATTTTTAAATAATAATTAATCTACAAAGTACCTTTACTCTAAGTACATAAACTCTGTTGGTGAACCGTAGTATACCATTTGAGAAACTAAAACTTGGATTCTTAACCTGTCCTTGGTCGTCAATCCACAATTTCAGTCTTGGGTCTTCCTTAGTGGCTTGCCGAACTTGTTCTAACAGTTGAGAATGAACCACTAGGCCAGCGACATAAATAGAAGTTTCTTTAGGAACTACGTTTATCGCCAAAAAGCCTTCACCAATTCCCACTCTCGAGTCATTAGACTGGCCATCAAGGCAGGCTCTTTTCTGCTCAATGCATCGGCCACAACGTTTGCCTTCCCGGGATGGTACTGAAGCGAACAATCATAATCCTTCAGAAACTTCATCCACCGCCGCTGCCACATGTTCAGGTCCTTCTGGGAGAATAGATACTTCAAACTTTTATGATCCGTGAAGACCTCAAATTTTTCTCCATACAAATAATGTCGCCAGAGTTTTAAGGCAAACACAACCGCCGTAAGCTCCAGATCATGGGTAGGGTAATGCTGTTCGTGCTTTTTCAACTGTCGAGACCCATAGGCTATCACTCTTCCATTCTGCATAAGAACACACCCCAGTCCAGTCTTTGAGGCGTCAGTATAAACTGTAAATCCTCCTGTATCATTATACATCGCTACAACCGGAGTAGAGGTTAGTCTCTCCTTAAGTTTCTTAAAGCTATGTTCACACATCTCGTTCCATTCAAATTTAATTCCCTTTCGTGTTAATTGAGTCAAAGGTAGAGCAAGGCGAGAAAATCCTTCAACAAATTTTCTATAGTAGCCAGCTAAACCCAAGAAACTTTGTACCTCGTTTACTGTTTTGGGTTGTGACCAGTTTCTTATTGCTTCGACCTTTGAGGGATCTATTGCTATTCATTTTCCAGATATAACATGACCAAGGAAAGCAACTTGATTTAACCAAAACTCACATTTTGAAAACTTAGCATATAACTGGTATTTTCACAATGTTTCCAAGATAATCCACAAATGTTGCTCGTACTTTTCTCTATTAGCAAAATAAATTAGGATGTCATCAATAAACACAATTACAAATTGATCCAAATATGGTTTGAACATCCAGTTTATTAAATCCATAAAGGCAGCAGGTGCATTAGTTAATCCAAAAAGTATCACTAGGCACTCATAGTGTCCATATCGAGATCTAAAGGCAGTCTTTGGAATATCCTCCTTCTTAATCCTTAACTGATAATATCCAGACCTTAAATCAATTTTGAAAAATATTTTAACACCCTGCAACTGATCAAACAATTCATCAATCCTAGGAAGGGGATACTTATTTTTGATAGTCACTTTATTTAGTTGCCTATAATCAATACACATCCTCAGGCTTCCGTTTTTCTTTTAAACAAACAACACAAGTGCTCCCCAGGATGAGTTACTGGGTTGAATAAATCCCTTGTCCAAAAGGTCCTGTAACTGACTTCTGAGCTCTTTTAGTTCTGCTAGGGCCATTCTATACGGGGATATGGATATAGGATTTGTTCCTGGTACAACTTCTATAGAAAATTCAATTTCCCGATGAGGGGGTAACCCAGGTAAGTTTTCGGGAAACACATCAAAAAATTCATTAACTACCGGTGTCTTCTCAAGTTCCACTTTCTTATTTTCTATTTGCACCCCTACCAAGTACCCATAGGCTCCATTCTCAAGCATTTTGATAGCTTTGAGGGTCGTGATCCACTTAATCTTTTTATCACTCTCTTGTCCCCGAAATTTTTCCCAAATTCCTTAGTTATTTTGAAGGTCTACTGTTTTTGTCCGACAATCAATTCGGGCCTTATATTTAGACAGAAAATCCATTCCAAGGATTATATCAAAATCTTGGATTTCTAATGATGTGAGTTCAAGTGCAAATTCACTAATAACCGAGTGCGATTTTGTTCACCCCCTTCAACGGGGGTGAAAGTAACCCCCGTCGGTGGGGTTAAAAAAATAACCCCTTAATTGAAAAAAAAAATGTAAAATTGTTTTCAAAAAAATTAACTATATTTCAAAAAAAAAAAAAATATTTTTAGAACTTAACTGAAAATATGACAGGATCAAAACTAGATGGATTAGAACTTATAAAAAAATGACAGACTTACAAGAATAATTGACAGGGTTAAAACTGAGTCAAAACTGGAAAGTGACTGTTTTCAGCAATTAATTTGTTTGAGTGGTTGAAAATGATTTTTTTAAAAAAAAAAACTAAAAATAATTTTTTTTTTAAAATATGATTATTTTTTTAACCCCTACTGACGGGGGTTACGTTCACCCCCCCGTTAAAGGGGGTGAACAAAATCGCACTCCTAATACCCAACTCAACCCTTCATTCCCGATACCCCGTGCTAGTTTTCATTTGTTTCCCTAAAGGAGTAGCCACAAGCATAGGACACACCAAATCCTCCAATTCCAAATTCAAACTTTGTATCAATGCATGTGAAATGAATGAATGTGTTGATCCAGGATCAATTAACACTCGCACTGGTGTATTGAGAAAGATCAGTGTACCTTGTATGACCGATGGGCTTGCGTTGACATCCTTCCTCGTCAGATGATACACCCGGCCTTGTCGCGGTTCTTGGACTCCTCTGCCTACTCCCGCTTGATCGACTTGCTTCCTTTGTGGATAGTCCTTTGAAAGATGACTGATCTTCTGACAGTTGAAACACTTAGGTCCCTTGGGACAATCCCGGGCCAAGTGGTCACTTCTTCCAAATGAACAGCATCCTTGAGTCCGGCTTTGGCACGCCCTTGCAGGATGGAACTTCTGACACTTGGGACACCTATTCTTAGGCTTAAAGTTTCCTCCTCGGACTCCTAAGTGATGCTTCCTTCCCGCGTTTTTGTCCTCGGGTTCCTGCACTTCTACCTTTAAAGCATTCATTCGCACAAGGTTACTTTCAACCGTTAAAGCTTGCATAACAACCTTTGCAAAACTACAGGCCCTTAAGGAACACAATGCTAGCTGTATCTCAAGTCTTAACCCACCAAGAAATTTATGATATTTTGCCTCTTAATCCAAATTATAAACAGGCATATATTTAATTAACCAAGAAAAGCTATCTTCATACTGGACGACTAACATATCCCTAGTTTGTTTTAAATTCATAAATTCTTGGCTCTTTTCCAACTTTTTGCATAAAGGGAAATACTTAGTGTAACATAATTCCTTAAACTGAGTCCATGTGACAACTGACATACCTTGTCTCGTAGGGCCATGCAAAGTCCTTTGCATCGTTTGCCACCAATGGTCCGCCTCATCTCGGAGCATGAAAGTGGCACAAATTACTTTCTCCCATTCCCCACATCCAATGAAATCAAAAATCTTCTTGAGTTGTTCTATCCAATACTCATTTTTGCTCGGGCCAGCGCTTGCCCTTCCTCAAAAAACAAGGGGACTTAATCATTGGAACCTATCGATGGCATTCGGCACCTGAGGAATACTTTGACCCGGTGGCTGAGTCCCTTACATATATGTGACCATGTGTTCCAGAACTCGCTCCACCCGATCTATATGATCCCTACTTCCCTGACCTCCATCTTGAGAAGAATTTTCTTGAGATAACTCTACTCTCTCTTCCTGGGGACGTCGTGTCTCCTCCTTCTAGTTGCCACCCCTTCGTTTGAGAGTTTGGGATCGTCAAGTGTTCACCATCTGAAACAACCATAAAGTTTATAAGAACAATATTTAAGGATCACATGTCTGAACCCATAAAACAAAGTAACTAGACTTGTTTTACACAAATCATAATTGAAGCTTCTAAAATCCTTAAAAAAAATAACACTACCCCTATGGTTAGATCAACCACTTTTCACAAACTACTTTTCTAATACCCTTAGGTCCTTAGAATACCTGTATCCTTCCGAGAGACTGCGAGGTCCTTCTCAAACTCTATCCTTCTTAACACTCAATTTTTTTTTTCATCTCTAATTTTGTCCAAAATCCCAAAGGGTCTACACAGTACATACTCTGTTTATCATTTCCATCTCCATAGTACTACTACACTTTACATTAGACCATCATATTTTATACCACTACTAACTCATTACATCCTGGTTATACACATATACTACTGCAATTTTGTTACATCCTTGTTAAACATTGCTACTAAAGTCTTACTTATGCCATCCGAGTTTACTATACTATTTGTCATACAATCCAAAATTCCCAAGAGTAAAGGGTAAGTACTACGCCTATCCTACCATCATTAGTATAATACGGCATATCCGATTTACAACCCACAAAATTTCCTAACTCATGGTAGACTACTCCTCCCTTGACTCTGATGCAGTGGGAGGTGTGAGTTCCCTCTCCTTAGGAAAATCTACAAGATCATCCACGTCTACCGGCATGTCTCCAATTCCTTGGTTTTGTTCTGCCTCACGCAAATGGTCCACAAAGGTCTCGATGTCAGGGTAAATAGCTTGCTCCAAAAGTTGATGAGCCAATCCCTGCATTTCTGGGGTTAGTATGGACACTAAGTAACCCAACTAGAGTTCTACTATATACGGGAGTACTGGGCCTGGTGGGACTTGTTGTATGACGGGAACAACCACGTCAAGGAAATTTCCTAAAGCATCAACAGGTTGCATAACACGTCCTTGAAGCACCGCAGTCCACCATCCCGTAATAGCCCTTTGGCGTTGATTTTCTATTTCGTTAGGGTCCATATCCTGTCACACACGAAAACCTCAATGTCAGTTAAATCATATCTTATCCAAAACCATAATAATCCTGCTCTGATACCATTGTAACACCTCATCGACTCAAGTATCACAGGTAGGTGTACACCTAATCGCCCGAGAGGTGTTAGGGAAACCCTAGCAGCGAAAAATATGGATTGAACCTGCCAGAAAGTCTGTAGGGTTTCCATACAAGCATAACATGCATAATCCTTTCATTAGGATAGAGTTTAAGTCTAACATAGGAAAAAGAAGTATAATCTCCGAATAATTACAACACTTATGAATAGGATTACATTAAACAACAGAAAAGTATTAAACGTCCACAGTTTCTTTCCCGTTTGCCTCGCTTGCCTCCTTAACTCCTGACATTCCAAACATACCTGGAACATAGTGATTAGTGGTTAATTTTATAAAAATTTTGTTATAATTATACCATTCTTTTGATCTTAAAAATAGTTTAAATTAGATATTAATATATATTTTATGGTTATATGCAAGTTTAAATTGAAAAATGAATGAAATGAAATTTTAAAGTAAAATTTAATAATAATAATAATAATAATATATAAAATTATATATAATACATATACATCATTATATGCATGCATGTAATATATATATAATATAATCTAATATATATATGTTCCATGTGTAATACATATATATAATATATAATTTATTAATAACATTAAATTATTTTTTTTTTAGGCATGAAGAATTCAAGCCCATGAAGAAATCAAACCCATGAAGAAATCAAGCTGATGAAAATTAAAGTCCATGAAGAATTCAAGCCCATGAAGAATTAAGGCCCAATTTGAGCAACCCATGGAAGATATTATTTGGAGAAAGCCCAAGGATTATTTTTAATCCTAATGAAGATTAAAAAATCAATTTATAGAAATCTATTTTTATTTTTTATGTGAGAGCTTTATTAGGTGTGTTTTTTAGCTAAAATCCATTTAACTATTAGGTGGATATTATAGCTAAAATCTATTTAACTTTATGAGTGCTTTATTAGGTATGTATTTTAGCTAAAATCCATTTAATATTAGGTGTGTATTATAGCTAAAATCCATTTAACTTTAAGTGTGTGAGTGCCCATTAGATATAATTATGTCTAATTGAATAATTGAAATTGTGTGGTTTGTATTGCATCTTGTGGCCTATAAATAGCTCACTTGATTGCATTTGTAAGTGTGATTATTATTCTTTAATAAAAGTTTAGTTGTTTCCTTATAATTCTCTCTTTGAGAATTGTTCTTGTTATTTCTCATTTTCTTTAGTACTTTCTCTTATAATCTTACTTTTTTTTCTTTTTTCTTTTAAATTCTTATGTCATTTATTATTACTTTATTATTCACCGCCTAAATGGCCGGTTAATTTGTGCCTTTAAATTTCTGCAATTTTAATTCTTGTCATTTAATTATTCACCGCCTAAATGGCTGGTTAGTTTATGCCTTTAAATTTCTTGTCATTTAAATTCTGTTATTTAAATTACGTCATTTAAATTTATGTCAATTAACTTTCAAATAAAAATAAGTAGTTAAATCTAATCTTGGGTTAAGGCAAGGACAGTGTCCAACGCCAATGATTCCCAAAGAAAGCTGCGCTTTAAATAAGTAACATTAATTTAAATTTCAGTATGAGTGTGTATTAATTATTAAAAAATCACTAGGTTTGGATTGGGGCGTAAGCCTAACTTAGAGCTTTCATGCCATGTATGAGAGTTACTAGAACTGGAAACGCTATCATACCTAAACCCAGATGATTAATTTAGTTGTTTTGTGTATTAATTGCAATTGGATTTATGGTGGTTGCTTAAATTAGAATCTCGCATATCATGTATGGGGATTGCTTAACCTAGAACTATCATCATCTCTAATTGCATTTAATAACAAACCCTCATATCTGAAATTAAATTAATGTTGCTAATTTTTTATGCTAAAATTTGAGAATCAACGGGTTGGTACTGAAATTGTCTTAACTCAAGCACTATCCAAATTCATATTTTTACGTTTAATGTTTATTTCAATTTCTGCCTTACTTTATTTTCTAGTATCTGTTGTCTAAAAAAAACTCATAAAAAAAACCTTGTTGCCAATTTGTCCAAATGCGTGTGCGTGTGTGTGACATTTTTTTTCTTTTT